>NC_136067.1:634103844-634535852 GCF_964261635.1 Lissotriton helveticus
CAGTTAGGCAGACATTATTGTTATGAGAATGCAGGACATAATGTCAGCAAAAGACATACATTAAAGTTATGAGAATGCAGGATGAAAGATAGCAAAACAGTTCAACAAATGTGAAAACAATAGAACAGTTGTCTCCAACTTCCATTACAGCGGAATATTTTAGAAGGAAAGTGCCAGGCATCTCGGGGTAGAGCAGAATGGTCCAAAACCACCAACATGTCAGTCCCCCTCCTTCCTGCCCAGTGCACACACAAAACCAGATGAGCTACCTGCATGACCAGTATTTGCTTGATATAAGAACTCCGGGTTACATCTAGGGTTGAGTCCTCCCGGGCAGCACCATCCTACCTGGGTGGGGATAGATGCCTATGATGAAGCATGTCACGGTAAGTGACTGAGGCGTCTACTCCAATATATTTAGACACCCCATCGACCAAAGACAAAGGTGAGGGAAACCATCACATCCGGATAGAACACAGGTTCCTTGTTCCCCTTTTCTTTTATAAGAGGCCTAAATTCCTTTTGGAAATTTTGATGGCAGCAATTGCTTATATGTGATAAGACTGTACTTGGGAGATTGCAACTGATCTGCTTCTCTCTCACTCTCTCTTGTGTAAAAGAGACAAATAATATCTAAATAGGTGTGCAAGCTTTGCTTCCCCGCATTTAATTTTTAAGTGTAATGCACCACAAATGGTGAAAGTGTCAGTTTAAATCATGGGCAAAAAGGCTAACAAGCGATGGCAAATCCATTGGATCTTGCTTTTTATGAGGCGTGAAGCTATTGGCGTTGCCAAAGGTTGCTTACAGTATGTAAAAAAAGAATTACAAGCTGGCTACTTGCTCATAAGCATAAATGCACATGTATTGCCAGCGATTCTGGAATGCTTTTCTTTTAGTTTAAGAGAAAAGCAATTCTAAGATGGCAGTCCATGCGGGCACAGTTTTTTAATCATGTTGAAAAAGCATTCCATGATAGCTGCCTATATGTACAGATATACCAGTGGCCATTTTTATAATTTTTTTAACTATCATTTACTCTACCAAGAAGACTGATATCCATTTTGAAACAGTAGCATTTAAAGTACATATTTTGCAGCAAGCAGCACACACTTAAAACAATGTGCAGCTGCTGGCCCCTTGGAAAAACAATTATGGTGCACAGCAATGGACCAGTAGCGAGTTGTTTGGAAGGAACTCACAGGGCAGGGACGTGAGGGAAATTAACAGATGTGGGGCAGAGCAAACCATGCACTCTCATGCCGTGCATGGAGGTAGCAAAAAACACAGTTGATGGACAGAATGTAGAACGATGTCATACATTCACCCCAGTACAAGGATCTGGGCCTAAATCCATCGTTTTTTTGCACTCCACACCACCCTGGGTTAGACACTGGCTATATGCAAATCAGCTCTGACCCTGTGCCTCATGGGAACAGTCCAGTCCGAACTACCAAGCCATGTCTTTCCCAGACCGGAATCAAGCATCCAAGGACCGGTTTCTGGCTATCAGCCTTCATCAGCCTGGATAGTTTGACTCCAGTGGTGTGGAGAGCCTGGGACTCACGTCTGAGCATCCCCAGCCCACTCGGGGTGAAATTGCAAAAAACACAGTTGATGGACAGAATGTAGAACGATGTCATACATTCACCCCAGTACAAGGATCTGGGCCTAAATCCATCGTTTTTTTGCACTCCACACCACCCTGGGTTAGACACTGGCTATATGCAAATCAGCTCTGACCCTGTGCCTCATGGGAACAGTCCAGTCCGAACTACCAAGCCATGTCTTTCCCAGACCGGAATCAAGCATCCAAGGACCGGTTTCTGGCTATCAGCCTTCATCAGCCTGGATAGCTTGACTCCAGTGGTGTGGAGAGCCTGGGACTCACGTCTGAGCATCCCCAGCCCACTCGGGGTGAAATTGCAAAAAACACAGTTGATGGACAGAATGTAGAACGATGTCATACATTCACCCCAGTACAAGGATCTGGGCCTAAATCCATCGTTTTTTTGCACTCCACACCACCCTGGGTTAGACACTGGCTATATGCAAATCAGCTCTGACCCTGTGCCTCATGGGAACAGTCCAGTCCGAACTACCAAGCCATGTCTTTCCCAGACCGGAATCAAGCATCCAAGGACCGGTTTCTGGCTATCAGCCTTCATCAGCCTGGATAGCTTGACTCCAGTGGTGTGGAGAGCCTGGGACTCACGTCTGAGCATCCCCAGCCCACTCGGGGTGAAATTGCAAAAAACACAGTTGATGGACAGAATGTAGAACGATGTCATACATTCACCCCAGTACAAGGATCTGGGCCTAAATCCATCGTTTTTTTGCACTCCACACCACCCTGGGTTAGACACTGGCTATATGCAAATCAGCTCTGACCCTGTGCCTCATGGGAACAGTCCAGTCCGAACTACCAAGCCATGTCTTTCCCAGACCGGAATCAAGCATCCAAGGACCGGTTTCTGGCTATCAGCCTTCATCAGCCTGGATAGTTTGACTCCAGTGGTGTGGAGAGCCTGGGACTCACGTCTGAGCATCCCCAGCCCACTCGGGGTGAAATTGCAAAAAACACAGTTGATGGACAGAATGTAGAACGATGTCATACATTCACCCCAGTACAAGGATCTGGGCCTAAATCCATCGTTTTTTTGCACTCCACACCACCCTGGGTTAGACACTGGCTATATGCAAATCAGCTCTGACCCTGTGCCTCATGGGAACAGTCCAGTCCGAACTACCAAGCCATGTCTTTCCCAGACCGGAATCAAGCATCCAAGGACCGGTTTCTGGCTATCAGCCTTCATCAGCCTGGATAGCTTGACTCCAGTGGTGTGGAGAGCCTGGGACTCACGTCTGAGCATCCCCAGCCCACTCGGGGTGAAATTGCAAAAAACACAGTTGATGGACAGAATGTAGAACGATGTCATACATTCACCCCAGTACAAGGATCTGGGCCTAAATCCATCGTTTTTTTGCACTCCACACCACCCTGGGTTAGACACTGGCTATATGCAAATCAGCTCTGACCCTGTGCCTCATGGGAACAGTCCAGTCCGAACTACCAAGCCATGTCTTTCCCAGACCGGAATCAAGCATCCAAGGACCGGTTTCTGGCTATCAGCCTTCATCAGCCTGGATAGCTTGACTCCAGTGGTGTGGAGAGCCTGGGACTCACGTCTGAGCATCCCCAGCCCACTCGGGGTGAAATTGCAAAAAACACAGTTGATGGACAGAATGTAGAACGATGTCATACATTCACCCCAGTACAAGGATCTGGGCCTAAATCCATCGTTTTTTTGCACTCCACACCACCCTGGGTTAGACACTGGCTATATGCAAATCAGCTCTGACCCTGTGCCTCATGGGAACAGTCCAGTCCGAACTACCAAGCCATGTCTTTCCCAGACCGAATCAAGCATCCAAGGACCGGTTTCTGGCTATCAGCCTTCATCAGCCTGGATAGCTTGACTCCAGTGGTGTGGAGAGCCTGGGACTCACGTCTGAGCATCCCCAGCCCACTCGGGGTGAAATTGCAAAAAACACAGTTGATGGACAGAATGTAGAACGATGTCATACATTCACCCCAGTACAAGGATCTGGGCCTAAATCCATCGTTTTTTTGCACTCCACACCACCCTGGGTTAGACACTGGCTATATGCAAATCAGCTCTGACCCTGTGCCTCATGGGAACAGTCCAGTCCGAACTACCAAGCCATGTCTTTCCCAGACCGGAATCAAGCATCCAAGGACCGGTTTCTGGCTATCAGCCTTCATCAGCCTGGATAGCTTGACTCCAGTTGTGTGGAGAGCCTGGGACTCACGTCTGAGCATCCCCAGCCCACTCGGGGTGAAATTGCAAAAAACACAGTTGATGGACAGAATGTAGAACGATGTCATACATTCACCCCAGTACAAGGATCTGGGCCTAAATCCATCGTTTTTTTGCACTCCACACCACCCTGGGTTAGACACTGGCTATATGCAAATCAGCTCTGACCCTGTGCCTCATGGGAACAGTCCAGTCCGAACTACCAAGCCATGTCTTTCCCAGACCGGAATCAAGCATACAAGGACCGGTTTCTGGCTATCAGCCTTCATCAGCCTGGATAGCTTGACTCCAGTGGTGTGGAGAGCCTGGGACTCACGTCTGAGCATCCCCAGCCCACTCGGGGTGAAATTGCAAAAAACACAGTTGATGGACAGAATGTAGAACGATGTCATACATTCACCCCAGTACAAGGATCTGGGCCTAAATCCATCGTTTTTTTGCACTCCACACCACCCTGGGTTAGACACTGGCTATATATGCAAATCAGCTCTGACCCTGTGCCTCATGGGAACAGTCCAGTCCGAACTACCAAGCCATGTCTTTCCCAGACCGGAATCAAGCATCCAAGGACCGGTTTCTGGCTATCAGCCTTCATCAGCCTGGATAGCTTGACTCCAGTGGTGTGGAGAGCCTGGGACTCACGTCTGAGCATCCCCAGCCCACTCGGGGTGAAATTGCAAAAAACACAGTTGATGGACAGAATGTAGAACGATGTCATACATTCACCCCAGTACAAGGATCTGGGCCTAAATCCATCGTTTTTTTGCACTCCACACCACCCTGGGTTAGACACTGGCTATATGCAAATCAGCTCTGACCCTGTGCCTCATGGGAACAGTCCAGTCCGAACTACCAAGCCATGTCTTTCCCAGACCAGAATCAAGCATCCAAGGACCGGTTTCTGGCTATCAGCCTTCATCAGCCTGGATAGCTTGACTCCAGTGGTGTGGAGAGCCTGGGACTCACGTCTGAGCATCCCCAGCCCACTCGGGGTGAAATTGCAAAAAACACAGTTGATGGACAGAATGTAGAACGATGTCATACATTCACCCCAGTACAAGGATCTGGGCCTAAATCCATCGTTTTTTTGCACTCCACACCACCCTGGGTTAGACACTGGCTATATGCAAATCTGCTCTGACCCTGTGCCTCATGGGAACAGTCCAGTCCGAACTACCAAGCCATGTCTTTCCCAGACCGGAATCAAGCATCCAAGGACCGGTTTCTGGCTATCAGCCTTCATCAGCCTGGATAGCTTGACTCCAGTGGTGTGGAGAGCCTGGGACTCACGTCTGAGCATCCCCAGCCCACTCGGAGTGAAATTGCAAAAAACACAGTTGATGGACAGAATGTAGAACGATGTCATACATTCACCCCAGTACAAGGATCTGGGCCTAAATCCATCGTTTTTTTGCACTCCACACCACCCTGGGTTAGACACTGGCTATATGCAAATCAGCTCTGACCCTGTGCCTCATGGGAACAGTCCAGTCCGAACTACCAAGCCATGTCTTTCCCAGACCGGAATCAAGCATCCAAGGACCGGTTTCTGGCTATCAGCCTTCATCAGCCTGGATAGTTTGACTCCAGTGGTGTGGAGAGCCTGGGACTCACGTCTGAGCATCCCCAGCCCACTCGGGGTGAAATTGCAAAAAACACAGTTGATGGACAGAATGTAGAACGATGTCATACATTCACCCCAGTACAAGGATCTGGGCCTAAATCCATCGTTTTTTTGCACTCCACACCACCCTGGGTTAGACACTGGCTATATGCAAATCAGCTCTGACCCTGTGCCTCATGGGAACAGTCCAGTCCGAACTACCAAGCCATGTCTTTCCCAGACCGGAATCAAGCATCCAAGGACCGGTTTCTGGCTATCAGCCTTCATCAGCCTGGATAGCTTGACTCCAGTGGTGTGGAGAGCCTGGGACTCACGTCTGAGCATCCCCAGCCCACTCGGGGTGAAATTGCAAAAAACACAGTTGATGGACAGAATGTAGAACGATGTCATACATTCACCCCAGTACAAGGATCTGGGCCTAAATCCATCGTTTTTTTGCACTCCACACCACCCTGGGTTAGACACTGGCTATATGCAAATCAGCTCTGACCCTGTGCCTCATGGGAACAGTCCAGTCCGAACTACCAAGCCATGTCTTTCCCAGACCGGAATCAAGCATCCAAGGACCGGTTTCTGGCTATCAGCCTTCATCAGCCTGGATAGCTTGACTCCAGTGGTGTGGAGAGCCTGGGACTCACGTCTGAGCATCCCCAGCCCACTCGGGGTGAAATTGCAAAAAACACAGTTGATGGACAGAATGTAGAACGATGTCATACATTCACCCCAGTACAAGGATCTGGGCCTAAATCCATCGTTTTTTTGCACTCCACACCACCCTGGGTTAGACACTGGCTATATGCAAATCAGCTCTGACCCTGTGCCTCATGGGAACAGTCCAGTCCTAACTACCAAGCCATGTCTTTCCCAGACCAGAATCAAGCATCCAAGGACCGGTTTCTGGCTATCAGCCTTCATCAGCCTGGATAGCTTGACTCCAGTGGTGTGGAGAGCCTGGGACTCACGTCTGAGCATCCCCAGCCCACTCGGGGTGAAATTGCAAAAAACACAGTTGATGGACAGAATGTAGAACGATGTCATACATTCACCCCAGTACAAGGATCTGGGCCTAAATCCATCGTTTTTTTGCACTCCACACCACCCTGGGTTAGACACTGGCTATATGCAAATCAGCTCTGACCCTGTGCCTCATGGGAACAGTCCAGTCCGAACTACCAAGCCATGTCTTTCCCAGACCGGAATCAAGCATCCAAGGACCGGTTTCTGGCTATCAGCCTTCATCAGCCTGGATAGCTTGACTCCAGTGGTGTGGAGAGCCTGGGACTCACGTCTGAGCATCCCCAGCCCACTCGGGGTGAAATTGCAAAAAACACAGTTGATGGACAGAATGTAGAACGATGTCATACATTCACCCCAGTACAAGGATCTGGGCCTAAATCCATCGTTTTTTTGCACTCCACACCACCCTGGGTTAGACACTGGCTATATGCAAATCAGCTCTGACCCTGTGCCTCATGGGAACAGTCCAGTCCGAACTACCAAGCCATGTCTTTCCCAGACCGGAATCAAGCATCCAAGGACCGGTTTCTGGCTATCAGCCTTCATCAGCCTGGATAGTTTGACTCCAGTGGTGTGGAGAGCCTGGGACTCACGTCTGAGCATCCCCAGCCCACTCGGGGTGAAATTGCAAAAAACACAGTTGATGGACAGAATGTAGAACGATGTCATACATTCACCCCAGTACAAGGATCTGGGCCTAAATCCATCGTTTTTTTGCACTCCACACCACCCTGGGTTAGACACTGGCTATATGCAAATCAGCTCTGACCCTGTGCCTCATGGGAACAGTCCAGTCCGAACTACCAAGCCATGTCTTTCCCAGACCGGAATCAAGCATCCAAGGACCGGTTTCTGGCTATCAGCCTTCATCAGCCTGGATAGCTTGACTCCAGTGGTGTGGAGAGCCTGGGACTCACGTCTGAGCATCCCCAGCCCACTCGGGGTGAAATTGCAAAAAACACAGTTGATGGACAGAATGTAGAACGATGTCATACATTCACCCCAGTACAAGGATCTGGGCCTAAATCCATTGTTTTTTTGCACTCCACACCACCCTGGGTTAGACACTGGCTATATGCAAATCAGCTCTGACCCTGTGCCTCATGGGAACAGTCCAGTCCGAACTACCAAACCATGTCTTTCCCAGACCGGAATCAAGCATCCAAGGACCGGTTTCTGGCTATCAGCCTTCATCAGCCTGGATAGCTTGACTCCAGTGGTGTGGAGAGCCTGGGACTCACGTCTGAGCATCCCCAGCCCACTCGGGGTGAAATTGCAAAAAACACAGTTGATGGACAGAATGTAGAACGATGTCATACATTCACCCCAGTACAAGGATCTGGGCCTAAATCCATCGTTTTTTTGCACTCCACACCACCCTGGGTTAGACACTGGCTATATGCAAATCAGCTCTGACCCTGTGCCTCATGGGAACAGTCCAGTCCGAACTACCAAGCCATGTCTTTCCCAGACCGGAATCAAGCATCCAAGGACCGGTTTCTGGCTATCAGCCTTCATCAGCCTGGATAGTTTGACTCCAGTGGTGTGGAGAGCCTGGGACTCACGTCTGAGCATCCCCAGCCCACTCGGGGTGAAATTGCAAAAAACACAGTTGATGGACAGAATGTAGAACGATGTCATACATTCACCCCAGTACAAGGATCTGGGCCTAAATCCATCGTTTTTTTGCACTCCACACCACCCTGGGTTAGACACTGGCTATATGCAAATCAGCTCTGACCCTGTGCCTCATGGGAACAGTCCAGTCCGAACTACCAAGCCATGTCTTTCCCAGACCGGAATCAAGCATCCAAGGACCGGTTTCTGGCTATCAGCCTTCATCAGCCTGGATAGCTTGACTCCAGTGGTGTGGAGAGCCTGGGACTCACGTCTGAGCATCCCCAGCCCACTCGGGGTGAAATTGCAAAAAACACAGTTGATGGACAGAATGTAGAACGATGTCATACATTCACCCCAGTACAAGGATCTGGGCCTAAATCCATCATTTTTTTGCACTCCACACCACCCTGGGTTAGACACTGGCTATATGCAAATCAGCTCTGACCCTGTGCCTCATGGGAACAGTCCAGTCCGAACTACCAAGCCATGTCTTTCCCAGACCGGAATCAAGCATCCAAGGACCGGTTTCTGGCTATCAGCCTTCATCAGCCTGGATAGCTTGACTCCAGTGGTGTGGAGAGCCTGGGACTCACGTCTGAGCATCCCCAGCCCACTCGGGGTGAAATTGCAAAAAACACAGTTGATGGACAGAATGTAGAACGATGTCATACATTCACCCCAGTACAAGGATCTGGGCCTAAATCCATCGTTTTTTTGCACTCCACACCACCCTGGGTTAGACACTGGCTATATGCAAATCAGCTCTGACCCTGTGCCTCATGGGAACAGTCCAGTCCGAACTACCAAGCCATGTCTTTCCCAGACCGAATCAAGCATCCAAGGACCGGTTTCTGGCTATCAGCCTTCATCAGCCTGGATAGCTTGACTCCAGTGGTGTGGAGAGCCTGGGACTCACGTCTGAGCATCCCCAGCCCACTCGGGGTGAAATTGCAAAAAACACAGTTGATGGACAGAATGTAGAACGATGTCATACATTTACCCCAGTACAAGGATCTGGGCCTAAATCCATCGTTTTTTTGCACTCCACACCACCTTGGGTTAGACACTGGCTATATGCAAATCAGCTCTGACCCTGTGCCTCATGGGAACAGTCCAGTCCGAACTACCAAGCCATGTCTTTCCCAGACCGGAATCAAGCATCCAAGGACCGGTTTCTGGCTATCAGCCTTCATCAGCCTGGATAGCTTGACTCCAGTTGTGTGGAGAGCCTGGGACTCACGTCTGAGCATCCCCAGCCCACTCGGGGTGAAATTGCAAAAAACACAGTTGATGGACAGAATGTAGAACGATGTCATACATTCACCCCAGTACAAGGATCTGGGCCTAAATCCATCGTTTTTTTGCACTCCACACCACCCTGGGTTAGACACTGGCTATATGCAAATCAGCTCTGACCCTGTGCCTCATGGGAACAGTCCAGTCCGAACTACCAAGCCATGTCTTTCCCAGACCGGAATCAAGCATCCAAGGACCGGTTTCTGGCTATCAGCCTTCATCAGCCTGGATAGCTTGACTCCAGTGGTGTGGAGAGCCTGGGACTCACGTCTGAGCATCCCCTGCCCACTCGGGGTGAAATTGCAAAAAACACAGTTGATGGACAGAATGTAGAACGATGTCATACATTCACCCCAGTACAAGGATCTGGGCCTAAATCCATCGTTTTATTGCACTCCACACCACCCTGGGTTAGACACTGGCTATATGCAAATCAGCTCTGACCCTGTGCCTCATGGGAACAGTCCAGTCCGAACTACCAAGCCATGTCTTTCCCAGACCGGAATCAAGCATCCAAGGACCGGTTTCTGGCTATCAGCCTTCATCAGCCTGGATAGCTTGACTCCAGTGGTGTGGAGAGCCTGGGACTCACGTCTGAGCATCCCCAGCCCACTCGGGGTGAAATTGCAAAAAACACAGTTGATGGACAGAATGTAGAACGATGTCATACATTCACCCCAGTACAAGGATCTGGGCCTAAATCCATCGTTTTTTTGCACTCCACACCACCCTGGGTTAGACACTGGCTATATGCAAATCAGCTCTGACCCTGTGCCTCATGGGAACAGTCCAGTCCGAACTACCAAGCCATGTCTTTCCCAGACCGGAATCAAGCATCCAAGGACCGGTTTCTGGCTATCAGCCTTCATCAGCCTGGATAGTTTGACTCCAGTGGTGTGGAGAGCCTGGGACTCACGTCTGAGCATCCCCAGCCCACTCGGGGTGAAATTGCAAAAAACACAGTTGATGGACAGAATGTAGAACGATGTCATACATTCACCCCAGTACAAGGATCTGGGCCTAAATCCATCGTTTTTTTGCACTCCACACCACCCTGGGTTAGACACTGGCTATATGCAAATCAGCTCTGACCCTGTGCCTCATGGGAACAGTCCAGTCCGAACTACCAAGCCATGTCTTTCCCAGACCGGAATCAAGCATCCAAGGACCGGTTTCTGGCTATCAGCCTTCATCAGCCTGGATAGCTTGACTCCAGTGGTGTGGAGAGCCTGGGACTCACGTCTGAGCATCCCCAGCCCACTCGGGGTGAAATTGCAAAAAACACAGTTGATGGACAGAATGTAGAACGATGTCATACATTCACCCCAGTACAAGGATCTGGGCCTAAATCCATCATTTTTTTGCACTCCACACCACCCTGGGTTAGACACTGGCTATATGCAAATCAGCTCTGACCCTGTGCCTCATGGGAACAGTCCAGTCCGAACTACCAAGCCATGTCTTTCCCAGACCGGAATCAAGCATCCAAGGACCGGTTTCTGGCTATCAGCCTTCATCAGCCTGGATAGCTTGACTCCAGTGGTGTGGAGAGCCTGGGACTCACGTCTGAGCATCCCCAGCCCACTCGGGGTGAAATTGCAAAAAACACAGTTGATGGACAGAATGTAGAACGATGTCATACATTCACCCCAGTACAAGGATCTGGGCCTAAATCCATCGTTTTTTGCACTCCACACCACCCTGGGTTAGACACTGGCTATATGCAAATCAGCTCTGACCCTGTGCCTCATGGGAACAGTCCAGTCCGAACTACCAAGCCATGTCTTTCCCAGACCGAATCAAGCATCCAAGGACCGGTTTCTGGCTATCAGCCTTCATCAGCCTGGATAGCTTGACTCCAGTGGTGTGGAGAGCCTGGGACTCACGTCTGAGCATCCCCAGCCCACTCGGGGTGAAATTGCAAAAAACACAGTTGATGGACAGAATGTAGAACGATGTCATACATTCACCCCAGTACAAGGATCTGGGCCTAAATCCATCGTTTTTTTGCACTCCACACCACCCTGGGTTAGACACTGGCTATATGCAAATCAGCTCTGACCCTGTGCCTCATGGGAACAGTCCAGTCCGAACTACCAAGCCATGTCTTTCCCAGACCGGAATCAAGCATCCAAGGACCGGTTTCTGGCTATCAGCCTTCATCAGCCTGGATAGCTTGACTCCAGTTGTGTGGAGAGCCTGGGACTCACGTCTGAGCATCCCCAGCCCACTCGGGGTGAAATTGCAAAAAACACAGTTGATGGACAGAATGTAGAACGATGTCATACATTCACCCCAGTACAAGGATCTGGGCCTAAATCCATCGTTTTTTTGCACTCCACACCACCCTGGGTTAGACACTGGCTATATGCAAATCAGCTCTGACCCTGTGCCTCATGGGAACAGTCCAGTCCGAACTACCAAGCCATGTCTTTCCCAGACCGGAATCAAGCATCCAAGGACCGGTTTCTGGCTATCAGCCTTCATCAGCCTGGATAGCTTGACTCCAGTGGTGTGGAGAGCCTGGGACTCACGTCTGAGCATCCCCTGCCCACTCGGGGTGAAATTGCAAAAAACACAGTTGATGGACAGAATGTAGAACGATGTCATACATTCACCCCAGTACAAGGATCTGGGCCTAAATCCATCGTTTTATTGCACTCCACACCACCCTGGGTTAGACACTGGCTATATGCAAATCAGCTCTGACCCTGTGCCTCATGGGAACAGTCCAGTCCGAACTACCAAGCCATGTCTTTCCCAGACCGGAATCAAGCATCCAAGGACCGGTTTCTGGCTATCAGCCTTCATCAGCCTGGATAGCTTGACTCCAGTGGTGTGGAGAGCCTGGGACTCACGTCTGAGCATCCCCAGCCCACTCGGGGTGAAATTGCAAAAAACACAGTTGATGGACAGAATGTAGAACGATGTCATACATTCACCCCAGTACAAGGATCTGGGCCTAAATCCATCGTTTTTTTGCACTCCACACCACCCTGGGTTAGACACTGGCTATATGCAAATCAGCTCTGACCCTGTGCCTCATGGGAACAGTCCAGTCCGAACTACCAAGCCATGTCTTTCCCAGACCGGAATCAAGCATCCAAGGACCGGTTTCTGGCTATCAGCTTTCATCAGCCTGGATAGCTTGACTCCAGTGGTGTGGAGAGCCTGGGACTCACGTCTGAGCATCCCCAGCCCACTCGGGGTGAAATTGCAAAAAACACAGTTGATGGACAGAATGTAGAACGATGTCATACATTCACCCCAGTACAAGGATCTGGGCCTAAATCCATCGTTTTTTTGCACTCCACACCACCTTGGGTTAGACACTGGCTATATGCAAATCAGCTCTGACCCTGTGCCTCATGGGAACAGTCCAGTCCGAACTACCAAGCCATGTCTTTCCCAGACCGGAATCAAGCATCCAAGGACCGGTTTCTGGCTATCAGCCTTCATCAGCCTGGATAGCTTGACTCCAGTGGTGTGGAGAGCCTGGGACTCACGTCTGAGCATCCCCAGCCCACTCGGGGGGAAATTGCAAAAAACACAGTTGATGGACAGAATGTAGAACGATGTCATACATTCACCCCAGTACAAGGATCTGGGCCTAAATCCATTGTTTTTTTGCACTCCACACCACCCTGGGTTAGACACTGGCTATATGCAAATCAGCTCTGACCCTGTGCCTCATGGGAACAGTCCAGTCCGAACTACCAAGCCATGTCTTTCCCAGACCGGAATCAAGCATCCAAGGACCGGTTTCTGGCTATCAGCCTTCATCAGCCTGGATAGCTTGACTCCAGTGGTGTGGAGAGCCTGGGACTCACGTCTGAGCATCCCCAGCCCACTCGGGGTGAAATTGCAAAAAACACAGTTGATGGACAGAATGTAGAACGATGTCATACATTCACCCCAGTACAAGGATCTGGGCCTAAATCCATCGTTTTTTTGCACTCCACACCACCCTGGGTTAGACACTGGCTATATGCAAATCAGCTCTGACCCTGTGCCTCATGGGAACAGTCCAGTCCGAACTACCAAGCCATGTCTTTCCCAGACCGGAATCAAGCATCCAAGGACCGGTTTCTGGCTATCAGCCTTCATCAGCCTGGATAGCTTGACTCCAGTGGTGTGGAGAGCCTGGGACTCAAGTCTGAGCATCCCCAGCCCACTCGGGGTGAAATTGCAAAAAACACAGTTGATGGACAGAATGTAGAACGATGTCATACATTCACCCCAGTACAAGGATCTGGGCCTAAATCCATCGTTTTTTTGCACTCCACACCACCCTGGGTTAGACACTGGCTATATGCAAATCAGCTCTGACCCTGTGCCTCATGGGAACAGTCCAGTCCGAACTACCAAGCCATGTCTTTCCCAGACCGGAATCAAGCATCCAAGGACCGGTTTCTGGCTATCAGCCTTCATCAGCCTGGATAGCTTGACTCCAGTGGTGTGGAGAGCCTGGGACTCACGTCTGAGCATCCCCAGCCCACTCGGGGTGAAATTGCAAAAACACAGTTGATGGACAGAATGTAGAACGATGTCATACATTCACCCCAGTACAAGGATCTGGGCCTAAATCCATCGTTTTTTTGCACTCCACACCACCCTGGGTTAGACACTGGCTATATGCAAATCAGCTCTGACCCTGTGCCTCATGGGAACAGTCCAGTCCGAACTACCAAGCCATGTCTTTCCCAGACTGGAATCAAGCATCCAAGGACCGGTTTCTGGCTATCAGCCTTCATCAGCCTGGATAGCTTGACTCCAGTGGTGTGGAGAGCCTGGGACTCACGTCTGAGCATCCCCAGCCCACTCGGGGTGAAATTGCAAAAAACACAGTTGATGGACAGAATGTAGAACGATGTCATACATTCACCCCAGTACAAGGATCTGGGCCTAAATCCATCGTTTTTTTGCACTCCACACCACCCTGGGTTAGACACTGGCTATATGCAAATCAGCTCTGACCCTGTGCCTCATGGGAACAGTCCAGTCCGAACTACCAAGCCATGTCTTTCCCAGACCGGAATCAAGCATCCAAGGACCGGTTTCTGGCTATCAGCCTTCATCAGCCTGGATAGCTTGACTCCAGTTGTGTGGAGAGCCTGGGACTCACGTCTGAGCATCCCCAGCCCACTCGGGGTGAAATTGCAAAAAACACAGTTGATGGACAGAATGTAGAACGATGTCATACATTCACCCCAGTACAAGGATCTGGGCCTAAATCCATCGTTTTTTTGCACTCCACACCACCCTGGGTTAGACACTGGCTATATGCAAATCAGCTCTGACCCTGTGCCTCATGGGAACAGTCCAGTCCGAACTACCAAGCCATGTCTTTCCCAGACCGGAATCAAGCATCCAAGGACCGGTTTCTGGCTATCAGCCTTCATCAGCCTGGATAGCTTGACTCCAGTGGTGTGGAGAGCCTGGGACTCACGTCTGAGCATCCCCTGCCCACTCGGGGTGAAATTGCAAAAAACACAGTTGATGGACAGAATGTAGAACGATGTCATACATTCACCCCAGTACAAGGATCTGGGCCTAAATCCATCGTTTTTTTGCACTCCACACCACCCTGGGTTAGACACTGGCTATATGCAAATCAGCTCTGACCCTGTGCCTCATGGGAACAGTCCAGTCCGAACTACCAAGCCATGTCTTTCCCAGACCGGAATCAAGCATCCAAGGACCGGTTTCTGGCTATCAGCCTTCATCAGCCTGGATAGCTTGACTCCAGTGGTGTGGAGAGCCTGGGACTCACGTCTGAGCATCCCCAGCCCACTCGGGGTGAAATTGCAAAAAACACAGTTGATGGACAGAATGTAGAACGATGTCATACATTCACCCCAGTACAAGGATCTGGGCCTAAATCCATCGTTTTTTTGCACTCCACACCACCCTGGGTTAGACACTGGCTATATGCAAATCAGCTCTGACCCTGTGCCTCATGGGAACAGTCCAGTCCGGACTACCAAGCCATGTCTTTCCCAGACCGGAATCAAGCATCCAAGGACCGGTTTCTGGCTATCAGCCTTCATCAGCCTGGATAGCTTGACTCCAGTGGTGTGGAGAGCCTGGGACTCACGTCTGAGCATCCCCAGCCCACTCGGGGTGAAATTGCAAAAAACACAGTTGATGGACAGAATGTAGAACGATGTCATACATTCACCCCAGTACAAGGATCTGGGCCTAAATCCATCGTTTTTTTGCACTCCACACCACCCTGGGTTAGACACTGGCTATATGCAAATCAGCTCTGACCCTGTGCCTCATGGGAACAGTCCAGTCCGAACTACCAAGCCATGTCTTTCCCAGACCAGAATCAAGCATCCAAGGACCGGTTTCTGGCTATCAGCCTTCATCAGCCTGGATAGCTTGACTCCAGTGGTGTGGAGAGCCTGGGACTCACGTCTGAGCATCCCCAGCCCACTCGGGGTGAAATTGCAAAAAACACAGTTGATGGACAGAATGTAGAACGATGTCATACATTCACCCCAGTACAAGGATCTGGGCCTAAATCCATCGTTTTTTTGCACTCCACACCACCTTGGGTTAGACACTGGCTATATGCAAATCAGCTCTGACCCTGTGCCTCATGGGAACAGTCCAGTCCGAACTACCAAGCCATGTCTTTCCCATACCGGAATCAAGCATCCAAGGACCGGTTTCTGGCTATCAGCCTTCATCAGCCTGGATAGCTTGACTCCAGTGGTGTGGAGAGCCTGGGACTCACGTCTGAGCATCCCCAGCCCACTCGGGGTGAAATTGCAAAAAACACAGTTGATGGACAGAATGTAGAACGATGTCATACATTCACCCCAGTACAAGGATCTGGGCCTAAATCCATTGTTTTTTTGCACTCCACACCACCCTGGGTTAGACACTGGCTATATGCAAATCAGCTCTGACCCTGTGCCTCATGGGAACAGTCCAGTCCGAACTACCAAGCCATGTCTTTCCCAGACCGGAATCAAGCATCCAAGGACCGGTTTCTGGCTATCAGCCTTCATCAGCCTGGATAGCTTGACTCCAGTGGTGTGGAGAGCCTGGGACTCACGTCTGAGCATCCCCAGCCCACTCGGGGTGAAATTGCAAAAAACACAGTTGATGGACAGAATGTAGAACGATGTCATACATTCACCCCAGTACAAGGATCTGGGCCTAAATCCATCGTTTTTTTGCACTCCACACCACCCTGGGTTAGACACTGGCTATATGCAAATCAGCTCTGACCCTGTGCCTCATGGGAACAGTCCAGTCCGAACTACCAAGCCATGTCTTTCCCAGACCGGAATCAAGCATCCAAGGACCGGTTTCTGGCTATCAGCCTTCATCAGCCTGGATAGCTTGACTCCAGTGGTGTGGAGAGCCTGGGACTCACGTCTGAGCATCCCCAGCCCACTCGGGGTGAAATTGCAAAAAACACAGTTGATGGACAGAATGTAGAACGATGTCATACATTCACCCCAGTACAAGGATCTGGGCCTAAATCCATCGTTTTTTTGCACTCCACACCACCCTGGGTTAGACACTGGCTATATGCAAATCAGCTCTGACCCTGTGCCTCATGGGAACAGTCCAGTCCGAACTACCAAGCCATGTCTTTCCCAGACCGGAATCAAGCATCCAAGGACCGGTTTCTGGCTATCAGCCTTCATCAGCCTGGATAGCTTGACTCCAGTGGTGTGGAGAGCCTGGGACTCACGTCTGAGCATCCCCAGCCCACTCGGGGTGAAATTGCAAAAACACAGTTGATGGACAGAATGTAGAACGATGTCATACATTCACCCCAGTACAAGGATCTGGGCCTAAATCCATCGTTTTTTTGCACTCCACACCACCCTGGGTTAGACACTGGCTATATGCAAATCAGCTCTGACCCTGTGCCTCATGGGAACAGTCCAGTCCGAACTACCAAGCCATGTCTTTCCCAGACTGGAATCAAGCATCCAAGGACCGGTTTCTGGCTATCAGCCTTCATCAGCCTGGATAGCTTGACTCCAGTGGTGTGGAGAGCCTGGGACTCACGTCTGAGCATCCCCAGCCCACTCGGGGTGAAATTGCAAAAAACACAGTTGATGGACAGAATGTAGAACGATGTCATACATTCACCCCAGTACAAGGATCTGGGCCTAAATCCATCGTTTTTTTGCACTCCACACCACCCTGGGTTAGACACTGGCTATATGCAAATCAGCTCTGACCCTGTGCCTCATGGGAACAGTCCAGTCCGAACTACCAAGCCATGTCTTTCCCAGACCGGAATCAAGCATCCAAGGACCGGTTTCTGGCTATCAGCCTTCATCAGCCTGGATAGCTTGACTCCAGTGGTGTGGAGAGCCTGGGACTCACGTCTGAGCATCCCCAGCCCACTCGGGGTGAAATTGCAAAAAACACAGTTCAGGAAGGAAACAAAGAGTGTGTATGTGATGGCGGAAAGCAAAGATAGGGGCAACAACTAGAACAACAACTAGAAAAGCTATGCACTGCAGTATAGTGCTAAGACATAAATGAGAAAAAAATAGTTCCCTGATATCACAATAAAAGAATGGAACTCAGCCAATAAAACATTAGTAAAGAAGCAACTCCCTTGGGATGGGACAAATTCTAGAAGGGGCACAAAAGTCATCGAATTACGAGCACAAAGATAGCATACACTGGAAATGCATCCATTCATATCCAAGCAGCTGAACCAAAGCCCACCCTGAATGTTGTAGTGCAGACAATAGGTCAAAACGAATAGCTACTGCTGTCTGTAGGCGGGACCTGACATGTATTTATTTCCTATTTGCATAACAAAACTGACACTAGATGCTCTGGAAGTGCTTTAGCATCCTCAACACACTGGCAGCAGGCGATAGTTCCTGGATAACATGTCGAATGTCTTTGGAAAAATTACCGGGACGCCGACAGTGCTCTGTCCTGCTTTGCATTCTCTATAGTTGGTAAATTAGCATTGGCAGATTATTTGATGTAGTATATGTAAGGGTTTTCAGCAGTAAGCACATGTTGAAACTGTATTCTGTATTGTCTGTGGACACTTTGGCTATGGGTATGACATGAAGAATTTTGAGTGGGAGTGCCTATATTGTTTCAGCAGTAGTAAGTATCTATTAACTCAAATTCAGAGTTGTGTATTGTTAGCACCCTGTCTTCTCATTATTGTTGCACTAATGCTGCTTTTGGTTTGATGCAGACTGTAATTTGTAGCAGGCCCTACAGCTGATATCATCTGCTGAAAAGGCTCTTAATTTTTTTCAAAAACAACTTTCAACTCAGCTTTGCCCTTGGAACTGATGGAAGAATTATCACTGGCCGATTTTTGATAGCATAATATCAGGTATCTGTGTCACGTTGTAAGAAATTGGATTGTTGGTTGAGGAGGATGTGAGCACTTCTCAAGCAACAGCCACAATCTTTGTCAGGGGAAACCACAAAAGTCACTCAATTAACCTATGCTCAACACTTTGGTAGTTTGGAACACAAGCCTGAACAGGTACTTTCTCGCTGCAATTGCGCTTCTGCTGGCGCCTCGCTATTTTAACACTCCCTGGTTTTGTATTTTCGTTTGTATCATTTACTTTTTCCCTGGTTTTAGCGGGCCTTGACTGGGCTTTTTTCCTCCCTTCCACTCACCGCATATAAATTGAGTCAGCACCGCCGCTTTGGTGGGTCCGGGTCCCCTGGGTGGTCCGTGGTCCGTTTCTGAGCGCCATCTTGCTCTGGGCTCTGCCCAGCCCGGCGGGCGCCATCTTGGAGCGTCCTCACGCTCGTCTTGTTCCTGGGAGCGCCTACTTAAGGCGGAGCCCCAGCTGCCTGCCACCTGAACAGGTACTTTCTCGCTGCAATTGCGCTGCTGCTGGCGCCTCGCTATTTTAACACTCCCTGGTTTTGTATTTTCGTTTGTATCATTTACTTTTTCCCTGGTTTTAGCAGGCCTTGACTGGGCTTTTTTCCTCCCTTCCACTCACCGCATATAAATTGAGTCAGCACCGCCGCTTTGGTGGGTCCGGGTCCCCTGGGTGGTCCGTGGTCCGTTTCTGAGCGCCATCTTGCTCTGGGCTCTGCCCAGCCCGGCGGGCGCCATCTTGGAGCGTCCTCACGCTCGTCTTGTTCCTGGGAGCGCCTACTTAAGGCGGAGCCCCAGCTGCCTGCCACCTGAACAGGTACTTTCTCGCTGCAATTGCGCTGCTGCTGGCGCCTCGCTATTTTAACACTCCCTGGTTTTGTATTTTCGTTTGTATCATTTACTTTTTCCCTGGTTTTAGCGGGCCTTGACTGGGCTTTTTTCCTCCCTTCCACTCACCGCATATAAATTGAGTCAGCACCGCCGCTTTGGTGGGTCCGGGTCCCCTGGGTGGTCCGTGGTTCGTTTCTGAGCGCCATCTTGCTCTGGGCTCTGCCCAGCCCGGCGGGCGCCATCTTGGAGCATCCTCACGCTCGTCTTGTTCCTGGGAGCGCCTACTTAAGGCGGAGCCCCAGCTGCCTGCCACCTGAACAGGTACTTTCTCGCTGCAATTGTGCTGCTGCTGGCGCCTCGCTATTTTAACACTCCCTGGTTTTGTATTTTCGTTTGTATCATTTACTTTTTCCCTGGTTTTAGCGGGCCTTGAGTGGGCTTTTTTCCTCCCTTCCACTCACCGCATATAAATTGAGTCAGCACCGCCGCTTTGGTGGGTCCGGGTCCCCTGGGTGGTCCGTGGTCCGTTTCTGAGCGCCATCTTGCTCTGGGCTCTGCCCAGCCCGGCGGGCGCCATCTTGGAGCGTCCTCACGCTCGTCTTGTTCCTGGGAGCGCCTACTTAAAGTCGTCCCCTCCCGTGCAGCGGGACGCGCAGTCGGGACGCCCTCGCTGTGCCTGAGTCGTGCCAGAGTCCTGCCCATCTGCGCCCGTCAGCGACGAGGAGGCGCGAGGTGCGGCAGGACTCTGGACAACTAGCTCGACTTTTTATCATGTCGGCACCTCTGACACTTGGCTATACCCGGGACGAGCTTTTGTCCATGGGTGGTGGATCTGGTGCCTGTCGCCATGATTTGGTACACCCTTTATCTGGCCCTTTTGTATGTGCCTGTAATACCTGGTCTCTAGAAAAACCGGTTATGATACGGTCGCTGGAAGAGAGTGCTAAGATCATACACAAGAACACCGCGGGACGTGTATTACGTATCTGGAATCTGAACGTAAGGTCGCTGGTTAAGCACCATCAACACGTACACGACCTTTTAGTTAAGGATTCGCCCGACATACTCTTCCTTACCGAAACATGGCTACAAGACTCTGATGCTGCCATCCTTAACCTTACTTTTCCATCTGAGTATACGGTCTTTACTTTGAACCGTCCAACAAGGGGGGGCGGCATCGCCATGGCCGTAAAATCCTGTTTTCCTTCGGTCTGGAAACCTTTGGTTCTGTCAGCCTGTGAGAGCGCCCTTTTTAAAGTGACTTTTAGTCATCATTTCACTTTTAGCGGTATGCTCATCTACCGTCCACCAGGCAATGACACAGTCTTTAAGGCTGCATTGGCAGATATGGTAAGCTCTCTTGCACCCAGTTGTGCAAATTTTAACATCACAGGTGACCTTAACATTCACTTCGATTGTAGGGCATCCACGGGCATAGACTCTCTGCTCGCGGACCTTGAAGCCCTACAACTCGTTCAACTAGTTACCCTGCCCACTCACTCTGGGGGCCATATCTTGGACCCTTTCTTTACTACCCTTGACAGGGCGAAGGTGACCAATCCTATTCTAGTGGGCTGGACTGACCACTTGTTGGTGGAAATCTTTTGTCCCATTGATGACCTGCCATTTAAAGCGGCAGAAAGATTGGTTTTTAAGAGACAGTGGCACAAGTTGAAATTGGAGGAGTTTTTTGGGATGCTGGAGAAGGATCCTCTGGGCCTCATTCAGAATGTGGAACAAGGGTATGAATCATTTTGTAAATGGATTTCGGACGCCCTCGACTCCCTTATACCAATGCGCTGGTCCAAATGCCATACTAAAGTACCTAGCCCATGGTATAATGACTCGCTTGCCGAGCTAAAAAGAACTTGCCGGAAAGCTGAGAGGGAATGGAGGAAGACTTATGATCCTATTCTGAAGTCCATTTATTTTGCCAAACTCAAGAACTGTCATAGAACGATCTGCAGAACCCGTGCCACATTCTATGCCCAGGAATTCCAAACCAGCACTAATCCCTCTAAGCTAATCTTTAAGGTCATCAAGGATCTTTTGAATAAAAGGGCCACCTCGACTGCTATCTGCACTGACGCTCATTGTGAAGGTTTGGCATCCTTCTTTTTAGAAAAAGTGCAGACTATCTATCAAGGATTCAACTGCTTATTGCATGATTCAGAGTTGGGGAGCTTCAACTCGACAGAGGTGGAGACTTTGTCCTGCTTACCGGCATTGTCCATGGAGGCCTTTGACACACTGGGTTTGAGAATTAAATCTGGATCTCCGCTAGATCCGTTGAAGCCTGATCATATCAGGATTCTTCCCCTTTCGTGCCGGGCCTCGATGTTGTCTCTGATTAATCTGTCGTTAACTTCAGGTATGGTCCCTTCAATGTGGAAGCAGGCGGTAGCCACTCCTGTCTTAAAGAAGGCCACCTTGGATCCAGCCTTACCTGAGAACTACCGCCCTATATCCCTTCTTCCCTGGATAGCCAAAATCACTGAGGCACATGTAAATTCCATCTTGACTGAACATCTTACCCGCAATAATATCCTAGATCCGAGTCAGAATGGTTTTCGGTCGGGACACAGTACCGAGACCGCGCTGCTCTACATGACCGAGCACTTACGTGGAGTACTCGATGCTGGGCGATCGGCGGCGCTCCTTTTATTAGATCTGAGCGCCGCGTTCGACACTGTGTCTCACCGCATTCTGGCCTTGCGTCTGGAGGAGGCTGGTATTTCGGGGATTGCCCTTCAGTGGTTCTGCTCTTTCCTCTCCGGCCGGTCCTTTAAAGTGGCCATACCACCTGGCCAGTCCACCTTTCACTCGTTAGATCTGGGGGTCCCTCAGGGTTCCTCATTGAGCCCTACATTGTTCAACTTATATGTGCAACCGCTAGCTGTGATCGTCAATCAATGGGGTCTGACTATGACCTCATATGCTGACGATACGCAGCTGGCGGTGACTCTGAGCAGTGACCCTGAGATGGACGCCCCCAGATTCCGAGCAGGACTTCTGGCCGTGGCAGACTGGTTAAGATCTAACTGCCTACAACTGAACGCCAAAAAAACTGAAGTTATGGTGTTGGGGAAACACGCAGAGCTTTGGGGTGATCAGTGGTGGCCACCGGAATTGGGCGTTACTCCCGTCCCTGTCTCCGAGGTAAAGAACCTAGGAGCCTGGATGGACTCAGCCCTATCCTTCTCGAGTCACACGAAGAAGGTTGCAGCCACCTGCTATGGCATCTTGCGGGGCCTCAGACCTATCCTCAAGTTTTTCGACTCCTCTACTCGGCAAATCGTGGTTCAAGCCACGGTCTTATCTCGGCTGGACTACGGCAGTGTGTTGCTGCTGGGAGTCAATCAGGCCGAAGCATCTAGACTCCAAAGGGTGCAGAATGCCGCAGCAAGGGCGATAGTTGGTTTACCCAAATACTGCTCTGTGTCCAGTACGATCTCCGCTCTTCATTGGCTGCCGGTTAGGCAAAGAATTCAGTTTAAGTCACTATGTCTGGCTTTTAAAATTCGGAAGCTTTCTTCGCCGCCGGCATTAGCGAATCTGCTAACTCCGTATGTACCACTGAGGTCTCTTAGATCGGAGGCGCTTCATCTGGCGCTTTGTCCCCGTTTCAAGCTCAGTAGGATGGGTGGTCGATCCTACCGAGTACTTGCCGCTGGCTTGTGGAATGCTCTACCGGTGCATATCCGTGCGCTGAATAATCTTACTGTTTTCAGACGTATGATTAAAACCTTCCTGTTCCCTGCTCTTGACTAGGATGCTTTCCTTTTTATTCTGTTATGTTTAGTACCTGTTCACGCGCCAGGACGCCCCTTCGCTGGGGCAGCTGTGCGCGAAATAAAAATTAATAACATAACATAACATAACATAACATAACAGTGAGGCTTAACTTAGTGGCCATGTGTAAGAAATGTATGCAGCACACAAACAATAATAAAGTGAAAACACAACACAACATGAATCCCACACCAATTTAGAATAATAGAGTAAAATATGATAAATTGTGTGACACCAAAGCACTAAAAATCCAATCAGTATAACAGGTGTTATTCAATTAAATAAATGTAAGTATTGCACCTAAAAGCATATAGTACCACTCATATTTATCTTGTCATGCAAGACCAACTGAAAGCCACAATTTCAAGCTGACCCCAATAGAGCATGGGCCATATACAGCAACGAGTTAGTACTGCTGAGAAATGTATCCTGTCAAACTCCAGTGTGAAGAGTCCAGATCACGGTGAAGGAGGCCTCTGGGAGCAGGGACAGCATCGCAGATGGTCGTCTCTGTAGTGTGAAGAGCAGGTCCGGTGTTGTGGACAGTTATTGCTGTAGCACAAACATCCTGAAGTATATCATGGGCAGTCATCACAGGCTGTTGATGCTGTAGCATAAATTGCAGATCTTGAGTTGCAGAGCGTCGCTGACTATGACTCCTAAGAACCTGGCAGTTCTAATATTTTTTCTCCCTTACTGGCACTCTTCGGTCTCTCTTTCTTTCACATTGTTAGGGTTTAGGCAAGAGCTTTGATACCCTCAGGTAATATGTGCACTCAACAAAATCCTATGACTATGACTCCTATGACCATGACTATGATGTAGCACAAAGAGTTGGGTCTATGACAACTCCATGTTCATCGCAGGCAGCAAGATCTCAGTACGAATGAGGGCATTCATGGTTCTAAAGAGCCTAAAACTTCAACATTTCTCCTGAATGCACTCTGATGCCAACCAAGGGGTCACAACCTGGGGCGGCATCTCTTTGGGGTAAAGGACTCACTGTTGAAGAGGGCAGCAGGGCTCAGGCAGGTCCAGTTGCAGCAGGTCAGCTGGAAAGTTGTGAGAGGCCTCTGGAGCTTGTTATGTCCCTCTAGCTCTGACAGATCAGTTAGCTGACCCTTAGATTCACACTGCCTGGGGTGAAGGGAGCTGGTCCAGTCTTCTTTCACAGACAACAGGGCAAGCCTCAGGCACCAGAGCAGTCATCTGGTAGCAGGGCTGTCCTTCTTCTGTTGTCTTCACATGTCCAACTCTCGTCTGATTTTCCAGTATTCATACCTGGTGCCAGCTTTGAAGTGAGAGAAACTTGTAGACTTCCCTCCCAACATCTGGTTCTAGAATTTCCCTTCTCCTTGCCCTGGTACTAGAATGACTGGAGTCACAAAAGGCCAGTGTGAAGTTCTTTGTGTGTATGCTGAGGCAACTCCTTTAAAAATGCAAATGTGTAGGTGATAGCTCTGCCCCTCCTTCCAGGCCAGGGTGATCCACCTGGCCTGTAGGTCATTATCAAGAGCGGTGATAGACACAAAACACCAACCTCAGGGAAGTAGAATATGTTTGTAATAAAATGGAATAGGCCCGCGATGGCACGCTCCGAATAGGAAACATGCAGGCACTGGCTCTAGATGACCGGGGTTGAACGGGAAGTGTTCAGCTGATGTTTTAAACGTTGTCAGCATGCCATGGTAAGCATATGAAATTTTACAGATGGTTGTTTATTTTTGGCTACGATTAGTGCAATCAGTCACAGAGTTAAGGGGTGTACCTTTTTTTTGCAGCACAGAGCTACTTTTTTATTAATAGATAAGGCCAGAACATGAAATTCAGGAATGTAATAGTTACTAACCATGAGTGTTTCATATAGAGACACGGTTTGTATAAACATGCGCTCGACAAAGTGACCATGAGAAACCTTTTTGGGCATTTTGGTACATTGTAATTAAATGAAATATTTTGTTTGTATTTCCAGATGCCCCTGACGAAGGGAATGTTATTTCCGAAATGCATTGGGCTTATGAAAGTAAATCATGGCATGAAATTAACACTCTGCTTTTGAGTTTTGATTGAACATGGAGGATTAATGGATTGAATAAAATGAATTGAACAAAAAAGAAGCAAAAAATGAACGGATAAAATTGTGAAAAGATTAAAAAGCATATGAACTTAATTACTTGGATTCAAGCTACTAAAGGGCTGTGCAGCTTTGTGTAACCAATGCAGGTTCCCTTCGTGGTGGAGTTATGGTTGCAGCGCAACGGGACGAAGCGCGTAGAAAGCATTGCACGCCAGAATTGTTTGAAAGCTTACCTCTGTTGAAATTGTTGAAGAAAGTGGATAAAATGATGTGCATCTCATTCTCATTGCCAACACCCAGTACACCTTTGTATTATTATCTGGGAGGAATGCACAATGGTTTACTGCCATCCACATTGAGTCATGTGATTCAAGATACAGGCTTCAGGCACCAAATGGTAAGGGCAAGAAAATGGCAATTTTCTAATAGTGGCATATTTGGAATTCAAAGAGCGTTTTAAATTACAAATCCTAAAACACCAAACATGATATTTCTACCTGTTCCCAAACAAAAGTTATCACTTATTAAATATAATGAGGTAAGATAATGATATCCTATTGGACAGGTAGGCCTCCCAGAAGTGAAAAATGAATTTAGGAGTTTTTTACTAACAGAACATGTAAAACTTAAAAGCACATGTCCAACCTTAAAATTGTAATGACCTGTGGACTAACTAGGGCCTACCTTAGGGGTGACTTATATGTAATAAAAGGGAAGTTTAAGACTTGGCAAGGGGGAACCAATTAAAATGTAACCCAGAAAAATCTGAGAATATCTTTTTTGGTTATCTGCCATCTGGCAGGACATATCCTGAGGCCAGCGGTGGCCTCAGGATATGTCCCCTCCCACAGCCTCAGTGAGCATTGTGAAGAATCTAGGGGTCAAGTTAGATGCCAATTTATCTAATCATTTATTGTCTTTACCCTCCTGCGTGAGAGGTACACATTGGCAAGTATGTCTCACTAACGTTTACCACATTTCTTTAATGCTGACACTCTACCCTCCTGTGCGATTGGTACATGTCCCTAACCTGCTCCTTATTATCTTTCAATAATACTTATGAGGTTCTACAGACGCCTTTACCCCCATACTTGGGAGGTACACACACTTTTGAATTCTGCTCATAACAGCCCCATGTGGCAACCTACGTCCTTATATGTTTCACTTTACACAATCTCTTAAGCTAAATTGGCACACATTATGTTTTATGGCACATGTTTATATACTGTGATGATATGTGTGAGTAATGATTGTTTGGTGCTTGTACCATCCTGTGCGATAGGTTCGTGCTTCCACTCTTCACATTAATATGTATTGGTGACGTTTTTGCTATTTGACTGAACCATCTACATCATTGTTTTGGCGCCTTGTTTTAATAATTTTTAATTCTTAATTTTTAGGGTTCAGGGGCACATTGCTATGCAGGTACATGTATCGTCCCTTTGTGAACCATTCCGCATTTCTATGCAACTCTTCTTTCCTTTCTAACTGGGCTACCGTAGCACTTTTAGTCTTTCCTTGCTCGTAGTCCCCTCATTGAGTGTGAGACAACATGCACGCGCGCCACGTCTCTTGCCGCTCTGCATTTAATCGGTGTGTCAGATCACGCTGAATTCTGCCTTTGAAGACGCACAGTTCCCCGGGACGAGAGATGAACCACATCCTGGAGGTATTTCCATAGTTTAACAACCACGCGGTTGCCGTCTTGCATGCTGTAACCCTTCAAGCAAAAAGGGGGGTTGCTGAACTGTTCCTCATAAAGAGAAAGGGAAAATATAAAATTGTTAGCTGGCGTGACCAGAGGTGTTGATGTGGCACCTCAGGGCATCCATTTTGTTGGACGTGTTTGCCTCACACACCCAGAAGGGTGTCATGCTTCATCATCGGCGTTTGCTCCTCGTCGGGGAGGCGGTGCAATCCCCGACGGGCTCACCTCAAAGAGGGGCTCTTTCGCGGAGATCTTTTTGTCCAACAGCCTTATGGTGAAGTGGGGGTGTGTGGGCAAGGTGGTATAGTGCTTATGATAGGGCAGTTAAAATGTAGCAAGGGGTACCGGAATTGACTTTATTCTGGGGGTCCCCTGGCTGCAATTAAAAGGTGGGGCTAGCTCGCTAGGTGTCAACAGGCTAATTCAAGTGATCCTAGAGGAGACTAGAAGTGGAAGTGGTCGACATGTTTCTCGCAGAGGGGATAATCACCCGCGATTCATCAGGACCTTTACAAAAAGTGAGAAAAGGGGAAAACTTAAAAACAATCACTACATGCTAGTGTCATGTGTTGTGTATGTTACCTCAGTGGAAATTCTCCTATGCCTATGTATAGAGAGAAGAGATAAGAACACAATGGTTAAGACATAATTTTCATTAAACCAAAAGCACAAGGGTCACGTTTTTGCCAGCGTTTGAAAGAAGTAGTGGCATGCTGGCGGTGTTGTGAACTATATTACACAGCCACTGCATGCCTGGAAAGTGGAGTGAGCAACGTGCGTGGTCAGGTGCACACAACCACTATAGACGTGAATAGATCTATGGCGTGAAGGAGTGAAAATAAAATTAAAATTAAAACCAACGTTAAAAATGCAGCATACTTGGAGCGATGTGGGGCTCATCCATAGTTATTTCAAGGTACAGTGCTTGTAGTAGAGGCACCTATAGAACGTTAACTATATTGTGGCTTGGCTGTAAACAGGCAATCATTCAATTCACTCAGATTCCATCCGCGCTGCGGAGGTATAGCATCCGTGCAAGCCCTTCTTACCTAATAGTCAAAGACTAATTGCCACATGAGGGGTCGGCGGGGCTGAACATCAGGGATGAGCCCAAAGTAGCTAGAGGGAAACAAAAATTGTGGCGCCTTCAGGGTTAAGAAATACGAACACTGGAGTGTTCGTCGATCAAGGCATGAACTATCCTTCCCTATCCTGGAGCGCTGTCACTCACCTCTAATCGCCAGTGTCCGCGTGGGGAGACCTACCCTTCACCGCCGAGCTCGAGTAGATGTATGAGTTCGGCGGTCGGTGTATTTTATCATGGTAGCTGGCCCGGCGTGCGGGGACGTGGCGCCGCCCACTCAACATGATCACGTGGTTATAGCCGATATTGAGGCGGCCATATTATAGTGGTGGATGTGCGCTGTTTGCTGGGGCTATCGAGCATCACTATTTGATGATACAAGGGCCTCAATATATGTGCGCTTTGAAAAATAGCCGAAATGGGGGGAGGGAAAATTAAATAATTAGAGGCAGTAAATTGTTCCCCGTGTTTTGCTGTTCGGGTAACTTTCCTTCCAGCCGGCCCTATTGACATCCAGATTGTAGCGGCCATGGTGTAATGGTGCAAGTGGCGGCAGGAGTGGTGTGGTGGGCACGGACAAGTCGCTCGTGGTGAGTAGACAACGGCGAGAGTGGTGTCTAGCTAGTTATGCGGACCCCTGGTGTAGTGGTAGAAGGCAACTGCACGTATATTGTGAAAATTGGCCAGAGAGGAGTGGTATAGTGCAATCACGCAGAGTGTCACTGTTACACTCAATTTGTGGCCGTGTGGGATGTATACAAAGGCAAGAGCAAAAGATGGTAGGGAGTAGCCCATAGACACCGATTGTACACTAGACGGTTTATAGTGAGTGCCAGGGAATATCTTCATTAAGACCCTGTTTATCTGTAGACAATCGGTGTACCCATCTTTGCTCTTTGCGGAAGAGGGCATTTTTCGGGCAATGTGGGCTGGATTCCAGAACCACCCACTTCATAGAGTCTTCATTGTGGTCGGAATCAACATAGTGTTTACACATTTTTGTGTGGGTCTTCTTGCAACGAAAATTGCTGCGATGTTCGATGATACGGGTCTTGACCGGGCGGGTTGTCATCCCGATATATTGCAAACCACATGGGCACATTAGCATATAAATGCAGTGTGATGTGTTGCAATTCGTGTGGTGCCTGAGCTCCCATTTGAATGTTGCAGAAAGTTGTATGGTCTTAAGTGTCATGGTGTATTTGCATACCGCACAATTGCCGCACGGGTAGTGGCCCGTCACGGGAGGTAGATGCCACAAGGTTCGCTGAGTCTCTTTCCTAATGATTTTGGGCCTGGTGTTGATTAGGATATCCTTTAAGTTTTGCGACCTCTTGAAGGCAAACCTTGGTTCTTCCAGGGTCATATCTCCAGTGTTGAGAATCCCCCAGTGATGTTTAATAGTATTCCTGATTTTATTGGATAGTGGGGTAAAAGTGGTCACACAGGTGATAGGTTGATTTTCAACCGTGGTTCGTTCCTGACGATCAAGAAGTGCTTCTCGATTGTTATTCCTGGCCCGTTTTCTCGCTTTTAGGACATCACTTTTAGGGTACCCCCTATCCAGTAGATTCCTCGAGAGGACTGAGGACTCCTTCTTGTAGTCCAAAACATCACTACAGTTGCGCCTTATCCGCAGAAATTGACCAAAAGGCAAGTTGGTGCGTAAGGCCCTGGGATGGTGGCTCTGATAGTGTAAGAGGCTATTGCGGTCTGTGGGTTTTCTATACATTGTAGTACTTATAGCCCCGTCTTCCAGTTTAATTGTCAAATCAAGGAAGGCAATCTCTTTGGGTGAGGAAGTCATAGTGAAATGTAAGTGAGGGTTCAGCGTGTTGATCCATTCAAGGAAAGCTGCATGAGTGGCAGGAGTACCCTTCCATAGGATCAGGATGTCGTCTATAAAACGTCGCCACATTTTAATGTTGTCCTGGAAAGGGTTAGACTCATGATGTATATGTAATCCCTCAAAATAAGCCATATACAAACAGGCCACCGAAGGGGCAAAGGTAGTACCTTGGGTCTGGTGGTAGTACTTGCCACTATACTCGAAGTAATTTTCGGTAAGAGCTAGGGTGGCACATTCCATTATGAAGGTCTGTGGGGTGTTAGAGTCCCACATTTCTAGGCCCAGTCTCTCCTCAATTACCTCTAGAGTGGCCCTCTGAGGGATGTTGGTGTAGAGGGCTTCAACATCTAGGGTAATCAGAAAATCAACCTCTCCTATGTCCTGTATAGTGTCCAGGATATGTAGTACATCCGTAGTATCTTGGATATATGAGGGAATGCTTTTCACAAGGGGTTGTAGGAAATGGTCACAGAACTGGGAGAGTGGTTCCAGGACGGAGTCTATCCCTGAGACGATAGGTCTCCCTGGTACTGGTCTGGTCACTTTATGGATCTTGGGCAGTATATAAAAATATGGTACCCGTGGGTCCTTATTTATAAGAAAATCTGCCTCCTTGCTGGTGATCCATTGTTCACTCTCCGCGCTTGTGACTAAGCTTGTGATCATAGTCTGTAGGCGTGTCGTTGGATCAGATGGGATGGGTGTATAGTATCTTTGGTCGTTGAGTTGTCTGGTACACTCTAGTTCATAATCCACAGTATTCATTAAAACTGTGGCTCCCCCTTTATCCGCCTGCTTGATCGTAATCAAGGGGTCATCGGCCAAAGATTTCAACCTTGCCATCTCAATCTTAGAGATGTTGGAGTGGGTTGTTTGCCGATCTAGTTTGTTGATATCTTTAAGAACAGCTTGTTCGAATGTCAAGACCTCGTTAGGCACCATTCCGTTATTGGGTGTGAAGGTTGAAGGATTTCGTAGTCCTGAGTCTTCAATAGTTTCACAGGGCTTTCCTTCAAAAAAAGTTCTTAACCTTATTTTTCTGAAAAACGATTTCAGTTCCCTTGTTTGTTGGAATGCATCTATTTTAGGAGTGGGTACAAAGCCCAGGCCTTTCTGTAAGACTTCTTCCTCTCTCTCTGTCAGGGAACGGTCAGATAGGTTAACCACCAGGCTCATTTTGGTCCTGATCTGGTCGTGGTCCTCGTGTTCATCCCTTGGGGGCGTGTGTCTTCCCACTGAACTCTCTTTTCTGGCAAGTTCCCTCTTTTTCGCCCTCGCCCTCTGCCCCAACCTCTGCCTAAAAAAGGAGGGTGTGTAGGGTTTTGAGGGGGATAGAATGGAGGATATTGTGGTGCAAAGGGGGGTTGAAAGTGGGGGAATTGTGGGTATTGCCAAACAAGGGGACCAGCTGGTTGTCCTTGGTTTGGATAATTGGAGTAGTTGTGTTGTCCCCGTCCCCTCCCTCTTTTAGCCCTAGGAGGCATCTGTGCAGGATTATTTTCCCTGCTACTGTCAGAACCACTGTTGGAACCCCTTCTCGAGGAATTCGCGCTGGAGTCTGAATTGTAGCTTGTGCCTGGGGGGACATAATCATCCCGTAGGTGGGGGTAAACTTTTTCCTTTGAAAACTTCTTTATGTCCTTTTGAAGTTTAGCTACCTTCTGGTTCATCAGGTATTCTTTATGTTCTGCCATTTCCTTATTTAGTTCAGCCAATTTTGTTTTGAAGCCTGGATTTTGTACCGCATTCTTCAAAGCAGCTTCTGCTGCATGGATTTTGACTAGAAGTGCATCCGCTAGTCGTTTGGCTGTGTTGACGATAAGAATGAGTAGATCGTGGGTGCATTTCCATGACACCTGTGACCATTCAACTTTAAATACTCCGTCCTCCCAGAAAATTCTGGGGAAGTTTTTGACAATCAAGCCATTAGGTGCAATTTTGGCTTTGAAATATTCAGCCATTATAGTCCCGTGGATTGTGACCCTGATCCATTCTCGTTTGAGATCGGACAGGGATTGCCACTCTGTTGTATTACTCCCTGTAGCCTGTTCGATGTCAATGCCAAACAGAGAAGGTGTCCTCATAATTGCTGCTGCATCCTCCTCACCAAAACTCAGTCCGTGGCCTTCCATGGTGGTCGGATCAAGGGTTGTTGGTCTAGGTGGGGTAGACTCCTTCACAGAAGGAAGTGGTTAAGAACAGAAGAGATAGGGCGAAGAAGATTCCAGTGCCGTAATAGGCTGTACCTCCCTTCCTGTTGATAAAAATGCTGTAACCCTTAACATTAGATTTCGGCTTCCATTAATGTTGGGTCCGTATTCTTTCCTTTTGTATTCCTCATAATGTATCCAGCTTACTGTTCTGCGGCGGCACCTTAGTAATGTTTCGATACACGGAGGACAGTGACTTTTTCAGCCCTTCCCTGTAAGTGTATCCTTAGTTATTTCAGCCTTGGCTCAGTGTGCGCCCAAACCCTGAGGTTTTCTAAGACCCGCATTTATTTTCCATTCACAGATGCTTTCGCCTGATATATTCGTTTTTGCATGGAACTAACTTGCCCATTGAACCGTTTCTAGCACGCTACTCATGGTAATATCCCGCTGCCATATGCATTTTCCTTGTTTTAACATCTTGGATTTATCTAGACCACATCATTTCCTTACCTAAATTCCTTTTTCTTGCACTCTGGAAGTCCGCCCCTCCCCCCCCCACCTCAACTATACCCCTGTCCTGAGGAAGACCCCCATAAGGTTCAACCAATATCTATACCTTTGTGGGTCGAAACGTCGACAACCTGTCTACCTGCCAGCTTCTATCCTTACCAGATGGATTTGCACTGAAACTTTGAAAGCATGGCATTGAATAATTTATGAACATTCGCTGTATTATATTCTGGCTTTGTGCTGAAGCCAGTGTTTAGATTTGTTTTGATAAAGATCACATGACCTTCACTGAATCCTTTACCAAACCTTGCACCACTCTTTCACTGACACTTTCCCTCCCTTACCCTTTTGGGGCACTAAAGTTTTCACGATGAAGTTTTGCATTTTTGCTTGATATACATTGATATGAGGCGCATTGTGATTAAATAACGGTGCACCTTTTTCGAGTGGTTTCCTTAAATCTGTTTTTGATTCTTGTACTCGCTGTTTTGAATTGTTTTTAATGAAATGAATGTGTACTGGGACCTTTTTCCTATTTGTACCGTTTATACACCCAGGTCGCTGTGACAATTTTTGGGTATACCTTTCTCTGTAACGTAACACATTTATCCATGAAGGCGCAGATCCAAAACGTCACCGGCACCTGTTTTGGCATGCTAAAAATGTTAAAAAGCATTCTACCCCTGCTGCGTATCAAGTATAGGAATACGGTAGTCCAAGCCTTAATTTTATCTAGCCAGGACTACATCAATATTTTATACCTGGCTTTACTGGAGTCCTTACTTAATCAGCTGCAGGTGGTTCAGAATGCGGTGGCCTGAGCAATACTCATGGTGGGGCCCAGAACACGTCTGTTCATCCACCTGAAAGCCCTACACTGGCTGCCGGTCCAGAAGAGGATTTAGTTTAATGCGCAGGTTCTGGCTTTTCAGGGCCCTGGAGCAGTATATATTAGGAAGCAGCGCAGAGAGCCCTGAGGTTCTCAGTGCAATTTCTGACGTCCATCCCCAAGTTTACTCGCCCCCGTGTGGGCGGTCGCTCCTTTCCAGTGCTGGCCGTCTGCTTATGGAATTGTCTGCCATTTTCCCTCAGGCAGGTCCAGGATTTGCTCAGTTTCAGGAAACAGCTAAAAACCTGGCTTTTTCAGCAACAGTTTTCTCACTCTTTGGGCTTTTGGCTCTGGTGCCTGTCTTGCGGGACTTCAGCGCAGGGACACTCTGTTGAGTAGCTGCGTGCTTTATAAGTACCTATTTACACTACATTTACATATTGCCAAGTTGAATTGGCAGTTTAAAACTGCATTCAGGCTTCAATGGCAGGCCTGGAACATATTTATAGGGGCTAATTCAGTGGGTGACAGAATAAGTGCTGCAGGACCACTAGCAGCATTTCATTTACATGTACCACTTTACAACGGACTTATAAACACATTAACTATGCCAATCATGTTTAAGCTAATTTTGCCATGCTTAAGGGAGAGAGCACAAGCACTTTAGCACTAGTAGCAGTGAGAAAGGTACGCAGAGTGTTAGAGCTAACAAAAATTAATTTCAGCAGAAAGTGGAAGGTAAAGAAACAAGGTTTGGGGGAAGACCTCCCTAAGGCTGACAGTTCTAACACTCTAATTTTCATACATTTCACCAGACTTCAGAAGAACCTAAGCACATATAACAAGATGAGTTATTCCAAAGAATTTAGTCACAATTTGGCTACCCAAGGATAACAATATTGGAAAAAATGTTGATGGGAAAAGCAATTGGGGAACAATAGTTTGCAGATTCAAGGTAATGAAGTGTTATTTCGAGCCTGCAGTATACCTAGGGAAATGTTTTTCTAAACAAAACCACCCAATAGACCACCTTACTATGGGAGGCTTTTTAAATACTGTTTTACCAAAAGCTAACTTATTTATTTTATTTATTTATTATGCAATTTATACCGCGCGAACTAAACCCGAAGGTATCAAGGCGCCTATCAAAAAAGATCAGAAATGCAGAGCACAACTACAAGTACGCGCGTACAAAGAGGTGGGTCTTCAGGGCAGATCTAAATGATTGTAGAGTGGAGAGAGACCTTAATTCAAGTGGGAGAGCGTTCCACCACTTTGGGGCCAAATTAGAAAAAGCTTTCCCACCCCATCTGGTTTTCCGAATACGCGGAACAGAGAGAAGGAGTCTGTTTGAAAAGCGAAGGTTCCTGCCAGGATTATGATGAGACAGAATGGATCCAATGCCAGTAGGGCTATTTTTAGCCAAAGCCTTGTAGACCATACACATGGTTTTAAAAAGTATCCGGTCCTCAACAGGAAGCCAGTGGAGCTGCTTCCTAGCTGAGGTGGCAGAGGCACGTCGAGGTAGATCCAGAACAAATCTGGCTGCTGCATTCTGGACCACCTGCAAGCGCTACAGCTGACTTATATTCAGTCCCGCATACAGCGCATTGCAGTAGTCCACACAGGAGCCCAGGAGAGCAACGGCAAGTTGCTTTCTTGCCTGCAAAGAGAGATAGTGCCTGATTTTCCTTAGTATGTGGATGATACCCCAACAGGTTGATACAGTCCTGTTGACCTGTTGGCACATACTAAGGGTGGGATCAATCATGACCCCAAGGTTTTTAGCTAAAAAAGTAGGATCAGGACAGGCCCCCAGTGAGTCCGGCCACCACTCAACTGACCAAATCTCTTCCTTTCCTCCAAACACCATCACCTCAGTCTTCTCCCCATTCAGTTTCAATGAGTTATGAATCATCCACTGGCCGACTGCCTCCATACAAGATCTAAAATTGGAGGCAGTCGACATAACTGACTGGGAGAGAGAGACGAGGATCTGGGTGTCATCCGCATAGGAAACTACCTCCATCCCAAAAGATCTAATAAGTCTGGCAAGGGGGGTCATATAAATGTTAAAAAGGGTGGGGCTAAGCGCTGACCCCTGAGGGACCCCACATTGCACAGACAGGGATGGAGATAGGAATTTACCCAGCATCACCCTTTGCTCTCTATGATCGAGAAAAGAGGAAAGGAGCCCCAGGGCCGCCCCCTGAACCCAAATCTCCCCCAGTCGAGATGTTAGGACTGGGGGGAAAGGGTATCGAAGGCAGCCGTGAGGTCTAAAAGGATTAGGAGGGAGGTCTGTCCCCCATCCACACACGTGCGGATAGACCTTGACCTTGTTTGTTAATTGGCAATCACAAAAAAACATATCTGAAATGATCCAGAATGGAACTTATAATTCCACTCAGTTCCCAACTCAAGGTGCATTCTTATGGTCCTAAGATACTAATATCTGCATGAGTGGGTTTCTATCCAACACCCCCGGCCCAAAAGCTAATTACTCTGATCTACGATACAGCACACATATACCTGGAATAGTCACCACACACAGTGTGGGCAAGCTGTGCTAAAGCTAGTTAGCACATTCCAGTCAAAGTCAAAAAGTCAAAAAGTAAGTTTATTTAGACCCTTGGTCTTTAAACCACGTAAAACATATTTTACAATAACATTTTTAATAAAATATAAATTCATCAATCTATACCATTCTAATATCCTAAGTTCAAAGAATGCATTCCTTTTTCACGAGTAACTCCATTCATGAGCTGTGTATACACAAATATTACAACCTAATTCAAGTAATATTAAAAACTTATAAAAATACTTTAAAACATTAAAATGTTGCGTTAAGATCTCTATGCCACTATACCTGGTAATTTTCTATTCCCAAGGCAACATACGTACAGCCCGCATATACTTTCATATGGCTATAGCAGTAACAAGATTTTTCATATCTACGAGGAACTCCCATGCTTGGGTACGTGACCCAACATCTTATTTCAAAAAGAGTGGGCGCAAAAACTGTTTTTGCAAGTCAAACAATTTTTGGCAATCCATTAAAATGTGTAAACTATTACATTTTGTACCTATTTTACGCGTACATGTTCCATCTGATCGCATCAACACAGAATTAATTTTATTATTTAACATCGCAGGATTAATACCAATTCTCTGCCTTAATATCTCCATTCTAAGCCATAGGTTAGGTAAAGTGTCTAGATAAGGGTACCAAATTCCTTTATCCCAACTGTTTCTCGTGAACCTCACAGAGTCTTTCATCTTCAGGTACTCCATATCTGATAATCTAGACAAAACTTTCCCTAATAATCTTGTTGAACTCTTTGTTTCATCGATATATAGAGTCTGAGGGTCAATTTTCTCTCTGTTTAATTTGGACCATGTCAGTTTGCTGCCCTGAATCTCCTTCATACACCATGGGGACACTTTTGTTACTTCCCCATTCCCAAACGTTTCCAAAATCTAAGTAGACCTATTTGCACCTGGACATTCCATGCGGTCAAACCTAGCTTAATCTAATTGCCTGAATAATTGAGGAGCTAGGTAGGGACAATAATAATTTTAGACATTTCCCTTTTTCAATATCTCAAGAACGTTTACCGCCAAGACAGTATTTCTGCACCATACTGGACTTGCGGGGGGATCATTGCATTAAAGGCCTTCAACAGGGTCTATGGGACATATCACAATAACTACTATTACATTTTTTCAGACCACATACCAATATATGGGCTTTTGCTTTCTGTGCCTCCAAATGCGTACCCCACTTTAAAGAATTAGTGAACCATATGCCAAGATATTTATACTCATTAACAATATCTAATTTGGTGTCTCCCAGATGCCAGTTAAACTTCATGTTTCTCTTCCCAAAACACAGGATTTTCATTTGGTTCATGTTTACTATAAGACGTTTTGGCGCACAATATGTGTTAAATGCAGTTAGCTACCTTTGTAGACCCATCTCAGTCTGATCAAAGATTACTAGGTCATCGGCATACAGCAAACCGGACAAATGCTTCCCATTCCCCTTCGGTCTAGAGCCTCTAACAGACCCCAAGATGGAAGGTAAATCTGCTAAAAATATGTCAAAGAGAAGTGGGGCCAGAACACAGCCCTGTCTGAGGCCATTATTAATTGCTATTTCAGGTTTCAGCACCCCCCCCCCATTGTGTCTTTAATTACCTGAACCCTGTTCTGACTGTGCAGCTCCTGTATTACACGCAGGAGATCCTTGGGGGCCCCACAATTTCTCATGCACTCCCATAAGCATTCCCTGTCCACCAAATCAAAGGCTGTTCAGAAATCCGCAAAGAAACAATACAACTTGCTTTGCTGCTTCATCGAGTTCCGCGCCACTGCCCACAGGGCAAAGCATTGGTCGACAGTAGAATGCCCCTCCTTAAAACCTCCAGTTTCCACTGGCACAATCTACCTCTGCTCCACCCACACTTTCAATCTGGCCAAAATTATTTTGAAGAACACCTTCCATCCTATGTCCAGCAGGTTGATCAGTCTATAGTTCTTTGGATCCTTCCTATTCCCTTTTTTATGAAGAGGTCTGATAACAGACCCTCTCCAAGATTTGGGGATTTGACCTGAATCCAATATAGCAACAAGTATATGGGACAGGAATTCTGCCCACCAATTTATGACTAATCCAGGAGAGGCAGTACACACCTCAATCCCCCCTCCCTAGTGGCTGTCTCCAGCGAATGTACATTCCCAGCCCCTGTCACTCCAAAGCAAAACAGTTAATCCTAAAACCAGCAGAGGCACATATGATTGCTAAGCAAGAAAATACCCACTTTCTAAAAATGGTATTTTCAAACAAACAATATAAAAATCATCATTACTAAAATATATATTTTTATATTCTGAGTTCAGCTGTACTAAACTCCATCTTTCTATCTTGTCCCAATGGGAAGTTATACTCATAAGATGTTATAAATAAACTCCCATTCTATCCTATGGGACAGATAGCGTTTCAATGGTGAAAAACAAAATACACTGTAGTTCTCTATCAGGACATGTTACACACACCAGTACATAGCCAACTTTTCACATACACTGCAGCCTGCCTACAGGGGTACCTTGTGCTTATTTTAGAGGTGACTCGCATGTAATAAAAGGGAAGGTTATGGCCTGGCAAATGGGTGCACTTGCCACGTTGACATGGCAGTAAAGACTGAGTACAGACACTGCAATGGCAGGTCTGCGACCCCTTTGAGAGGCTGCTTGTGTGGGTGGCACAATTAATGCTACAGGTGCATTTCCGTCTTCGGCCGTTCATTAATACGCACACAGCCGTGGCTGTAGATGGTTGAATTCCACGTTGTCCCGCGCTGGATATACCTTCAATTCCCAGATACGATGCGCGCACGATTCATAGTGTCTCCCAGATATCCACGGGAGTGCCGATGCCCTCCGGGACACGGCCTCCATCCTGGTCGGTAATCCTCGCTAATTCAGAGCCGGAGCCCTTCTAATCCACTAGTGCTCAACCTACACCTTCCCACCTTGCCGATGTCTTGTCAGATACGGCTCCCCTTCAGTAATTGTTTCACCATCCTGCACCTTCAACCTGGTTCTGAAGATGATCCTAAGTTATAGGATCAAAACGTTGTCGACCTGTCAGCACAATTGATGGCGCATCCCTATTGTGGTTCAAAAGAAACTGTTAACAAACTGTCTAAAAAATTGTGAATCATTGACTTGAACCACCCTATTCACTGTACATATCATTTCACTCTTGCACCTTGAGCCGTTCATTGCTGATCATATATTGTCATTTGCGTCGCCACCACTTTTGTGTCGCGTACACAATCGAGCACCAAGTCCAATTCGGGTTTTTCACGGAATTGTTTTGATACAGTGCTGTCACAACTGTATTTCCCTCTATTGTAATTTGTACCCAAATATATGATGCTATGTGCACATTTCTAAAAAATCACAGAGAGTCTCCTTTTCCTTCATGAAAACATTTTTCCACATACGTATCTAACTGTCCTGCAGAATGATACCGGTTGAGATATTGTTGCTTTCTTAACAGGCGCACTAGCATCATTTAACTTCCAGGCCCTAGACGCACACTGTGCACTGTACTAGGGACCTAGGTGCACATGCATGAAAATTCGGAAAAGCAAGTCCTTATTAGCGATAAAGAAGGAATCGCAATAAGGCATCATTTTTTGGGATGCATGTACAGATTCGGTACATTTTTGCGATTCAGTAAAAATCGCAAAAACAAACCGAATACACAATAGTGATTCCTTAAAATAAAAATTAGCTATTACCGAAATCAGTATTAGAGATTTCGGTAATAGCGAGTTTGCAAAAAACGGGTCCCTCTGGAAGCAGGCTGATGATATCACAACTAGAGAGTCATCCAGCCCTTGCTTCATTCAGAGCCCTGAGGAGCTCAGAGGAGGAGGCAGAGCACAGAAGCTGAGCTGAGAGACTACAGCTATCCAGGATGTTCAACAATGCGTCAAATCCATCTGCCACGCCCAGGAAGAGGAAGAGAAAGTTCTCTGATAGGAAACTGGAACACTTATTAGAGGGGGTGAGCAGCAAGCATGACAAACATTTTGGAAAGTTGTCCCTCAAGGTGCCAGAAGCAGAGAAGCGCATGATATGGCTTCGCATAAAGGAGAGGGTAAATGCTGTGGGAATTACGCACCACAGCATTGACGACCTGAAGAAGAGGTGGTATGACCTCAGGAAAAGGGTAAAGGAGCACATTGCAGAAAGGGTGAAGGAGGCATCTGGCACAGGAGGCGGGCCATCCAGAGTACCTGCCAATACAGCCCTGGAGGACCTCGTTGAGGGGACTGTTGAGCCAGAGGCAGTCGTGGGAGTCACCCAAATGGACACTTCCTGCATTTCACACACAGATGCATCTCCGGTGGACTCAGATGACAGCGAGCACGTCATCATTTCAGAGACACGGCAGAGACAGATGGAGAGACTCTGCAGAACCGTCAATCCACACCACCAAGACGCAGGGCACATGTCCCTGCCCTGCAGGTTAATGAAAACAAAGCCGAGCCTAGCATCCACAAGGGTTCCCAGTCAGACACGTGTCACTCTGCCAGCTCCAACACCAGCATGTGGCTGAGTCAGACAGCAACACAGGTCCATGGGCAGTATTGCTGCAGGATCCAAACAGGCTCCAAATGTCTATTGTGGGGTGGAGTCCCAGATGTTGCGTGTTCAGCGCCTGCAGGGGTGACATACGGGCACAATGAACCTCAACATCTCAAAACTGGCAAAACACATGTGCACGATGACAGACGTTGTGCGTCGCCTGACCACAGTTGTAGCAGAGGGGAATCATGAAATCAACAAGACCCTACAGGAGCTCACCCGTGCCGTCCTAGCAGGACAACACAGCGAGCGCAGGAGGCATCAGCAGAGCTTGCTTCTTTCTACTGCATCTACTAGGGCCATCGCCAAGCTCTGCAACAGCACTGCTGTGTTGTCATGCCGCTCCGTGTCACTGCAGATAGACCTAGGATATTACTGTGGGGATGTAGCAAAGGCCTTAGGCCAGGTGACCACTGCAGTGGAACATCTACAGTCTGGCACATTTAGTGCTAGCAACTTGGGAGGGGAGGAGGGCAGTGAGGCGGCATTGAGCGTGAGTAGTGTGTCAGTGCCGGAGACCAGTAGCAGGAGGCGCAGTTCGCGCAGCTCTACAGCCACAAACACACATCGTGGTGTAGTAGAGGAGCTATGTGACAGGAGGCTGGGGGTACGTGGAAAGTGGCGCTAGACATGCAGTTCTGCCTATTTGTCCATGGTGGTGTAACCATGGGCCACTTACATATTGTGATTGCACTCCCGTGCTGTCAACGGATATGTTTCTTTTCACATTGTGTTGAATCACCGTCATGTTTACTAACTATGAATATTTACTTTGACAAGTGCTCATGTGAATTAAACATTTGCACTCCAAAATATATTTTGATGGCTCATTGTTACCTGGCTCTGAAGTGATGTTGTGTGATGTATGTCCACCTCCTTTGACCTTTAGCTGTGTTTGGCACATGTGACTGTCGGTGTTGTGCGGTGGGTTGGTCATCCCGATCGTTGTCATTTCCGTCCATCTCAATGGGTATCCCCCTTCTGGTTGCAATGTTGTGCAGCATGGCACATTCTGCTACAATCCTGCAGAAGGTCTTGGGGTAATATTGCAAAGCACCACCAGTCTTATATAAGATCCTGAGGCATCTTTTCAGGATCCCAAATGTTCTCTCAACCACATTTCTGGTGCTAATATGTGCTGAGTTGTAGCATTGCTCCTGTGGTGTTGCTTGGTTGAGGTAGGGGGTGAGTATGTATTCCTGCAATGCATATGCGCTGTCACCTATAGGGGAGAATCAAAGGCTTAGCGGCAGTAATGCAAATATATATGTGATACTGATGTAATGAATAGGTATGAGTATGCACCTGGTAGGTGTCCCTCTCCGAATTCACCATTGAGTAGACACCTGTGGATGCCACTGTGTTTGAATATATATGAGTTGTGTATGCTCCCTGGAAATTGTGCCACTATGTCCGTAATTATGTGCTTGGCATTGCACACGACCGGCACGTTGATCGAGTGATAGGACTTCCTGTTATGGAAGATGTACTCATTGGCAGAGGGTGGACAGATGGGGACATGCGTGCAGTCAATGCATCCTATGACATGGGGGAATTGGGCCACCTGGTAGAAGTCCTGGTTGGTCTGGTTCAACTGCTGTGAGGTTGTGGGGAAGGAGATGTGGGTATGTATCATTGTCAGCATGTCAGTATGGCATCAGTGAGTTTACGGAAGAAGCGTGAACGTGCGCTTTGTGAGACACCTCCCGCTACCGCTATGATCCCCTGGAAACTTCCAGACGCCAGTAGGTGCAGGCTGCATAGGACCTGGATGTGTGCAAGAATGGCATTGGTCCTACGGGTCTCGTTCTGCAGTAGTGGTTCCTGGTCAGCAATTAGGCGCACTATCATGGCATAAATCATCATGTACTTCATCCACATTTTTGCCCAGCAATGTAATGCGCACTCTGAATACCCTATCCTGGATCCTCCTCCTGCACTGTGCTGCTGCATTTATCCTCATCCTCCTTGCAAGCATGTAGAGGTCTGCCATTTTTGAAAAGCATACGGGGTCTCCAGTGCCATTTTTGAAGGGTTTCTGAATCATTACACCTGTGAAAGACTTCGATTTCTTTTTTTTTGTGTTTCAGCAACTTTACCTCCTGGTTGAGATTCCCCTTATTCTGCTAATGCTAAATAGCGATTTTGATGATTTTTGGTATTTGCGAATTTTGATGCATTCATTTGCAATTCTTTGTTTGCTGATCGCTATTGGCAAGCTCAATTGTTTTTTTCGCTATTTCTGATTATTTATTTTGCGATATGGTAATTTACAGTTTTTTTGCGATTCTTTAGTTTTTTTCGCTATTGGGTTGATGCATTGGAATCTGTTGTTTGGCGCTCGCTAACAGCCTCTTTTACCGATTCGCTAATTTAGCAAGGACAATTTTGCTTGATGCATGGGCCAGCTAGTAGTAAGTCAACCAAGCTAATCATGGTAACACCAATTCAGATTTCAAATTTACAGAGGGAGCACTTGCACCTTGGTACTTATCAGCAGTGGCAAAGTGCCCAAAGCATCTAGACCAGCACAAACGAAATCCAGCACACAGCAAAAATACAGGAGGTAGAGGCAAAAAGATAGGGGAACGCCACAACAAAGATGCCAGGTCTTACATTCACTATACTCATAGTAATACTTCTTATATGAATGATGTTTCATTGCAACCTCCTTACTGAAGTACTGATTAAGTTTGGCTCTCCAGGCAGCTACCTCCTTCTGTACATAACTTTGCAATCTCTGTACCAATTTACCCTCTCTTTTAATAGCATCTTCATATAGCTCCCAGAGCTGCTTCTTCCTCTGCTTTTGTATCTATAGACCAAAACTAAGAGGTTCCCTTTGATTCCCACTTTTAAGGCATTCCATGGTATGCAAATAATGGCAGAATTCCTGTTAATGTGTAAAAACTGTTCTAACCAATATCTTATGTGACTAACAAACAATGGTTGTAATAACAGCTTTCTATCAAAACTAAAAGCAAGTACTCTGAGGTTATTTCTTTGCAGCTGTTTCTGCAAGTCGGCCAATTTTCATTGAGTATAATCTCTATGGATTCTACAGATGATTCTGCAAGTGGGCCAATTTCCATTGAGTTTCATCTCTATGGGTTCTGAGGATATTCGTTGCTTCCTTCCGTGCTGAGAGTTCATCTTACAGTTTGAAATTCTGTTCTCAGCTTCCCCAATCTGTTCTGCTAATTCTGAACATAATTTGGCTACTCTAAGGGCAGCTTTCTGCAATCTACTGTTTGCGTTCTTTGGAAATCTGTCTCATCCCGATGTTCCATTATGTTATGAAAAAATGGTCCTCAATGATATCTCATCCGATATAGCTTGATCAGAGGAGTTCATCCACACTGCTTCCGGTGGCCTCTCTCCTAGTTTTCCAAGTTTTGGGGTAAAAGAGTAGTGCCATGAAAGACCGTCCATTCTCGTATTTGAGTCTCATTTAATAGGCACATCCTTCTTCCTAACAGTGCCTTCAGCCATTCCAGAAGGTGCATCATCAACAGGTGTTCCCTTCCCTCATGTATTTTTTTGTATTGTAATTGCATTTATATCGTGCTTACTACTCCTGACGAGGAGTTGAAGTGCTTTTTTTGGTGTGTAGCACACTACTCAAGAACCCATAGGGGATTTGGGGTGAATTAGTACAGAGAAATATGAAAGTTATTTGAGTGCGGAATATGTTAGTCAGTTATTTGGATTGAGAAGGATAGTGGAGGGATAGAAGGTTTGCATTTATATAGCGCTTGCTACCCCTGATAGGATAGTGGAGGGATAGAAGAGAGAAGGATTAGTAAAAGGGAGGTAGAAGGTGAAAAGTCAGAGGGAAGGGTTTCGAATGACTTGTTTGGGAGATCTGAATAGTAAAGAGGTATGAGATGATGCAAGGAGGAGTAGAGGAGAGTCTAGAAAGGATTATTTTGGGGAACATAGTAATGGTATGGGGATTGGGATGAATGAGAGTGTGGGGGTAGAGGCTATATTGATAGAGGCAGAGGGTGAGAAATAGGGTAGTGCATTGGAAATAACAGTAGAATGAGCTTTGAAATGAGTCAGATAGTTGAGGTTGGGGAGATATTGAGAGGGGCATAGGGTGAGAAATAGGGTAGTGCATTAGATATGTTGAATTAGAAAAAAAAAGTAATAAATATACAGATACAGAAGTACAAGGAAGGTATACATATATATATATATTCACTGAAAAAACCATAGGTTTCACACCAGTTATAGTTAGCTAAACATTTTACTCATACAAAACCATTGAAATTCCCACGTTATAGTTAGTTGGACTCACTATAACTCGCGCACCCGCAATCCACTGTTGATGATGTCACATATTACATCATTCATGACATGATCAGTGACATCACTGATGACATCACAAATCTAACAAAAAAATATAAGTATGTATTTAAAGTAAATAATAATGCAAGACATTCAGTGGCATACTTATAAAAGTGGTATTTTTAATTTTAAATAACCGTATTTTAACTTTAAACACATTTCCTAAAATCTAACAAAACGTCATTCAGGCACGCCGCGTAAGCGCCCCCGGAAGCGCCTACGTACGTGCCGCGTAAGCGCTCCCGGAAGCGCTCCGGTGCGCGTAGCGTAAGCGCGTCAAGTCATGTGACCTTAAAATAACACTTTTCATTGGTTGTTAACAGTTTTTTTTACAACTAATGAAAACCCCACCCATTTCCTTCACTACCTCTTTCACTTTGGAGAGAGCAAGACCTATTCTCTTTTTCTCCTCTTCAATTATTTGGAAAGAATGGCTGCAAGAGCACCAAGCAGCAGTGTTGATGAGTTTCTCCAAGAGGACCCTCCTCAGCCAAAAGTGAAGGAGCACTTCATTTGGAAATTGTGTAGCATTCCAGAAGGAGAGAAGAAGGTAAATGCTCCAAAGGTGGAGTGCAAGATATGCCATACAATTCTTTCACGGGGTGACCCCAGAAAAAAATATAGTTTTGGGAACAAATAAGGCACCCCCAGAACTATGCCGGAAGAGTGTCAGGGACCTGGCACGGAATGCACTGAGAGATGGCCCCTCGACTTCCACCGGAGGACCAACATCATCCGTGAGAGGAAGACCAGTAGAGATGATACCTAATGTTCAGCCTGTTTTTTGTGACATTACAATTAGGTGTAAGCAGTGTGAGGAACTGCTTTGTTATGGGGAGCAGAGTATGCTACTAATTGTTCGAGCAGTTTGGCATTCCCTATTTTTCTTTTTGTTCTGAAAAAAATACCCAAAAAATGTAAAAACGTTCGGAAAAAGTTAAAAAAAGAAGAAGAAAAACCCCAGTTCTTTTTAGAACTACCTCCAATTCTCCAAAAAGAGCTATATTCTTTACATATTCTCAAGGAGTGAGTGAAGTGGAGTACGGTGAGAGAGGAAAGGAAAATGAGTGAGGGAGCGAAGGAAGGGAAGAGAGGGGAAGGGAAGTGAAGTAGGGGGACTGAAAGAAGGTAAGTGTGGGAGGTGAGTGAGGGGAAGGGGAGTTAACATGGGGAATGAGGATAAGTGAGGAAAGCGGAGTAAGGGAACGGGGGTGAGGAAGGGTAAGAGAAGAGCAGTGAGGTTGAGGAAAGAGTGGTGATAGAGGGTGGATAAAGGCAAGTGAGCCTGAGACAAGGGGAGTGAGGGAGTGAGAAGACAGAGGGAGTGAAGGAAAGAGTGAGAGAAGAGGACTGAGTGAGGGAGCATAGAAAGATAAGTGAGGGAGTGTAGGTGAGTTATAGGGAGTAAGCGTGACGGAAGAGGAGTGAGAGAGTGAGGGGACGGAGGTAGTGAAGCTAAGAGAGAGGGAGTGAGGGAAGGGGAATGAGGATGTGACAGGACAGAGGTAGTGAGAGAAAGAGTGAGTGAAGTGGAATAAGGTGAGTGAGGTAAGGGGAATGAGTGAGTGAGCGAAGGAAGGGAAAAGAGGGGAAGAGGACTGAAGCATAGGTACTGAGAGAAGGTGAGTGGGGGATGAAAGTTAAGGGAAAGGGAGAGAAAGATAGGGAATGAGGGGTAGTGGGGGAACCAGACTAAGAGAACAGGAGTGAAAGAACGGCAGAGAGCATGAGTAAAGAGGGATGAAAGAGGGTGGATAAAAGTGAGTGAGGGTAAGACAAAGGGAGTGAGGAAGTGAGGGGATGGAGGTACTGAAGGAAAGACTGACCGAAAGGGACTGAGTGAGGGAGCAAAGAAAGATAAGTGAGGGAGTGTGGCTGAGTTATAGGGAGTTAGCGTGACAGAAGAGGAGTGAGAGACTAAGAGGCCAGAGAGAATGGGGGTAAGAGAGAGAGAGTGAGGGAAGGGGAGTGAGGAAGTAAGAGGACAGAGGGAGTGAGAGAAGGAGTTAGTGAAGAGGAGTAAGGAGAGTAACGGAAGGGAAAAGAGTGAAGGAGCGAAGGAAGGGAAGAGAGAGGAAGGGAAGTAAAACAGGAGATCTGAAAGAAAGTGAGTGTGGGAGTGTGGCTGAGTTATAGGGAGTGAGCATGACAGAAGAGGAGTGAGAGACTAAGAGGATGGAGAGAATGAGGCTAACAGGGAGAGAATGAGGGAAGGGGAGTGTAGAAGTAAGAGGACAAAGGGAGTAAGAGAAGGAGTTAGTGAAGTGGAGTAAGGAGAGTAAGGGAAGGGAAAAGAGTGAAGGAGCGAAGGAAGGGAAGAGAGAGGCAGGAAAGTAAAGGAGAAGGTCTGAAAGAAGGTGAGTGTGGGAGGGGAGTGAGGAAAAGGGGAGTAAACATGGTGATTGAGAATAAGTGAGGGAAGCGCAGTAAGGGAACGGGGGTGTGGGTGGGTGAGAGAAGAGTAGTGAGGTTAAGGAAAAGAGTGTTGAGAAAGTTAATTTTGTATGTCAAACTTACCTTATAAGTAATGTAAACTTAATTACACATTTTCAGTAAATTTAATATCTGTGAAAGAGAAAAAAAGTAAGTTATAATATTTATAATATATATTTCACAATACAAGAGACAAAGCAGGAGATTAAAAGTCATAAAAGGGTAGTAAGAGATAAAGTAGGAGTGAAGGACTCAGAAAGGAAAACAAAGGAATGGTGAAGGTCAGAGAGAGTGAAAAAGAAATAGAGGGAGAGAAAATTACTAAGAGGATAATGAGATGGATACATTCAGTGACAGAGAAGAAGAGAAGGAGAGAGAAATGAAGAGAAGGTGAGTTAGATACTAAAGGAATGTGCATTAGGAAAACTAAAGGAAGAAAGGGGAATAAACAAAGGGGAGTGGGTGACAGCGAAGCAGGAGTGAGTGACGGTGGATTCATGACAATGAGGGATGGAAGGTGAGTGAGGGTGAATGTAGGGACGTAAGGCAGTGAGGGGACAATGGGAGTGAGGGTAACAGAGAGGGAGTGAGGGAAGACAAGTGAGAATATGAGAGAACAGAGGGAGTGAGAGAAAGAGTGAGTAAAGGGGAGTAAGGTGAGTGAGGAAAGGGGAATGACTGAGGGAGCAAAGGAAGAAAAGAAGGGGAAGAGAAGTGAAGCAAAGAGACTGTGAAAAGGTGAGTTCATGAGGAGAGAAAGAAGAAGGTGAGTTAAGGATGATGAATGAGGATAGCTGAGGGAACCGGAGCAAGGGAATAAGGGTAAGGGAGGGTGAGTGAAGGGCAGGGAGGATGAGGATAGAGGGAGGATAAAGGCAAGTGAGCATGAGACAAGGGAAGTGAAGGAGTGAGGACATAGAGGTAGTGAAGGAAAGAGTGACAGAAAGGGACTGAGTGAGAGAGCAAAGAAAGGTAAGTGAGGGAGTGTGGGTGAGTTATAGGGAGTGAGCGTGATGGAAGAGGAGTGAGAGAGTGAGAGGACCGAGAGAGTGAGGCTAAGAGAGAGTGAGTGAGGGAAGGTGAGAGAAGATGTGAGAGGACAGAGGGAGTGAGAGAAGGAGTGAGTGAAGTGGAGTAAGGTGAGTGAGAGAAGGGGAATTATTGAGGGAGCAAAGAAAGGAAAGAAGGGGAAGGGGAGTGAAGTAGAGTGATTGATAGCTGGAAAGTGGTGGATGGGAGAGAGGGAAACGGCAGTAAAGGACAGGGGAATGAGGATAAGTGAGGGAAGTGGAATAAGGGAAGGGAGGTGAGGGAGGGTGAGAGAAGGGCTGTGAGGGTGACTTAAGAGGAGTGATAGAGGGTTGTAAAAGGTGAGTGAGTGTGAGACAAGGAATAATAATATATATTTAATAATACAAAATATAATTTAACTTGCACAACATGTTATATGGTTTACTTTTTGCTGTTCTCAGAATATATTGAATTTCACTTAAAACCGTGACTTCAATACTACTCATCATATGACAGCGGGCAAAAAAACCCACAATCAAAATGATTGTGTTTAAAAAACCCATATAACGATTCATAAATAATGTAAAATTTAGAAAAAGCATATCTTAACTCACTTTTGAGCCACATACTTTTCCACGAGGCCAAATAGTATAGGGAAAGTCCTTTTCTTTGGAAATTACTCAATAGTATTCTTATTCTTTCATTTACCCGAGTTTCTGAAAGAAAAGCTCCAACATCTTTTACATTATGAAACAATAGTTATATTTCCACCTCTATGATTAATATTTCCTATAATACTCACATCACACACTACGTGATACACTTACACTACCTCTATGACAACTACAAGTTTTTTAATATCTTAATCAATCTCACTCACAAAGTAATTTTTAACAGCAGACTAAGTTTTATTAACTGCTCCAATCTTCATAGGCCAATTACCTTTCCTAAAATTTTGGTTGTAAGAATACTAGGTAAGAATTTGGTAACTGATATGGCAAACGTTGTGTGAAAGCCAATTGAGTATCATTACAATTAGTCCACCCTTTTTGACATTTTAAATAAGCTGTGTAATGTCCTGATGTTGTCGAAGGACCATCATGGAAAATAATTGCTGCAGTTGCAAAGGTTCTTCCTGAAATTGATAATTGAGAAGCCACAACATTTTTAATTAAAGTTGTCAATTTAGTTCCATCAGGTCTACACCGTTGGAACATTAAAATTACATACTTTCCATATCTTTGTATAAATAATGTTGATAGCATTGCAGATTTACATTGAGTAAAGACCATGTTTTGATTTGCTTCTCTAACTAGATTATTAAAAGACACTGATTTGCAGTCTGGTAAAGTCAAATATATAAATCTTTCAGTGTCTATTGTAGTACAACTTGAAAAGGAGCAATTGTCGCAGTCATGCTGCCATTTATAAGAAAGGCCAAAAAGATTTTCTACATCTACACCTTCATCTTGCAAAACAACTAGCATATACATTAGAAATTCCTGACAATCTTGCTGAATATTCTGTGTAAATTGATTTAGACCAGAACATATGTCTAAAACATTTCGAATTTCAGAAACAGTTTGTATTTTTGTTCTATCACTGCTACATTTCTCAAACACAGAATTCAACAAAGAACAAAATCTTTGATCCCGATTTTCAGCAATCTGTTCTTGTACAGTTTGGAGAAAAAAACCAACATTAACCACTACATTAGCATAGCAGTTGACACCAGAACTGTTTTCAAACTTAAATCCAACAACATCTTTAACTGAATCCTTTTCCTTTTTGCTTACAATTACTGGTTCATCTACTGTTTTTCTTTTTGCTACAACTTCACTACAATTTTTCTCATTTCTTCTTTTTCGGCCTACCACATGCTTTTCAAATAGAGGATATTGAGGTAAATTTGGAGCATACTCTCTTCTTAACCTATTATATTCTTTTACACAATTTAGATCAGCACTAATCTATGTCTCATCAAAATCAATCAAGTACAATCCAGATAAAGTTCTGACTCGAGATAAAGCAACATATGCCATACCCTCTTTGAACACAGAACTTCCAATATTCACCAAAGCACTATCTACACTTAAACCTTGAGATTTATGAATAGTCACTGCATATGCCAAAGAAACAGGAAACTGTTTTCGGCGGACATATAAGTCTTTCGCAAGCAAAAATCGAGCAGAACAAAGACTGATTTGTTCTACTTCTTCAATACCATCAAATTTAATTTTTAGAAATTCAATTCCATCTCTATTTCGGTAATTCACAAAATCAACAACAAGACCCATTGCTCCATTTACTAAACCTCTTTCCACATGTAAATTCCGTCGTAAAATTATACGACAATTTAAAGATACATACAGAGTCTTTTCCAAACCATCAGTTTTAGATATTGTTTTCTCTAAAGAATCCAATTTTGATTTCAACTTTTCTGACAAAATAATAGTTGCTCCTTCATGCTCTATTTTATCAATTGCTACGAGTTTCACAATCTGTTGATTTTCTAACTGTAACATTTTGTTGTTGAAGATTGAACATTCTTGCAGAGTTGGCATCAAGCATATAACAGATTTGTTTTCAGGAATTTTCTTAAAAATATTCTCTGGCAGAATATTTTCATTTGGAAACAAATTTGAAATCAATCGTCCATGTAAAGCTTCTTTGCCATGCTCAGTAAGTTTTCCAATTCTTACATCTTGTAGAATATTTTTATAATCTTCATCCTTTGCCTGTTGCATATTTTGAAGCAGTTCTGCATATTTGAAATTTAACCATATGGTAACATTTCCAATGCTTCCTAGGCACATCCTGGTATTTTCATGTGTAAGCATTTTAAACACTGGTTGTCCTTTCACTGGAAAGCTGCAGTAGATCTCCAAAAACAATGATGTGTTTGCCTCCAAATAACACATCATACTCTGTGTTAAGAATGTCTTGCATTCTTAAATGCACAAAAGCAAGCATTACATTTGATACCATGCTTACCTCATCAATGATAAGAAGTTTCATTTTCTTTAGGACTCTTGAAACTTGACAACAAGCTTCTCCAGATAGCTTGTGGTATTGTAATTTATTATCATGCTCTACTGGCAGCATCAATAAGCGATGTAAAGTAATCCCTTTAATGTTATGTGCTGCCAACCCAGTTGGAGCGGTAACAACACAAGACAGCGATGACTCCGTTCTTTTCTGCAGATACGTTGCAATTGCTTTAATCCCAAAACGTTTTCCAGTTCCTGCTTCTCCACTCACGTACAGTCAGACAGGTATAAATGATGTACATGAGCACTCTTTTTTCTCATGACATAAACCATGCTCAATCTGCTCTGTGACTTCGTCATATATTTGTCTCTGCTCAACGTTTAGTTCTTTTTCCAAATCTTCTAAGTTAACTACATCCTCCTGAGCTTGTTCCATAGCTCTTTCCACTTCATTCATGGCAGTGGCAGCTTCATTTTGTATAATTGGTCCTCCTAGTGGATCCTGACTCAATGAAGCAGAACTCTGACTGTCTTGAGAACTGTCTCTAGCAATCTCTGCTGCAATTGTAGCTACTTGCTGTATTTCCTCGTTCAACATTTGCAGATAATTTGAAAAAACAGGACATTCTATGGTATCCTTGGTTGCATTGAACGAATCTTCATAAGTAAGAAAATCTCCAAGTAGTTCCTCTTCTGTACGCCATGGCTTAAAGAGTTGCAAAAGAGCTAAATAGTAAAATTCCCTTTCGTCTGAAGATTCACAACTCAATTTTCGATGATTAATCAAATGGCCTTTTCTTTGTTTCACCAGACAGCCTTCACATCCAATTACAGCATATACACCTTTATTGATATCTTCTGTGACGTTCCTCTTAAAAGTATAGGTTTGCAGAACTTCATAGAGACAAACGTTCTCAAGATGACTACTTCTATTTGGATAGTATGCATCCAACATGTTTGTCTTCAAAATATCTGTACTGTTTGGTTCTTTCTCCGCCAAATACTCTATTTCTTGTACAGATTTCAAAACTCGGTTTCGTTTTGCAGCAAGACCTAGACTCACCCAAATGATGGTTCTAGATTTGGCATATAGACTTGCTGATGTCAACCGATCAGAACATTCATATGCTCCAATTTCTCGATGCGACAACATCTTCAGACTGTAACTGTATAATTTCTTGCTTAGACTCTTTTCATGTGAAATTTCCTGCCACATTTCCTTCAGTTCCGTCTTTTCTGATTCTGTGATGTAAGACGTCACATATCGAGCCAGAGCAATAGAGTTGTCAGCAACATATTGAATATCCATGTTAGCATTCCACATGGACAAAATGACTGGGTTGTAGTCATTTATGTATTTGGACTCCTCATTTCTTCTTAAGTTGTATGTATTTTTAGGTGATTTTCTTGTCACAGTATGTCGCAGAGAAGACATAAAATTGTTCACTCTTCCTTTTGATGTTACTGGACGTGGAAATGCAAAACGACATTTTGTGTAGAACTTGTCCTCAGATTTGTATTTTCGACGACAGTATTTTCCACAACGATGGGTTTGAAAGCTTAAAACTTGATGTCTTAAATTGTTTTCTTCTGTACTTTTCGGAACAGCACATGTAGAATACTGCTCAATGAAACTCATCACTTTCTCATCTGAATCTGTTCCAAATTTTGGTGCATCTTTAATCCATAGCAGCATATGTATGTGAGAAGCACCTCTTGCTTGATACTCCTTTCTCCAAAAGAAATCCAACACCTCTCCAAGCGGAGTATTTTTTTTGCTTGTAATAAACGACATCTTAGCTTCAAACCTATGATTGAAATATCTGCATACATTAACTGGATCCAAAGAGCACAGTTCTCCAGGTGTCTTGTATTCAATATTTTCAATGTTTTTATTTGCCTCTCGTAGAAATTCAAGTAAGTCTTCCCAAGCATACTCAGCACAGCTAAGAGTGAGGAACCATGTAGGAGTTCCTAAGTTTCTTAGCATACATTTTTAATTCCCCATGACGACGATACCAATACTCGTTAGTACCACGCTGACATGCCATGACATAAATTAGCTGAGATTCCAAAACACTGTCTTGCAGTTTCACTTTATCCATAAAGTCCCTTGCTGAAACATTTTGCAGATGTACTCCAATTTTCAGTATATGGTTCAATGCATAAGAAAGTCCAGACAAGTCACTCTCAAACAGTAGATGGAACAAATATGGAATTCATTGACGAAACCTTGGATCTTCTGCATATAATCTTAAAGTCCGGTATTTAGATGCAGGAATTTGAACAGGTCGGTCGTCATATCGTCCACCTTGACCTGTTGGAAATAACTGTGGAAAACAACGGCTTCCAAACTCTCTTCCCATACACTGATGGGACTTCCTTTTGCTTCTTTCATTCGAAACAAGTCAATAGCATTCTCCATTACTTCTTTGGAATGCAATGGATGAACACTATAATGTTCATACATTTCTTCACTTCTAGAGACATCAACTTTTTCAATTTGCCCAGCTGAGAAATCACTGTCCTCTTCTACAGTTGTTTCCTTTTCTCCAACATATACATTTTGGTAGTAGTGATTGTTTTTTACCAAATACAACGTTGCCTTTTTGACTTTTCTAGCATCCACTAATTCTTGCCAGATTTTCTTACTCTTTGTCTGAACACCAATACCTAGAATAACCAGAGGTTCCTCTTCTACTTTTTCTACTCCAATTGTATCAATATTTTTCTTAAAATCTAGAGGCAAATAAACAACTATTCCCTTTAATCCTCTCTATAAATCTGAAGGAGGCAATTTCCCTGTCTTAGGCTCCATGCAAACAATAGCCTGAAAAGGATGCACACATTGAATCAGAATAGACTCATAGGTATCTAAATCCATCAATTCAAAAGGAATGTCTACCAACTCCAGATTATTTTGAACAGCTCTAGCAGGCATTCTGTTTTCATTTAATTTATTATAACAATATTTACAAATACGTTGATCAGAACACAAATCAAAACAATTTTCTACCAACAAATAAGTTGCAAAATCCTTCCACTCATTATTATTTTCCTTTTCGCTTTTTACATATAAATCAACTAATCCAGTCTGATTCTTGTAATGAGTTAGTCGACAACACACACAAGTAAAATTAGGCCTTTCACTTGAATTGACCTTAAACTTTGTAATTTCATTTTCAAATTTTTCTGTACTTGAAATCTCTACATTCTCTTCCACATTACCTTCTAACTGTATCAGTTTCTGCACTGTCCTCTTTTTCACCAAAGTAACAAAACTCAATTTCTTCACAAATTTTCTTCACATCTAATTCAGTCCCATGCAAAATAGCACTGTTTAAATGTTTTAGCTTAAGTGCTGGACTATTTGCATAATACAACCTTCTCACTAATTTCCTCACTTTATTATGATGCACTGCTAACATCCTAAAATGGTGAAAAACACGCTGACATACTTTTCTTGAAAGACAAGCCAGTGAATGCCCATGCAAACCTGTTTTTTCTCTCACTCTACAAGGATCTAAGTCTTGCAAAATTTTCATTTTTTGTTTTAGTCTTTTCTTAGTATATGTCCGTAAGACTTCAAATCAATTGAATCCTGTTGCACACTACAAATACTACTACAATTCCAAGTATACACCGGAGCCTTAGGACATCTCCCTAAAACTTCATCAGCTAACACCTCTTCTGTATTTCTAGGCACAATTTTTATTTTTCAACCGGACAACCGTCCTTCACCTCATATGCTCGACCACTGGTGTCAACTGCATGCACCAAATCATTATCCTGAAAGTAACTTTCTTCATTAAAAAAAAGCTCACAACTTGAACTATGCTTCCATTCTCCAGAAAAAACATCACAAAAATGAGTCCGATTAATTACTCTTTTTCACTTACATTTTCATTTGAACATATTGATTACCTTATCTAGTGTACGAATTCTATTGACTACTAAACAATATAATTTATTTTCACTTTAAATGCTTCATCCACATTCTTCACTATGTGTTTTTTTTCTTGTAAAAAGTGGTCTTTTTTTGATTCATCTTTACATTTTTTAATACATTTCAAACTATTCTGTTATAAAACATTTGTCTACGAATTTCAATAAATTGATTTCTCCTTCTTTTGCTATAGACAATATCATCTCCTTCTACAGGTCTAACATTTTTTGAGGGGCAGAATTTTTTCTTTCTATTAAGAGATCCGTTATTCTTCTTTGAAACAACTTCTTTTTTTTTTACATTTCAATAACTTCGTTAAAAAGTCCTTAGTTTGCTTACCAGCAGCATTATTTTTTTCAAAGAAGATTGTGTTTTGGATGAGTCTTGTATTTCTGTTTTCTTGGACCTTAAATCCTGTTTATGTTTCTTTTGACGTCTTTCCTTTGACGGCGTATTCTTTTATCTTTCTATAGATGATTACAATCTGTGGTAAAGAAAAAATAACATATTATAGACCACTACAAACATACTACATAGCAATTACAATAACTGAACGATATAAGCACTAGTTTACAACATAAGTTACTTTATACCACAGCAACTGTGTCACTGTCTGTTTGCGTCTGTCTCATCTCATTCTGGTAAATGTTTTATGGTAAAAGGCATGGCTTTAACATTTTTCACAAGGATCACACTGAGTCTCTGTATGAAATAAGGAATTATATTTTCACATTTGTCAATAATGTCACCTGTGTCTGCTCACAGTTTGCATCTCTAAGCTTAAAGGGTACTCTGTGCCTGTGTCTCACCTCACTCTGTTCCTGTGTGTCATCTCACTCTGTGCCTGCCCCATCTCTCTCTCTTTTTTTATGTGGCATTTGTCTGTTTGTGTGTGTCTCATCTCACTCTGGTCAATGTTTCATGCTAAAAAGTATGGCTTTAACATTGTTGACAAGGATCACACTGAGTGTCTGTATGAAATAAGGAATTATATTTTCACATTTTTCAATAATGTCACCTGTGTCTGCTCACAGTTTCCATCTTTCTAACTCTCATCAAATTATTCACCCAGATCCATTTAAAATCAAGCTTCACTCACAGTGTGATCTTAGGCACATGACCAGGATGTTACATGTAATCTACCATGTCAGTCTCTGCATGAAATATGTGTGTCTCTGCTCATACTATTTCACTGTGTCTACTGGAAAAAAACAGACCACATATATATGAGCAAGACATAACATTCCTTTTTTTATTTCAAAGGCACACCCTGGATCTTGATTGCACAGCTTAGAGCCTGTTTGTGAAGTAAGAGGCCTAACAGACATGCTGCCTAAGATTCCCTACTAGAACATATGCTAAAGCCTAACTGACTTTAGAAATACATGTATTTCCATACTTTAAACACATCAACTAAGCAAATTATTCACCCAGATCCATTTAAAATCAAGCTTGACTCACAGTGTGATCTTAGGCACATGACCAGGATGTTACATGTAATCTACCATGTCTGTCTCTGCATGCAATATGTGTGTCTCTGCTCATACTATTTTACTGTGTCTACTGGCACAAAACAGACCACATATATATAAGCAAGATATAACATTCCTTTTTAATTTCAAAGGCACACCCTGGATCTTGATTGCACAGCTTAGAGCCTATTTGTGAAGTAAGAGGCCTAACAGACATGCTGCCTAAGATTCCCTACTAGTACATATGCTAAAGCCTAACTGACTTTAAAAATACATGTATTTCCATACTTTAAACTCATCAACTAAGCAAATTATTCACCCAGATCCATTTAAAACCAAGCTTGACTCACAGTGTGATCTTAGGCACATGACCAGGATGTTACATGTAATCTACCATGTCTGTCTCTGCATGCAAAATATGTGTGTCTCTGCTCATACTATTTCACTGTGTCTACTGGCAAAAAACAGACCACATATATACAAGCAAGACACAACATTCCTTTTTCATTTCAAAGGCACACCCTGGATCTTGATTGCACAGCTTAGAGCCTATTTGTGAAGTAAGAGGCCTAACAGACATGCTGCCTAAGATTCCCTACTAGTACATATGCTAAAGCCTAACTGACTTTAAACATACATGTATTTCCATACTTTAAACACATCAACTAAGCAAATTATTCACCCAGATCCATTTAAAATCAAGCTTGACTAGTGTGATCTTAGGCACATGACCAGGATGTTATATGTAATCTTCCATGTCTGTCTCTGCATGCAATATGTGTGTCTCTGCTCATACTATTTCACTGTGTCTACTGGCAAAAAACAGACCACATATATATAAGCAAGACATAACATTCCTTTTTCATTTCAAAGGCACACCCTGGATCTTGATTGCACAGCTTAGAGCCTATTTGTGAAGTAAGAGGCCTTACAGACATGCTGCCTAAGATTCCCTACTAGTACATATGCTAAAGCCTAACTGACTTTAAACATACATGTATTTCCATACTTTAAACACATCAACTAAGCAAATTATTCACCCAGATCCATTTAAAATCAAGCTTGACTCACAGTGTGATCTTAGGCACATGACCAGGATGTTACATGTAATCTACCATGTCTGTCTCTGCATGCAATATGTGTGTCTCTGCTCATACTATTTCACTGTGTCTACTGGCAAAAAACAGACCACATATATACAAGCAAGACAAAACATTCCTTTTTCATTTCAAAGGCACACCCTGGATCTTGATTGCACAGCTTAGAGCCTATTTGTGAAGTAAGAGGCCTAACAGACATGCTGCCTAAGATTCCCTACTAGTACATATGCTAAAGCCTAACTGACTTTAAAAATACTTGTATTTCCATACTTTAAACACATCAACTAAGCAAATTATTCACCAGATCCATTTAAAATCAAGCTTGACTCACAGTGTGATCTTAGGCACATGACCAGGATGTTACATGTAATCTTCCATGTCTGTCTCTGCATGCAATATGTGTGTCTCTGCTCATACTATTTCACTGTGTCTACTGGCAAAAAACAGACCACATATATACAAGCAAGACAAAACATTCCTTTTTCATTTCAAAGGCACACCCTGGATCTTGATTGCACAGCTTAGAGCCTATTTGTGAAGTAAGAGGCCTAACAGACATGCTGCCTAAGATTCCCTACTAGTACATATGCTAAAGCCTAACTGACTTTAAACATACATGTATTTCCATACTTTAAACACATCAACTAAGCAAATTATTCACCCAGATCCTTTTAAAATCAAGCTTGACTAGTGTGATCTTAGGCACATGACCAGGATGTTATATGTAATCTTCCATGTCTGTCTCTGCATGCAATATGTGTGTCTCTGCTCATACTATTTCACTGTGTCTACTGGCAAAAAACAGACCACATATATATAAGCAAGACATAACATTCCTTTTTCATTTCAAAGGCACACCCTGGATCTTGATTGCACAGCTTAGAGCCTATTTGTGAAGTAAGAGGCCTTACAGACATGCTGCCTAAGATTCCCTACTAGTACATATGCTAAAGCCTAACTGACTTTAAACATACATGTATTTCCATACTTTAAACACATCAACTAAGCAAATTATTCACCCAGATCCATTTAAAATCAAGCTTGACTCACAGTGTGATCTTAGGCACATGACCAGGATGTTACATGTAATCTACCATGTCTGTCTCTGCATGCAATATGTGTGTCTCTGCTCATACTATTTCACTGTGTCTACTGGCAAAAAACAGACCACATATATACAAGCAAGACAAAACATTCCTTTTTCATTTCAAAGGCACACCCTGGATCTTGATTGCACAGCTTAGAGCCTATTTGTGAAGTAAGAGGCCTAACAGACATGCTGCCTAAGATTCCCTACTAGTACATATGCTAAAGCCTAACTGACTTTAAAAATACTTGTATTTCCATACTTTAAACACATCAACTAAGCAAATTATTCACCAGATCCATTTAAAATCAAGCTTGACTCACAGTGTGATCTTAGGCACATGACCAGGATGTTACATGTAATCTTCCATGTCTGTCTCTGCATGCAATATGTGTGTCTCTGCTCATACTATTTCACTGTGTCTACTGGCAAGAAACAGACCACATATATATAAGCAAGACATAACATTCCTTTTTCATTTCAAAGGCACACCCTGGATCTTGATTGCACAGCTTAGAGCCTATTTGTGAAGTAAGAGGCCTAACAGACATGCTGCCTTAGATTCCCTACTAGTACATATGCTAAAGCCTAACGGACTTTAAAAATACATGTATTTCCATACTTTAAACACATCAACTAAGCAAATTATTCACCCAGATCCATTTAAAATCAAGCTTGAGTCACAGTGTGATCTTGGGCACTTGACCAGGATGTTACATGTAATCTACCATGTCTGTCTCTGCATGCAATATGTGTGTCTCTGCTCATACTATTTCACTGTGTCTACTGGCAAAAAACAGACCACATATATATAAGCAAGACATAACATTCCTTTTTCATTTCAAAGGCACACCCTGGATCTTGATTACACAGCTTAGAGCCTATTTGTGAAGTAAGAGGCCTAACAGACATGCTGCCTAAAATTCCCTACTAGTACATACGCTAAAGCCTAACAGACTTTAAAAATACATGTATTTCCATACTTTAAACACATCAACTAAGCAAATTATTCACCCAGATCCATTTAAAATCCAGCTTGACCCACAGTGTGATCTTGTGTTGAGTATTATAAAGTATTTGGAGAATTCCTCCTCAGTACCATCCCAGATAATAAACAAATCTTCTATGTATTCTGATCACATGATGATCTTTTCTACATATTGATCATTTTCTGGTGACCATGCAATGTGTTGATTCCACTAGCCCATAGTTAGACATGCATAGGTTGGACTATCGCAGATCCTTTAGTTTGTTTGTAGATTTCCTTTCCAAATAGAAATACATTATGTGTTAGGCATAGTTTAATCATTTTTAAAAGCATTTAAATATGGCTAGACAATTGTATGTTCCTTTTCTTGAGAAAGTATTCACATGCTCGCAGGCCAATTTCATTCTCAACATTAGTACATAATGCTGTGACATCCATTGTGATTAGTTTAAAAGTTTGTGACCAAGGAATTGCCTGTAGATGTCTGAGTAGATCACTTGTGTCTCTGAAGTAAGAACTAAAGGGGTTGAACACAAGGTGTAGGGATGAAGTCCATGTAATTTGCAATGGGTTCTAATAATGCGCCTTTAGCTGATATGATTGGTCTTCCCAGTGGTTTGGTTGGGTGTTTATGTATTTTTGGTAAGAAGTATATTGTTGCTGTCACTGGGTGAGTTGTTGTTAAGTATTTGTATTCATCGTCATCCAGTAGTTTAATCTGTGCCCAGATTTTTAGCTTGTCCTCCAACTCCTTTTAGTATTTAGACATTGGATTTGTTACAAGTTGTTCATAGTACTCCTGATTATTCAATTGTGAATGTGCTTCCCTTATATACTTTATTTTCGCCGCCATGACTATACTTCTACCTTTTTCAGCAGTTTTCTTCTCAATTGTTTCATCCTGTTGGAATTCTTGAAGCAACTTTCATTCCTGTGGGGATAAGTTTAGGGTACATTTTCTTTTTGTTAATTTGTACAAGTCTTGTATTACTGCCTCATGAAAAATATTTATTTTATTACCTGGTCGCAATTGTGAATAGTAGTGTGAGTTAGGTTTATTTCCACTCATTTCTGCCCCTAATTGTGGACAGTTGTTGGTGAGATGAGGAGTTACAGCATGTTCTCCTTCTTCTTGTAAGTCGATTAGTGTTTTGTAATCCCCCTGATGCTCTACTAGCATATCAATGGTTGGTTCATCAATGTTCTTTCTGTACTCCTTCATTTTCATTTTTTCCGCAAATATTTTAGCTAGTTTTATTGTTCTAGTATATTTATATAGGTCAATTCTGGTTTGTGCAAGAACCATGTGACTCGTGGGACAGAAGTTATAGCCTCTTTTATGGAGTGAGAATTCCGGCTCCTCCATATGTGTATTTGAGAGGTTGATTACATTCAATTCTTGTTTTTCAGAATCTATGTTTTCTTCTGTTTCATGCTCCTGGTTGTGGCTCCCATTTTCTCTTTTTCGATTGCCTCTTTTGCCTCTTCTCATTTGTTTCCTCTGTCTTGACTCCATCCCCTTCCTCTTTGTCTTGTGGTGTAATTGGAGGGTTCAACTAATTTCTTTCATTGTCGTTGTTGTAGGGCTAGCCTAATTTATCCTAAAAGGTATGTTTGGCCCTTGCATCTGTCGTTTCTGGCTCAAATGAGTATCAGTTAAGGAGGATAGACTCCCTGATGTGTTGGATACTATATCCAGGTTTTCTTATTGTTTTAAATTAGTGAACTTTCTCGCATATGTGAAAATTCCTCCTTCATTATAAACATCCTTGTCTCTTCGGAATTTAGTTTGTTTGCGTAATTGTACAACCTCCTCATGATGCTCAATTGTTTTTTCAGTTCTACCTTGAATTTTTTAAATTCATTTGTTAACTCCAGTTGTTCCAACTCCTTGTCCAATTCTTTGAGCTGTGTCTGAAAAATTTGGAGCGAAAACTCTGTCTGTTTTACTAAAATGACAATTAATCCAAGCGAGAAGTTGAGAAGGTGTTCAGCCTATTCTTTAAGGCGTTTGTTGCTTGTATGTGGATGACTTGGCATTAGAGTGATTCACAAAACTCTAGGTACTCTTTTCACCTCTAAATACCTCTTAAAGGAGAGAAATTTCCATCATTTATTAGTTTATTTTTTTATAGTTTTGCCATTAATTTGAGTTTACTCCTAATGTCTGTACCTCTTTTTATGGTTTCTGTATTACTCCCACCAGGAGAGTTGAGATTGACTTACTCAAAGATTGTTGCTATAATGAAGTTTTGTTTCACTTCTCTAGCATCCATTGTTATGCATTTGATTCTTCCAATTAAAAAAAAAGAAATTTGCCTCGCTTTGTCTATTTGTTTTCTCTATTGGAAAGAGTGCTTGTTTTATATTTCTGCTGAGTAATGTTTCATTTGATTGTATCTTCATTTTACAAACCCGTATATCAGCAGTCAATTAAAGCCAAACCGGTTTTGCTGGGAGTATCAGCACTCTCCGATGGTGCATTTCCTTGTACGGCAGAGCCTTGTCGTCACTATCAAAACACTTTGACCGTAGTAGAAGATGGGTCGCACTCAATAACCCTTGATTTTCTTTCATATTCTTGTGAAGATCAAATCACGATGGCCCTACGCATTTTGGACTTGCAGAGACCTTGCTCATGGGTATGCCATTACAGAGTCATCCACATTTAAATATCATCATGTGCTCAGTCCACTCATCCATGACCATACATTCTGGGAAACGTAGTGCGTCCAAAGTGCTAATTAAACTAAATTGGGAATAACAAATGGGGTCATCTGCCATGATGTAAAATCTTTGATATTCAGTGATTACCTTACTGTCTGTGAAAATTTAAATTTCCATGATTCTTACTTGATTTTCTTGACAATTCAGATAACTACAATCATGCCCTCTGTTGGTTTTGTATTCACATACATGTTATTGTTATATTATTTTTTTATGCATCCATTATTTTCAGCACTTGCTGAACTCTCACTTAAATCATAATGTCCCCTAGTGGGCCAATTGTGAAAGTGTGCACAAATAAAAAGTCTATAGAGAAAGCAATATTCAATTTTTTCTTAAGTTATTTTGAAAGATGTATATACATTTCTTCATCCTGATTCAGACCAAATGGTGTTCATGTTCGTAAGTTAAATATGTGTTGGGATTCACTTTGTCTTAATTTGCGCCACCTCTTTCACTTTGTTCGATATAAATTACTTTTACAATTAGATTCCATATGTTTTGAAATAGCATTTCCAAGATTTATATTTACAGTTGCTCTGACATGTTCTAGAATCCTTTTCTTCAGTTCGCAAATGACACTGCTGATGTATTTAAGATCGCATGGGCATTCAATTACTCAGACCACTATCCACATTTGCAACCAGGTCACAAAATAGATATTTTTCATGAAGCAGTAATACAAGACTTGTACAAATTAACAAAAAGAAAATGCAAGGTTAACTTATCTCCACAGGAATAAAAGTCAATTCAAGAAATCCAACAGGATGAAACAATTGAGATCAAATTTGCTGACAGGTGGAAATATAGTCACCATGGCGAAAACAGAGTATGTAAGGGAAGCGCATTCACAATTGAATAATCAGGAGTACTATGAAAAACTTGTAACATATCCAAATACCAAAAGGAGTTGGATGACAAGCTACAATCTGGACACAGATGAATTTACTACATTACGGCAAATGCAAATCCTTAATAACAACTCTCCCAGTGACAGGGACAATACACCTCTTACCAAAAATATATAAACACCCAACCAAACCACTGAGACGCCCAATCATGTCAGCTAAAGGTGCATTAATTTGCCCCTCTCTTGTTTCTACTCTCGTAATTGCATGGCCTGTATTCAGGGGTTTTTCACATTAGCACCAAATATGTACTACTTTTCCCAGAAACCATTGTAATGGAGATATGAAGGTATTTAAATGTGCCTGATTCTGTAATGGCATACCCATGATCAAGGTCTTAATGAGAATGAAACTGGTAGGGCCATCGTAAATCGTCTAACTAAGATGGAAATAAAATAAGGGTTAATGAAGCTTATGATTGCAACCCATTTCAACTGTCTTAAAAACTGCTGTGATAGAAACAGCGAGGCTCTGCCAATTAACAGATACGGACCCCCAAAGATTGCCCCCCCTTCCAAATATATACCTTGTAACAGCAACAATATACTTTTTATCCAGTCTATAAACATGCAACCAAACCACCAGGTAGACCAATCATGTTGGCTAAGGAGCACTGTTAGAACCTATTGCTAACTATACTGATTATTTCCTTTCACCTTTCGTCCAAGACCTTAGTTCTTCCCTAAGAGATACAAGCGATTTACTTCAACGTCTACAAGAAATTCCTTGGTCACCAACCTTCAAACTAATCACAATGGACGTTACATCATTGTAAACGAATATTGAAAATAAAATAGGTTTGGGAGCATGCAAACATTTTCTCAAGAAAAGGAACATACAACTACTCAATTATATTAAAATGCTGTTAGAAATGATTGAATTATGCCTAACACAAAATGTATTTGTATTTGGAAATCTATAAACAAATCAAAGGCTCTGCGATGGGATTCTCATTCAGCCCAACCTATGTATGTTTAACAATGGGTTAGTGGGAACAGCACATTGCATGGGCGCCAGATAATGATATACATGTGGACAAGATCGTTATATGGTTACGATATATTGACGATTTGTTCATCATCTGGGAGGGCACTGAGGATGACTTCACAGAATACTTCAGGATACTCAATACAACCAGAGCAAACTTCAAATTCATTTATGAGATCAGTACATCGAGAGTGACCTTTTTGGACACAGAAATTTATATTGAACAAAACAAAATTCAAACCACTCTCCATAGGAAAAAGACGGCAACTAATACATTACTTTATGCTAATAGTTTTCATCACTAATCAACAGTAGTCCATATGGAGAATTTTTGAGGATACAAAGGATATCTTCCAAAGAGGCTCAGATGAATAAACATCTGAGGGGAACAGCCTGCCAATTTGAGAGGCTACAGACACAATGCAATCAAAGCTGGTAAAAGATCTAGAACTGACATGGTAAAAAATAAGAAGGATAACAAGGGGAACCAAAGAGCAATCTAATGTGATACGGCTGATCACTACCTTCTCAGCTGAGGCAAAAGAAATCAGGAAGATCCTGAGAAAAAAACTGGAATATTTTACAACTTGATCCAACAGTGGCTAAACTAATGGGCCAACATCAGGACACCTTGTCACTATTGAAAGAGAAATAACATAACTTGGTTACACCTAACTGGTTTTGTGAGGTGCAATAAATGCAAGGTTTGTCAGATTGCTGTGAACACACGTTAAATCACTATGACATCAAAGAAACAATGGACAATCAAACAAAATTTCACATATAAGAGTCAATATGTGATTTATGTAATTGAATGCCCATTCAATTTGAAATATGTTGGCAGTACAATTTGCAAACTGTAGAAAAGGATTTTAGGACATGTTAGGGCTTTTATCAATAAAGATTGTGGGAATGCATTTGCAAAACACATGGAATTTACCCCTGATAGTATTTGGAAACAATTGAGATTTTACACAATTGAAATGATTGAATAACATTGTGATGAGACTTGCCAGAATACGTAAGTTGAGACAAAGTGAGTCTTGACACATACTAAATTTACGAACATCATCCCCCTTTGGCTTGAACCAGGATGAAGAAATGTATATGCATCTTTAAGAACTTTACAAAACACTTGATTATTGGCTTCTCTAGGAGAGTACTGTAAGTCGCCTTATCTATTTTAATTATTTTATTCAATTATGTGCACACTTTTTTCACTGTCAGCCCAAAATGTAGGCATGTGGTTCAATGGAGGGGGGTAGTGATTAGTTAATAAAAAAGCATCAAAGAACATTAAATCATCTATGGAGGTGAATAGCCCACTGGAGGGCACAATAAGCTGCATCAATAGAATGTATGAAATGTTATTCATTTTTTACATTAGCTTCAACTATCAATAGTCACCAATGTTTTAATAATAATATATTACACTCAATGAAAAGCTACATTAATTTTGCTTGTTGCTACTTACATAATTGTATGGCTTGTATTGTGTTTTTTTTACATTAGCACCAAATATGCACTACTTTTCCCAGAATCCATTGTAATGGGTATATGGATTAAGCAGATGAAGGTGTTTAAATGTGCCTGACTTTGTAATGGCATACCTGTGATCAAGGTCTCAGTGAGGCCGAAACATGTAGGGCTAACGACGACGAGGCTCTGCTGATTAAGGGATATGCACCACCAAAGAGCACCATACCTTCCAGTGGATTTGAGCCAACAAGCAAATATATATATATACGTGTCATGCCTCACAAATCTCTGTTCACAATTACCTTCCACTGCCCGCTGAGTTCCTCGTTGTCTTCCTGGTGGAGGCGACTGTTTCCTGATATTTTTGCGAGGCCACAGCGCAATTGAGGTAACCCGCCCTAACGAGTCAAGCACCTTTTGTGGCACACTGGAGGAGTATCGCGGTAGCGATGGTGTGCTTGGAGCGCTGCAAGTCACGGGAGGGCATATACCTGGCCCTGTTGGGACCGCGGCTTCGCGGTGTAGCCCAGAGTATTGCCATGGACTCACCGTATTTGCCCGCAACGGAGGCTGCAGAAGGCGTTGGGCAGTGGGGGTGAATTGTTACAGCCCCAAGCGGAACTTTTCTGAATCCTGGCAGCCTGTCCAAACATCCCACCACTAGGGATGCTGGTAATTGCAGTCTACCATCTTTCCCCAATGAGGAGGATGCATTCAACATTCAAAAGGGAGGGACTGCAACAAGGAGTCAGGAGGGGAGCACAGGCATCTGAAGAGGGACGAATCCCGAAACGCGTCATGCCTTACGAATCTCTGTTCACAATTACCTTCCACTGCCCGCTGAGTTCTTCATTGTCTTCCTGGTGGAGGCGACTGTTTCCTGATATATATATATATATATATATATATATATGTCACAAGAACTCCTCCCCAATAAAGAAGAGCAGAGACCCTAGGGGAACAGTTGGAAGCCTTTTAATGAAAGAAGTGGCGGATGCATTTCTGGCCGGTGTTTGCCGTCGTCAGCGCCCAAAGCCTCCACAAATGAGATACACTTAGCTGGTAAGTTCTGCCTCTTAAGAACTCGCTGTTGTGAGTCCGCACCGCCCTCTGATGATCCAGCACACCTGTGCAGCGTCCCGTGCATGAAGGGAGACTACATGTCCCAGAATCCCATGTGGTAGGTCCTCGGGATGGTGTTGCTTGGGGAAGGAATGATGACACACTCCAATGTGCATATGGCAGGATCGTCAGCAAAAGTGCACCCAAAACGAAAGAAAAACAAAATGAAATGTTTTTTGATTCTCCAACTTTGCAATTCACCAAAACGACCTCCTCAGCTCCCCTGTACTGCCTCAGCCTCAGATGCTGCAGGGTCATATATATATATATATGTGTGTGAATATATATGTATATATTCACAGAAAAAAACCATAGGTTTCAGGGACGTTATAGTTAGAAATTAGCATTTAAAAAACCTTAGAAATTCACTGAAAACGAAAAGACCACAAGTTTCAGGGACGTTATAATTAGTTGGACATTTCACTTGTACAAAACCAGAGAAATTTGGCCATTATAGTTAGTTCAGCCAACTATAACTCACTCCCCCGCAATGCACTGTAGATTACATCACATATTACATCATTCAAGACATGGTCAGTGACATGGTCAATGATATCAATGATAACATCACTGATGACGTCACTGATGACATCACCCACGTGATAATCTGATGTACTCCACTGAATGTGCATTAAACATTCAAATTCACCCAGATATCTATGATCATTCAAGTGTATGGAATGAATGTAGGGTCAGTGATTCCCCCTTACGTCCATATTGCTCATGTTCTGGGATTGAGGCAGAGGGTGCAACATTATCGATTGCGCTCCGGGTGGTGCCGACACTACAAAAGAGACACATCCATTAGTTACTTCCTTGTCCAGCCCAGGACGGAACCACGCCAGAGCGTCGGGGTCATTGTTCACACCTCTACCCTGGACTGGCATACGCCAAGCCAGCCCACTCCGCTTATGCTTACTGGGAGGGAACTACAATGCTACATGTCCCAGTGATCTCCTGATCACAGGTCTAGTTGTCAGAATGCCATAGCCACTCCCTCAGGGCTGGTTTATACCCACAGCACGCCCATCCAGCACAGGCATCACAGGACATGTGACCCTGCCAATAAAAATGGCCAGGCGCACGTGCTCAACGCCATTTCCACTCTCTATCTGGGTGTGTCCGTGTGGTTATTATTTATGCATGAGTGCTTAGGGACCTACCACATCACATTCCCAGCTGCCGGAGGTGACATGATGTTGTCCGTACCACGATATTCAATCATAAAGGGCCCATGACTTGAGGTGCACAAAGTTGGTGGCAGCCGAGACACTTTCGTCGACACGGGCCTTCCGCAACATGGCGATGGCTTGAGGTACACATAGTTGGTGGCAGCCAAGGCACTTTGGTAGACACATTCCTCCCACCAAGTGGCGATGACTTGAGGTGCACAGAGGTAGTGGCAGCCGAGGCATTTTGGCAGTCATGGGCCTCCTGCCACAGGGCAATGACTAAAGCTGCACTGAGTTAGTGGCACCTGAGCTGAGCGGGTGTGCAAGAACCCTGGGTGGAAAAATCTGCTCTGCTCGTGGAAGTTGCGGAATTTCGACAATTCCGACGGCAACGTGTAATTACTGTAAATTCCACGATCTGCAGCGTAGCGGAATTATTTCCTTGCTCGTGCTTTAAAAAGGCCTGCGTTCACCAACTAGATTTCCTATCCATTGGCGTGCACCACAAGATTAAGATTTAGGTAGCACGCCTCGTGGTCCCGCAAGAGTGTGCAATCGCGAACACGTCATTCAGACGCGTCATCGGACATCCGGCGGAAGTTTGGTGAAGCTTGCGATGCGGAACATGCAAAATTTACAGTCTGGAGAAGAATAATATCTCGAGCAGCATAAAACCTTCTCTAAAATGATGATTTGTATGACAAAACTCCTCAGATTGACATTTAGAGTCCTGTTCCTGTCCAGCAGGCTCCTCCCAGTGCTTTGTCCATCTCCTGTTCATTTTTCATTTGGATTTGGAGCTGGAAGGATCACACTTTGTGTCTGCTCTCTGCTGCATCATATATCATTGGATTTGAGGACTTTTGGATTTGAGATTTTACAAGTAAGTTGGTGTTGTTGTTTGTTTGATTGGGGCAGTGCAGTTGCTGCAACTACAATTATGGTACTTTTCATAATTTTTTTATAAAATGTATTGTGGGTAGCAAGTAGGCTCGGAGCTAAACATGGGTGCATGATGAAACAACTGTTCCGTTGGTGTGTGTAGAATTTATTTGAAAAATCATTTAGGGCATGGATGGCATTGGATTGAATTGCAAAATGTGTATTTTTTATGTTATTTCAGTTTTTGGGTGTGTGTTAAATAAATGCATTTTTTTGTGTGTGTGTGGTGTGTTGTGTACTTTCCCTGCACACCTTGTTTAGCTCTCTGGAGTTTTGTTATTGCATTTTATTGCATTAAATCTGTCTTGTTTAGCATGCCTCCTTTGCCTGGCTACTATAGGCCTGTTTCAGTTCATTGTTTTCTAGGCCTCCTGCTTGTTGCTTGTGACTGTGTGTCCATGTGGCTGGTGGCCTTTATGTGGTGGTAGTTATATAAGTATGCTGCTTTTGCCATATAGGCCTGCATCTGTTTCCTTTGTTCCTTTTTGCCTAGGCTTCTTGTTGTGGGCCTGGCCATGTAGCTGGTGGCCATCTTGAAGCCAGGCAGTGTGCTTTTGCCATAGGCCTGTATTGTCAGTCTTCGCTTCCTCATTGTTGTTGTGGGCCTGACCATGTGGCTGGTGGCCATTTTGAAGCCAGGCAGTGTGCTTTTGCCATAGGTCTGCATGTCTTTCCTATGTCCACACGTCACGTGACGTGTGGCCACAGATATCTTGGCAACTTGTGCAATAGCATCCTGCTGACATCTGAAGAACATGGCCCCAAAGAAAGTTACCAGGTCCTCCAGTACCAAGAAAGTTGCCAGTGAGAAGAAGGAACAGAAGAAGGAAATAGTACTTGCCAAGACTTGTGGTCTAGTCTGCCAACAGGCCTTTCATCCAGTAGGCCCAGAGGAAGTCATGGGTGCATGAAACAACTGTTTCTGTGTGTTCTGTTGAATGTAAACATCATTTAGGGGCTGGATGGCATTGGATTGAATTACAAAATGTGTTTTTTGGGGTATTTCACTTTTTTCGTGTATGTAAATAAATGCCTTTGTTGTGTGTGGTGTGTTTGTTGGGTACCTTGCACACCTTGGTTAGCCTTGTGGATTTTCGTTTTTGCATTTTTTATTGCATTAAAGCAGTGTTGTTTAGCAAAGCATGCCTCCTTTGCCTGGCTATTTTGTGGTGGTATTTATAAGTGTGCTGCTTTTGCCATATAGGACTGCATGTATTTCCTTTGTTCCTTTTTGGCCTAGGCTTCTTGTTGTTGTGGGCCTGGCCATGTGACTGGTGGCCATTTTGAAGCCATGCATGGTGCTTTTGCCATAGGCCTGAATTGTCTGTCTTCACTTTCTCGTTGTTTTTGTGGGCCTGACCATGTGGCTGGTGGCCATTTTAAAGCCAGTCAGTGCGCTTTTGCGATAGGCCTGCATGTCTTTTCTATGTTCCACACGGCACGTGACATGTGGCCACAGACATCTCTGCAACTTGTGCAATAGCATCCTGCTGACATCTAAACAAGATGGCCCCAAAGAAAGTTACCAGGTCCTCCAGTACCAAGAAAGTTGCCAGTGAGAAGAAGGAACAGAAGAAGGAAATGGCACTTGCCAAGATTGGTGTGCCGCCCGTATTATTTTTTGGGAAAAAAAACTTATGCCTGCAGTAGTGGTGTCCGGCGGGGACCAAGCAGGGAGCAGCACCTCCGCATCAGCAGGCCCACCCCACCAACCTAGGCCCAAGCCCATGAGTGTGGCAGAGGTAGCCAGTCTACTAACGAGCAGTGATGTTGAAATGTCATTATTGCAAAGTAGTACCCAATCAAAGCAGGTGGAAACTCAGCAGATAAGTGGGCAACACCAGCTGCAACAACAGCCACAATATAAGCAACAACAACAGCCGGAACAACAGCCACAACAACAGCCACAACAACAGCCGGAAGAACAGCCGCAACAACAGCCGCAACAACAGCCAGGACAACAGTCGCAACAACAGCCGCAACAAGAGCCACAACAACAGCCCACAATAGTAGTTGTTCCTCCTGAAGTAGGGGCAGTTCACGAAATCGAGCTTCCTGCAGACGAAGAAGAGCAAGCCTCTCTTTTAGAAGATCCATTGTCTTCCAAATCCCCAGCAAGGAAAAGGAGGGTTAGTCCATCAACTTTTTCTTCAAGTCTCGCTTCTGATGATCTAGATGCCAATTGGAAGCAACCAGCTCAGTCTGAGAGTGTTATACGCCACAAGACAAAGCTAGTGAAAAGGAAGATTCCAGAAAGCCTTAGAGTTAAGGAGGTGGATATAGAAGAGGGGGATGATGATGAGCCAGTCATCACAAACATCACTCCCGGCCGAGAGGAGATGGAGACCAACATTATTACCCTATCCAAACTCGCTGTGAGGGATGTAGCACGGATACCACCAAGACAGGCACTTCAGTAGGTAGTGGTACTGTAAGTGTACAGAGTCAGATTCCACGCCTACCCTACAGTTCATCTGGCATTGAAAGTGGCACCTCCATCAGCACCAGAAAGCACACCTCCCAAGTTTGGAACTTCTTTTTTATTAGCAGTAAGGAGGAGAACATTGCTATATGCTCAATTTATTGAGTCGCTGTTTGGCGGGGTAAGCTTGGTACAAACTATGGTACCGGAGGCCAAACAAGTCATCTAAAAAAACAACACATGATCCAGTGGGAGTCTCACCTACTTTGCTTACAAAAAAGTAAAACTGCGCCCATTGCTGTTACTGTGGATGAAGAAGTAGAATAAGATATGATTGTGGTGGAAGGTGAACAAGAGGGAGACATTTCTAGCCCTGTCCCTAGCAGTGTAATTGTACCGCCCACTTCCTCAGCAACATCTGAGTGGCACCGTAGTAAGTAGTAAGAAGACTCATACTCAGACTGAGACACCAAGGCAACCTAGTACTGCAATGAAAAAAATGCATTGTCGTTGAGCCTATCTGGGTACAAGAAGACAGCTGCACCACAAAGGAAAATAATCCAGCCTACCATTGACAGCATGCTTAGGTCGAAGGGGCAGTACAAACGTAACCACCCATCGGTACGTTTGTACAATGTGAAGCTGGCTAAAATGTTAGTGCTGGACCTTCTCCCTTTTTCTTTTGTGGAAGGGGTGGGTTTCTTTGAATTTGTGTCAGTCATCTGCCCTAAATGGAAGGTTCCCAGCCGGTCCTATTTCGCCATGGTTGCTGATCCAGCACTACATCACGATGTGCTGGACTTGCTTGGTCAAGCTTTGCAGCAGTTCACAATATCCACCTGACAACAGACATGTGGTCCAGTTGCCAAGTCACTAATTACATGTGTATCACTGCATCACTGCACACTGGATCTCTTTTGTGGGGTTTAGAGACAAGATATCTGAAACAGGTGCTGTTGACACTTCTGAGGCTTTTAATGCTACTCGGAAACATGCAACTGTAGCCATGTTCGCCATGGAGAAATCTAATACTGCTGCAAACAAAAAGTGTTTAACAGCAAGGTCATTGAATGGCTGCACCCAAGAGGGCTTACCAATTTTATTGTTGCCACGGATAATGGCAGTAATGTACTTAAGGCCATGGAGGATGGTGGCTATTTCAGGGTCAGGGTCCAGTGTTTGGCGCACTGCATTAACAGAATTGTGCAAGACTTACTGACCACCTGCCGAAGAATATGCACACAATTCAGCACCTGAGGATCATTCAACATGAATATAGAATGCGAGTCAAAGCACTTATCCAGGAGGTGGCAACACCTTGGAACTCAACTTATTACATATTTGACTGTCTGTATTCAATGAATATGTCATGCAAAGAGGGTATGCTACTGTGAAAGGCATGACCCTTCAGATAGACCAGGGGTGCCTAGTTAAATGCCTGACAGAAATGCTTCTTCTTTTCGAGGTCTTCACACGTGAAGTCAGCAAGGAGGACTGTACTATGGGTCAAGCTATCCCATTGTTGCACATGCTACAGCAACAGTTGAAGGAGGTATCTGAAGCGTACAAATATGTGGAGGAAAAAAATTAAGCATATGAGTTGGTGGAGAGCTTATCCCGTTGCTTAGCTGGAAATACAAGGATGCAAAATAACATTTTCAGAAGAACATTACATTTGTGCCACAATTCTGGATCCAAGGTACAAATTGGCACTGAACAGTGAGACAATAATTCCTTTTTCAGAAGTGGATGTTGCCCAGTACAAAAGTTGAATAGCTGAGGTAGCCACTCACTTTGAAAATAAACGGCTGGCAATTAAAGGCCCGCTACTCAAACCCACAACAAGAACTGCAACAGGTCATAGGGCATAAAGTTCCACTTCAGAGCCTGAGGGCAGTGCGTTTGGCTCAGAGCGGTCACCAATACTATTGACAATAACAGCAAGAACCGTATCATCAACCCCAGTAAAACCAGCACCGGATTGGTATTTACAGCAAGTGTTTGCATGGTTGAGTGCTGATGCAAAAACAAATGAGGCCAAACAAAGTGTAGCACCCCTGAACATTGAGTGGATGGTCCAGGCCTATCAGGATGACCCTACTGAGGTCTACATTGATCAAAACCCATTGCGGTAATGGTATGGAAAAAGGAACCAATGGCCAGTGCTCAGCAGGCTGGCGATAAACTATCTGGCTTGCCCTGTCACAAATGTCTCTTCTGAACGTGTTTTCAGTTCTGCTGGTGCCATTGTGTCATGATTGTAAGCAGCGCAAGAATAAACGCGCGCCACTAACCTTATTCCGATGTCCAGCAGAGACGATCGGACCTAAGTCCCCTCGACTTTTCCCAACACAACACCCAGCAGTAAATCTGCAGCCACTTCCTGAGCGTGTATTGTAAGAAGCCGGGAGGTGAGAAGGTAATAGTCTGACCAGGTTTTGCTGCACTCTCTTCTGGGTCTGGACTGGGTTATCCACGAGATCTCGGTTGAGGAAGGTACTGCAGCGTGGGGAGACAGAGAGCAAGAGTAAGAGCCTCCTCTGACTAGCATCAACACCCCCTATCCCCAGGTTACTACACCTACCAAAAACACCACGATATGATTCGTGCGATGTTATGATGCTGTCCCCTATTCCAAGACAACGGAATACAGCGAAAAGGAAAGTTATAATCACTTCCCTCAATAGAAATAGTTTGTTCCAGAGAGACGTCCCTAACCTCCGGCTCTGAAAGATACTGTTTTTAACAAGATGCAATGTTTCTTGCCAGTCTCGTGTTGCTCCCAATAACTCTTGGGAACAAACGATTGCCAAAGTATCAAGGGAATGATTATAACTCAAATACTTGACCTCTAAAGGTAAACGAACTCTGGTTCGAGAAATACACATAGGATGCGCTTCCGCGCTGTTGAAATTCAATCAGGAAAAGGTTTTGGAAGAAAAACGATCCCGTTTTTCTTTAACATTACTTGCGACTTTCAGCTGGAAAACAGCTTCTCCTCTGACCTCGCAGGCTCTTCGTCGGCGCTGGAACACACCCTCTGACCTCGCAGGCTCTTCATCGGCGCTGGGACACACACTCTGACATCGCAGGCTCTTCGTCGGCGCTGGGCTTCTTGGTAATAAATCCGGCGGGGACAACACCTTCCGCCATTACCTGGACCACTAAAACAATTGTCAAGCACCTTTCTGTTGCTCTCTGGGACATGTAGTCCGTCTGGTAAGGACGCCCCCTGTGACGTGCCTTTCTTCTGGCTGTGGTGGCGAGAGAGATCGCGACACATTGTAACACGAAAAGGACCAGTCTCTTGCCCAAAACGTGGAGAGGTTAACCATGATCAAAAGAATCAGCACTTTATACCACCAAATTACTCAATGCATGAATCAACGCAGGAAGATGAGGATATTGGCTTAGGTGAGGAAGTAGTGTCTTAGATGAGTACCTACTTCGGGTTGAACCCCCGGGGTTTGAGGATGAGCTATACTTCCCTGACAACTAGGCCTGAACTTCTTACTTTCGTTCTTCCTTATTTACTTTTATTATTTGCGTGTATCTGTCTTTCTGGTTTGAAACGTTGAATCACAACAAATTCATCACCACCGTCTTCTAGTCTTTTTATTGCCATATTGGAGGTACAGCCGTCTGCATAAGTCCACTACTCTGAGTCCAGTCCTTATCCTGTGCTAAACTGGAAAAAAAGATCTCACACTTACCTTACCAATCCCCATCTGCCAGGTAGGCATTGACGGCACCCAAGAATGATGAACGGAGTGTCCATGAAAGGGAGGACTAAGAGGAATGCCGAGATGCAACTTCCCAATTTGATCAGGATAACATACAGCAACAGTATCAACATTCATCATCTTTTAAATAATTTGATGAATTTGTTATCTTCCATCATTACAATTGTGTGTTGTTGTTATTATGTTTGCTCTCAGCTAGGTTATAATTCATCCCTACAGCTATTTTTTTGCTATCTTAAAAAGTAAGCCCGGTACAACAGAACAGAAATGTATGTAATTTGGGTCTCTCTGAGGGAAGACAGGCAAGGCAAATTGCATAATATACTGCGACCCTGTACTGTCTAATTGTCTAGTAGTAGCTAGTTGGTAAGTACTAATTATCATTAACCATCAACTTATCATCATCATGCATGCATTCGCTTTTTCACCCTTAACAAATGTATGGACATGGTCGCCTGCCAATATTGTGTTTTGTTGTTTGTCAATGCGTAGTGTTTATCTTTGTCAAACCTTTCCCCAAACCCCCTTCCCAACCATACATCAAACCCTAACCGTCTTCCCCCAGGCTGTATGATTTTTTTTGAGGTGTGACTAAATTAATTGTACATAAACAAGAAAAGAGAGGTATTCTGACACTGATCTGGTCATCCACTCTTACTTGCCCTCAGGTCGAGCATCTTGCCTTCCTGCCAGTTTTATTATAGCCTATGCCCGTAAAAAAGATGATGATTAACGGAGTGTCTTATATCAAATTAATTTTCATAATTAATGCTTCGTATTCACTTTCATTAATCCAGCGCTTTTAATCTTAGGCATAAGCGCGACAAAAATATTAGTATTGATAACATTGTCCCCTTTACTCCGATGGCCTTTGGCCTGAGATACACTGCCGCCATCCAAGACTCGCTTTAATCTCAGATCGAGCCGTCCGGGAGGGCCGGATGCGTTCCGAGCCTCGTTGTCGGCTGGACACGCCCAAGCCGACACGCCCACCCGGAACCAGGTCGCACACGCGACCGATCACTTTAAGAACAAGCTTACCGGCCCCGTTTTCCATCCACGGGGTCCGGCATCGAGGCCATATCCAGGTTTCCGGCGGGTCGAGAGCGCTGAGGGCGTGAGTAACCGCTGCAAAGGAGATCGCGGCTTCCGCTGTAACTAGAGCTAAGTACCCGCTTGTGCGCAGGCTGCTGAAACTGTAATATCCCTCTCTCTTAGGATGTGCCAGGTCGCTCCGACCCCCTCCCGAGACCCATGGTGCTAGTAGCGCCCCTTTTGAAAGTGAGAGCTCTACCTTTTGTTACCAACTTGAGGGGCACAGACCTTTGAGGTCCATTGATCCCTTCATAAGGAGTACACGTATTTGTGTTTTTAAATCCCCCCATTCTATATCGTTTTCTTGTAAATAGCACACCTCTAGCACATCACTTCCCAGAGTTATTTGCTATCATCCTCTAGGGGCTATCTGGATGGTGCATAAAATCTATGACTACTTTGGGATCACTATTTGAGCCACATATCATGGAGCACTATGACAACTCAGAAAGGCTCATATTAATAATGTTCATGTTTGTCTTCTGTTTGTCTTTGTTTTTCAATTTACAGGTGCAGTGAAACTCCAAATTTACGGAGTATTTTTTGGAATGAGTATTTTACTCTTCCCATTTTTCTATGCACTTTTTTCACCTTTATAATTTTCACTTTCACGTCCCCAGGTTAGGGTGGGTGATTAGAGAGCCCATACCGCCGGGGTTTAGTCCTGACGAATGCCTTGGTAATTACCACCCTTATGGCAGAAACATGTTGACTAGATTAATTTGAGTATATCCTGTATTTAACCAACCCTGAACCTTGGCTACTAAATACAGACACTTAATACTCTTTGTTACGTGCCCCAGGGATCACCCATTAAACTTTTTTTGATACCCTTCTTTCAGGCACTTTTAAAATTCTTCACTGTAAATTAGAGCACGCCCTCCACACACAACCAGCTCCGCAGTCTTTCTGGCGTCGCAGCACACCAAAGAGGCACTCAGCCTCTTTGGTGGGGCCCGATGATGAAGCATGACACTGACTAGGTCAGTGTGTGAGGGCTTTCTTTACCACCCAAATCGGGTGTGTTAACCTTGTTTTGACTCCTTGAATTGTGGTCTGTTAAGATTTCTCCTGGAGTGGCCAGGAGTTCGTTTTTGACCTCTCTTTTCTTGTTTATGTACAATTGACTGGGGACTGAGAGAGTGTCCTCTTCTCCCTACCTCTCTTCTTGTTGTTGAGTAAATTAATTGTACACCAATAATTGACCACACGCTTGCTGGGACGGATGTGGTAAAAGCAACACTAATTCAATTTCAAGTCAGGGCGAGGATCATCTTCTTTTTGCCCACCCATGCTCAGTATATTTAAATTGCAAGTCATTTTTTTCAAAAGGAACCTAATACATCATAATTAATTTCCGGCATCGAGTGGATTCATCAACATCCCCCTAAACAGCACTAAAGGTTACGCTTATGTCGAGTGACTCGACACAACTACATTTTGTAACTTGTTTTACTAGGCTATTCCCGCCGCCATTATGTTCTATTTACTATGTTCTACTACTACTCCTCCCAGAGTCTCTGCCAGGTGACTGACTGTCTCATGTTCTTTTTTTGCAAAGGCTACTGCCAGTGTCTACAGCTACCACCACAACCATGGCATCTCCATTCCCTTGGGAAACCACACCAACATTGTCTTGCAGCCATCTCTGTGCCTAACTAAAACATCAATCACAGGTAAGAAAAGAATTTTGGGGGAGGTATAATAATGGACTAGGAGGAGTGACTGACAGTACTAGTAGGACAAGTCCCTCAGTGAGGGGGACTGCATCTATCTGTTTGTGTGTTACAAAATAAGCAGATTATTTCAATCAAACACTGGCTGCGGCCCTGCAGCAGCCAGGAAGGAAACCATGTGACGTAAAACAATAACCCCCCACAACACATTAGCACCTTATGCTATGTTTGAGTATAAATATAATTTAATACTCTAACAAAAATGAACTATGTAAAAAATCCCACAACAAATGACTCACCCCTCTCCCTAAACCCAACCAATGTCCAAAACCAGAAAGTCCAACGTAGCAAATGTCCAAAATGTCCATAATAAAGCCCAATGCCCAATTCCCACCCACCAACAGTAAAATTAAAAAAGAGGCAATCCAACAGGGTCTCTTATCAGCAGGATCTTTGGATTTCCCTCTCCAGGACCTTGAACTTCCTCTTCAGCTCCTCTACCTTCTCCTCTAGACGTGCATTCCGGAGGAGCATGCGGCACACATATTCCCTGCACTTGTATCTATGGGGGGCAGCCGTGCAGGATGTTAAAGTACGGCAGCGGGCGGCGGGCAGCGGGCGGCTGCTTTACCGTGAAGGGGCATGTCTAGGGGCCCGGGGCATTGGAGGAGGCTGCAGCTGCTGCCACCTCCTCCTCCGCCAGAACCAGCTGCCACCGGTTTTCTTTGCAGATGGCCTCCAGCTCCCGGCACCAGGCCATGGCTGTCAACTTCTTCCTGGTTGATTTTGCTTGGGAAGGAGGAGCTATATCAAGAAAGAAAAAAGACAGTAATCAATACACTTAGCAAAACAGTAACACAAAATTAATTCAACACATAGTGGCACAGTAGCACTAGCCAGCACAGTACATAACATTTGTGGTATGTAGCTATCCTCCCACTTCCTCGGCCTTAAACATTTGTGGGAGTTTCAGGCATTATACTAGCACTATGGACTCAAGTACACAGCACACAAGTCTTCATCTTCTCCCTTGATTAGCGAAATTATGTAACCTTGTTGTAGCCTGGATGCCTGCTCAGTCAGCTTGCGCCCAAGACAAACATACTCAAGTCATGACGCAGACTCACTTTAGTTTTATTTACTACTGTCTGCAGGTGGGGAAGCTAGTATTTTTCTATTACTGGTGGCACTGGCCATAAGCTCTCAGTTACATCACGGGCAACTGCTCAATTTCACTTTTACCCTGCCCTGAGTTACTACGACAAAAAGGCAGATGATATCTGATTCAATGATCATTGCTTATATATGGGACAACATGAGGTACTTTGTTTTGATTGACTGTGTAACCACTAACCAGCCGATAGGCCACCCATGACAGGCTGGCTGACACAGTTGAAAATATATTAACATTGGTAGGGAGTGGTCCTCGAAGTCGGAGGAAGGCGCTTGATAACTACATAAATACACAATAAATATATATGCTGTGCTTGTAAACTACTGTGAGTCAAGGGAGTATTCTGAAAATACTACTTATATTTTCCTCAGCTTTGCTACTCTCGTGCAGTTTCTTTTACATTCTCTTCAAAGTAAGACTCTTCATCCAGGGACAGTCTCCACCTATCTATGATGAATACCATCCAGGCATTCATCCATTCAAAGTAAACGTCTATCATTCTTCTTAATCTCTCAAACCAACAACAAAAATGTATTCTTTTTTTTAAACCACCACCCATGCGTCCTTCATTGCTTGCCTTGGCTTTGAGTTTGACCCAAACACCACTGAGGATTCTTGCTATCCACCCACATAGTTTAACCCACCCAGGCAGACATCTTTTCTTCCACCTTCCACCCATCCTTCAACCACCCATACATCTGATTCCTATCAGCCACCTATGCATGCTCTGCCAGTCATATTATATCTCGCCTGTCTTTCCTCCTTCCACCCTTCTTATCCTTTTCGTTCAACACATCCATCAAGGTCATCTGATCGGACTTTTAGTCTTCTCCATAAAACTTTCACAGCTGAGTTAAAGTCAGACAGAAGAGACCATTGGTTTCTCAACTCCCACCACTAATGCTATTGCTAATGCTATACAAAGGGTGTCTTCTTCAACCGTTGTTCTCTACAACTTCATACTTACTAAGTCTCAACAGTACGGTAAGTGTACACCATTGCAGCGAGTGTAATGTCAATAAGTAAGGTATATATTAACACCGCCAACCATTGCTGCTGGCTCACCACCTGTATCTCCAGCAGGTACCGCATCTCCTGCTCCCTCCAAAATGGCCACGCCGCTGATCCCGACCCTGGTGGTTGGTAGTACGCCTAAAAAAACATCACACATTTTTTAGATGTCATATACACCTCCCCCTATTTATTCTTTTCCTTCACTAGCAAAATTGAAAAAAGTTAATTCATACATATACAACATATACCACTACTATAAATCAGGTACTAGAGTAGAGTAGACACTAGTAGTGTTATATGGTACCTAGGCTCATTCTAGTCTTTGCTGGGTTAGCCTGAGCCATGCAACCAATTTAGCACGTGACTTTTTCACACGTTACCTCGCAGCTTTATTATGGAGTTCTGGTCAGTCCATATTGCTTAGCCATAACATGCTACACTTTTTGGCATGAGTAATAAATGCTTACATTATACTAACATGCACCATTTTTCTCATAATAGGCGGAAGATTCCCTTCTACGAACCAGAGCTTTGCAGAGCTTATGATGTAAACAGTACTTCTAGGATCTAAGGTGAGGCCGGGGTCCCCCAGAATTCGTTCAGCGATCTTTTGTCTGCTATAGACAGTTGTAACATTGTTCATTGTTTTAATCCTGTGCATTTAGCTGTTGGTGCTGGCTCGTATACAGCATTATAGAACGCACATAGCTTGTTAGTTGAAAATAAACCTTTGGAAGTTACATAGACTATGGTATTTGGCGTGGACTTACACAAATCACTGAGCGAAAGGGTGTGCATTGCTTCCAACCTCGAAACACGTGTCCAGGGAAGGCCTACACGACAGTGATTTTTTGCACAAGACCCTGGCAGAGGCGCACCTGCTGATGCTTACTTCATGGACCATAATGCTTTGGGGCAACACGCTGGTAGGACAAGCAGTGTGCGACCAATTGGACTTTGTTTTATATTCAGGCTCCCTGGAGCTGGTGGGGCTGAAGAGCCAGGGTTACGCACCTGCGTGCCATGAGCGGTACCGGACCTGAGAAAATGTTTTGCCAGCTTACGCAGCACCCCTACATATATGCCTATTCCCTGCTGACGAGAGGCAACAACCTCGAAACACGTGTCCAGGGATGGCCTACGCGAATGATTTTTTGCTCAAGACCCTGGCAGAGGCGCACCCGCTGATGCTTACTTCATGGACCATAATGCTTTGGGGCAACACGCTGGTAGGACAAGCAGTGTGCGACCAATTGGACTTTGTTTTATATTCAGGCTCCCTGGAGCTGGTGGGGCTGACGAGCCTGGGTTACGCACCTGCGTGCCATGAGCGGTACCGGACCTGAGAAAATTTTTTGGCAGCTTACGCAGCACCCCTACATATATGCCTATTCCCTGCTGACGAGAGGCAACTACCTCGAAACACGTGTCCAGGGATGGCCTACGCGACAGTGATTTTTTGCTCAAGACCCTGGCAGAGGGGCACCCGCTGATGCTTACTTCGTGGACCATAATGCTTTGGGGCAACACGCTGGTAGGACAAGCAGTGTGCGACCAATTGGACTTTGTTTTATATTCAGGCTCCATGGAGCTGGTGGGGCTGATGAGCCTGGGTTACGCACCTGCGTGCCATGAGCGGTACCGGACCAGAGAACATTTTTTGGCAGCTTACGCAGCACCCCTACATATATGCCTATTCCCTGCTGACGAGAGGCAACAACCTCGAAACACGTGTCCAGGGATGGCCTACGCGACTGATTTTTTGCTCAAGACCCTGGCAGAGGCGCACCCGCTGATGCTTACTTCATGGACCATAATGCTTTGGGGCAACACGCTGGTAGGACAAGCAGTGTGTGACCAATTGGACTTTGTTTTATATTCAGGCTCCCTGGAGCTGGTGGGGCTGACGAGCCTGGGTTACGCACCTGCGTGCCATGAGCGGTACCGGACCTGAGAACATTTTTTGGCAGCTTACGCAGCACCCCTACATATATGCCTATTCCCTGCTGACGAGAGGTAACTACCTCGAAACACGTGTCCAGGGATGGCCTACGCGACAGTGATTTTTTGCTCAAGACCCTGGCAGAGGGGCACCCGCTGATGCTTACTTCGTGGACCATAATGCTTTGGGGCAACACGCTGGTAGGACAAGCAGTGTGCGACCAATTGGACTTTGTTTTATATTCAGGCTCCATGGAGCTGGTGGGGCTGACGAGCCTGGGTTACGCACCTGCGTGCCATGAGCGGTACCGGACCTGAGAACATTTTTTGGCAGCTTACGCAGCACCCCTACATATATGCCTATTCCCTGCTGACGAGAGGCAACAACCTTGAAACACGTGTCCAGGGATGGCCTACGCGACAGTGATTTTTTGCTCAAGACCTCGGCAGAGGCGCACCCGCTGATGCTTACTTCATGGACCATAATGCTTTGGGGCAACACGCTGGTAGGACAAGCAGTGTGCGACCAATTGGACTTTGTTTTATATTCAGGCTCCCTGGAGCTGGTGGGGCTGACGAGCCCGGGTTATGCACCTGCGTGCCATGAGCGGTACCGGACCTGAGAAAATTTTTTGGCAGCTTACGCAGCACCCCTACATATATGCCTATTCCCTGCTGACGAGAGGCAACAACCTCGAAACACGTGTCCAGGGATGGCCTACGCGACAGTGATTTTTTGCAGAAGACCCTGGCAGAGGCGCACCCGCTGATGCTTACTTCATGGACCATAAAGCTTTGGGGCAACACGCTGGTAGGACAAGCAGTGTGCGACCAATTGGACTTTGTTTTATATTCAGGCTCCCTGGAGCTGGTGGGGCTGAGGAGCCCGGGTTACGCATTTGCGTGCCATGAGCGGTACCGGACCGGAGAACATTTTTTAGCAGCTTACGCAGCACCCCTACATATATGCCTATTCCCTGCTGACGAGAGGCAACAACCTCGAAACACGTGTCCAGGGATGGCCTACGCAACAGTGATTTTTTGCTCAAGACACTGGCAGAGGCGCACCCGCTGATGCTTACTTCATGGACCATAATGCTTTGGGGCAACATGCTGGTAAGACAAGCAGTGTGCGACCAATTGGACTTTGTTTTATATTCAGGATCCCTGGAGCTGGTGGGGCTGACGAGCCCGGGTTACGCACCTGCGTGCCAAGAGCGGTACCGGACCTGAGAACATTTTTTGGCAGCTTACGCAGCACCCCTACATATATGCCTATTCCCTGCTGACGAGAGGCAACAACCTCAAAACACGTGTCCAGGGATGGCCTACGCGACAGTGATTTTTCGCTCAAGACCCTGGCAGAGGCGCACCCGCTGATGCTTACTTCATGGACTATAGTGCTTTGGGGCAACACGCTGGTAGGACAAGCAGTGTGCGACCAATTGGACTTTGTTTTATATTCAGGCTCCCTGGAGCTGGTGGGGCTGACGAGCCCGGGTTACGCACCTGCGTGCCATGAGCGGTACCGGACCTGAGAACATTTTTTGGCAGCTTACGCAGCACCCCTACATATATGCCTATTCCCTGCTGACGAGAGGCAACAACCTCGAAACACGTGTCCAGGGATGGCCTACGCGACAGTGATTTTTTGCAGAAGACCCTGGCAGAGGCGCACCCGCTGATGCTTACTTCATGGACCATAAAGCTTTGGGGCAACACGCTGGTAGGACAAGCAGTGTGCGACCAATTGGACTTTGTTTTATATTCGGGCTCCCTGGAGCTGGTGGGGCTGAGGAGCCCGGGTTACGCACCTGCGTGCCATGAGCGGTACCGGACCGGAGAACATTTTTTAGCAGCTTACGCAGCACCCCTACATATATGCCTATTCCCTGCTGACGAGAGGCAACAACCTCGAAACACGTGTCCAGGGATGGCCTACGCGACAGTGATTTTTTGCTCAAGACACTGGCAGAGGCGCACCCGCTGATGCTTACTTCATGGACCATAATGCTTTGGGGCAACATGCTGGTAAGACAAGCAGTGTGCGACCAATTGGACTTTGTTTTATATTCAGGATCCCTGGAGCTGGTGGGGCTGACGAGCACGGGTTACGCACCTGCGTGCCAAGAGCGGTACCGGACCTGAGAAAATTTTTTGCCAGCTTACGCAGCACCCCTACATATATGCCTATTCCCTGCTGACGAGAGGCAACAACCTCGAAACACGTGTCCAGGGATGGCCTACGCGACAGTGATATTTCGCTCAAGACCCTGGCAGAGGCGCACCCGCTGATGCTTAATTCATGGACCATAGTGCTTTGGGGCAACACGCTGGTAGGACAAGCTGTGTGCGACCAATTGGACTTTGTTTTATATTCAGGCTCCCTGGAGCTGGTGGGGCTGACAAGCCTGGGTGACGCACCTGCGTGCCATGAGCGGTACCAGTCCTGAGAACATTTTTTGGCAGCTTACGCAGCACCCCTACATATATGCCTATTCCCTGCTGACGAGAGGCAACAACCTCAAAACACGTGTCCAGGGATGTCCTACGCGACAGTGATTTTTTGCTCAAGACCCTGGCAGAGGCGCACTCGCTGATGCTTACTTCATGGACCATAATGCTTTGAGGCAACACGCTGGTAGGACAAGCAGTGTGCAACCAATTGGACTTTGTTTTATATTCAGGCTCCCTGGAGCTGGTGGGGCTGACAAGCCTGGGTTACGCACCTGCGTGCCATGAGCGGTACCGGACCTGAGAAAATTTTTTGGCAGCTTACGCAGCACCCCTACATATATGCCTATTCCCTGCTGACGAGAGGCAACAACCTTGAAACACGTGTCCAGGGATGGCCTACGCGACAGTGATTTTTTGCTCAAGACCTCGGCAGAGGCGCACCCGCTGATGCTTACTTCATGGACCATAATGCTTTGGGGCAACACGCTGGTAGGACAAGCAGTGTGCGACCAATTGGACTTTGTTTTATATTCAGGCTCCCTGGAGCTGGTGGGGCTGACGAACCCGGGTTACGCACCTGCGTGCCATGAGCGGTACCGGACCTGAGAACATTTTTTGGCAGCTTACGCAGCACCCCTACATATATGCCTATTCCCTGCTGACGAGAGGCAACAACCTCGAAACCCGTGTCCAGGGATGGCCTACGCGACAGTGATTTTTTGCAGAAGACCCTGGCAGAGGCGCACCCGCTGATGCTTACTTCATGGACCATAAAGCTTTGGGGCAACACGCTGGTAGGACAAGCAGTGTGCGACCAATTGGACTTTGTTTTATATTCAGGCTCCCTGGAGCTGGTGGGGCTGAGGAGCCCGGGTTACGCACCTGCGTGCCATGAGCGGTACCGGACCGGAGAACATTTTTTAGCAGCTTACGCAGCACCCCTACATATATGCCTATTCCCTGCTGACGAGAGGCAACAACCTCGAAACACGTGTCCAGGGATGGCCTACGCGACAGTGATTTTTCGCTCAAGACCCTGGCAGAGGCGCACCCGCTGATGCTTACTTCATGGACCATGGTGCTTTGGGGCAACACGCTGGTAGGACAAGCAGTGTGCGACCAATTGGACTTTGTTTTATATTCAGGCTCCCTGGAGCTGGTGGGGCTGACGAGCCCGGGTTACGCACCTGCGTGCCATGAGCGGTACCGGACCTGAGAACATTTTTTGACAGCTTACGCAGCACCCCTACATATATGCCTATTCCCTGCTGACGAGAGGCAACAACCTCGAAACACGTGTCCAGGGATGGCCTACGCGACAGTGATTTTTTGCAGAATACCCTGGCAGAGGCGCACCCGCTGATGCTTACTTCATGGACCATAAAGCTTTGGGGCAACACGCTGGTAGGACAAGCAGTGTGCGACCAATTGGACTTTGTTTTATATTCAGGCTCCCTGGAGCTGGTGGGGCTGAGGAGCCCGGGTTACGCACCTGCGTGCCATGAGCGGTACCGGACCGGAGAACATTTTTTAGCAGCTTACGCAGCACCCCTACATATATGCCTATTCCCTGCTGACGAGAGGCAACAACCTCGAAACACGTGTCCTGGGATGGCCTACGCGACAGTGATTTTTTACTCAAGACACTGGCAGAGGCGCACCCGCTGATGCTTACTTCATGGACCATAATGCTTTGGGGCAACATGCTGGTAAGACAAGCAGTGTGCGACCAATTGGACTTTGTTTTATATTCAGGATCCCTGGAGCTGGTGGGGCTGACGAGCCCGGGTTACGCACCTGCGTGCCAAGAGCGGTACCGGACCTGAGAACATTTTTTGGCAGCTTACGCAGCACCCCTACATATATGCCTATTCCCTGCTGACGAGAGGCAACAACCTCGAAACACGTGTCCAGGGATGGCCTACGCGACAGTGATTTTTCGCTCAAGACCCTGGCAGAGGCGCACCCGCTGATGCTTACTTCATGGACCATAGTGCTTTGGGGCAACACGCTGGTAGGACAAGCAGTGTGCGACCAATTGGACTTTGTTTTATATTCAGGCTCCCTGGAGCTGGTAGGGCTGACAAGCCTGGGTGACGCACCTGCGTGCCATGAGCGGTACCAGTCCTGGGAACATTTTTTGGCAGCTTACGCAGCACCCCTACATATATGCCTATTCCCTGCTGACGAGAGGCAACAACCTCAAAACACGTGTCCAGGGATGTCCTACGCGACAGTGATTTTTTGCTCAAGACCCTGGCAGAGGCGCACTCGCTGATGCTTACTTCATGGACCATAATGCTTTGGGGCAACACGCTGGTAGGACAAGCAGTGTGCAACCAATTGGACTTTGTTTTATATTCAGGCTCCCTGGAGCTGGTGGGGCTGACGAGCCCGGGTTACGCACCTGCGTACCATGAGACGTACCGGACCTGAGAACTTTTTTTGGTAGCTTATGCAGCACCCCTACATATATGCCTATTCCCTGCTGACGAGAGGCAACAACCTCGAAACACGTGTCCAGGGATGGCCTATGCAACAGTGATTTTTTGCTCACGACCCTGGCAGAGGCGCACCCGCTGATGCTTACTTCATGGACCATAATGCTTTTGGGCAACACGCTGGTAGGTCAAGCAGTGTGCGACCAATTGGACATTGTTTTATATTCAGGCTCCCTGGAGCTGGTGGGTCTGACGAGCCCGGGTTACGCACCTGCGTGCCATGAGCGGTACCGGACCTGAAAATTTTTTTGCCAGCTTACGCAGCACCCCTACATATATGCCTATTCCCTGGTGACGAGAGGCAACAAGCTCGAAACACGTGTCCAGGGATGGCCTAGGCGACAGTGATTTTTTGCTCAAGACCCTGGCAGAGGCGCACCCGCTGATGCTTACTTCATGGACCATAATGCTTTGGGGCAACATGCTGGTAGGACAAGCAGTGTGCGACCAATTGGACTTTGTTTTATATTCAGGCTCCCTGGAGCTGGTGGGGCTGACGAGCACGGGTTACGCACCTGCGTGCCATGAGTGGTACCGGACCTGAGAACATTTTTTGGCAGCTTACGCAGCACCCCTACATATATGCCTATTCCCTGCTGACGAGAGGCAACAACCTCGAAACACGTGTCCAGGGATGGCCTACGCGACAGTGACTTTTTGCTCAAGACCCTGGCAGAGGCGCACCCGCTTATGCTTACTCTTATGCTTACTTCATGGACCATAATGCTTTGGGGCAACACGCTGGTAGGACAACCAGTGTGCGACCAATTGGACTTTGTTTTAAATTCAGGCTCCCTGGAGCTGGTGGGGCTGACGAGCCCGGGTTACGCACCTGCGTGCCATGAGCGATACTGGACCTGAGAACATTTTTTAACAGCTTACGCAGCACCCCTACATATATGCCTATTCCCTGCTGACGAGAGGCAACAACCTCGAAACACGTGTCCAGGGATGGCCTACGCAACAGTGATTTTTTGCTCAAGACCCTGGCAGAGGCGCACCCACTGATGCTTACTTCATGGACCATAAAGCTTTGGGGCAACACGCTGGTAGGACAAGCAGTGTGCGACCAATTGGAATTTGCATTGCTTCCATGACTCTGAGAGGTCATGTTCTGGGTTGTCTAATCATTGGGTATCTTCGGGGGTTTGAGGAGCTAAGGAGACACTATAGCTAGTCGGTCAGGGGAATGTGGGTTCTGACTGAGATGTGAGGAAGGTCCAACCTCCTATCACCAACGTCCTATCGTGTGCATAGTTCTGTATGTGCAGAATCCCTACAACAGTATTATGTACTATCCTTATCCTATAAAAAATAGTAAAATATCTGGTTGGGCATTTTGTTGGTGGGACTTGTTGAAAAGCCTCAAGATTCAGAAGACTAGAACAGGACAACCCAAAGGACAGGACAAAGTAGCTAGAGCTATTGGTGAATCTGAGTTCTATTTAAAACCTTTTCAATAAAGAGTGGCCAACTGGGCAAGCTTAGTTACAGACAGACTTATAGTAGTAGTACAGAGAGTCGTAGCAGAGGCAGTTAGAGGCAGGGATAACAAGAATTTAGAAACAGATAGTCTAGATCAACGAAGATTTTGTAATAAATAGTATTAGGAAACCGAAATAATAGTTTGAAAAAGGATAAGGTGCAGTAAAAGTTAGGGAAATATAATATTAAGCACTGGAGGACTTACTGGGTCCAGCAGTAGAGCCCTCGGTACAGGAGCGGTCCTGGCCCTGGGAGGCATCTTATTCTTGTGGTCCCGCCGACTCTGACCCCGTCTTCTTGCCCCTGGGTGCGGATCATGTAAGATATAATAAAGAAAGAGACTAACATTAATGATTGGTGTGAAACAAATACGATATTTTTAAAAAACTCTCCAAAAACATTTTAGGAACCAACAATTGCAATAAAATGTACCTATCTAATCTGATCGACTAGAAGTATTGCGGGATTCACAGACCGTTTACTTATTATTTATGAACACTAATCCAGTGTTCCATTCTGATTCCAGTATACTAATTACGCCTAAGTACCACCTGACATAGCCCACCTATTCCAGACAGGCCAATTGTTCATTAAATCTGCATTTCCATTTATTTTTGCCCTAAAAAATGCATGGATTGAGGATACAAGAATAGATTTCTGCATACACCAAACTGTTGGTTGGTTGCTGCTGATGTTATGCTTGTGATAAGCCTATTATCACTTACTAAACAAACTACAAAAGATTCTACTAAGGACTGGGGTAGGCAGCACTCAGAAGCATGTGACGTGACAGAGGAGGAGACACACAGACAACTATAAAATTACCACCTAACACTAATAAGTAACTAAATCTATCAACCCACCACTATCTCTTTTTAGTGGCAGGAGGACAAAGGAAGAACTAAAGTCTCTCTAACATTACCTAACTTAAGTTCTCTAAAGTAAACTCTTACATAATCAGGCCAAGCGGGCGCAAAGTTGCAAACAAGTAAGATTAGTAGCGCCGAGCAGCACCTGTGTCATAACAATCTCAGAAGTAATTTACCTGCAATGTAAGCACCAGCATTCTTGCTGTTTGGAAAAACAATTATATTCGCAATATATAACACAGAGTAGAAGAACACAAAGTAGTAATATTAAGTAGCTACTCACCAAGCCCCGGGACCTCCACTCCTAACAGGCCCAGCTCCTGGTCCAGGATATCGGACCACCGGTGTATCAGCTGGTTATGGGTGCGCCGGACCCAAGAGCTGGGATACAGTGCCTGGCACACCTTTCCCACCACTGCTGTGGCCCCTGGAGCCTGTACCGGGACACAGGCCTGCCGGCTGCTGCCAGGGTTAAGGGGAGGTGGCACTGTACAAAAAAAAACAAGTGCGGCCACCTCCACCTCACTAAATAAGGCCTGTGTCTGGACCTATGTGGGCTCCGCCTTCCGCAGGGAAGGCAGTCATGGCTGCGAGCACAAGCAGCCTTGCCCTTGCCCTTCGAATTGCCCACATCCATGCCCATGGTTCTGGGATTCGAGGGGGGTGGAAAAGAAAAGGGAGTAATTCAAAAAGTAAGTAAAAGAAAAGAAAAAAGAAAGTTATAGAAAAAGAGTGAAAAGGTAATAAAAAAAGTCATAAAAAGTAGAAAAAAAGTCAAAATATAGAAACAGGAAAATAGAGAGATAGATAATAAATACAGAAGATTTTTTTTAAAAATGTACAGAAACAAAGGATTGAAAAGATAGAGGGAGGATAGAAAAGCAGGCCGAGAACCATATCAATAGAGTGAAAAACAAGATGGCTGTGCCCATTGCGACCGCATGGGCAAGTTTGCTCCATATTCCCACAGGAGCACACAAAAAGCATCGCAAACACGTAAAAAGCATTCTTGAACAGGAAATAGTCATCACGAACGGGTGGGAGTACACAATACGCAACCCAGAACAGGAAATAAGCATTGTGAATCGCAGGGACAAGTAGAAAACAAGATGGCCATGCCCATAGGCGACCGCATGGGCAAGTTAGTGAAACATTTCCCCGCGAGAACGCAAAAACACATAACAAACGGGCGGGACAAGCAATTCCGCATGTTCCTGGAATTTACGCGTCCTCGTGGAGATTTGTTACTGTTTCGCTGAACTTTGCGTAGCACGACTATGCAAATTCCGCCCACCCTTATTGTGCAACCTGCGATGATGTGTAGGACTCGATATGCTATCTAGGCAATCAAGACCCAATTTGAATTGTGAGCTCAGCTGCACCGCGTGTACACCAAAGGCAGCAGCCTGTACAAACAAGACTCCTCCCTGCGGTACAGCAGGATGCGCTGGGGGCCTATTTTGTGGAATTCAGAGGCAGCTAAGGAGGTTGGCGGGCCATCTTGGAGAGATGCCGGTGGCGGCAGGTGAGCATTGAGGTCTAGGTGTGCAGGGTCGGGCAGTCATCGCTGGGCAGCGGAACGGTCTGGGGACTAGGGCTGGGGTGCTTGCAAAAGATGTAGGAAGCATGCACACCGCCTGGGAATTTTGCAACAACACTAGTGTACAGGCCCCGGTGGTCCAGTTTTGCCTGCACATTGTTAGAATGTGTGTGGTTTCTGTTGCGGTGATTTTGTGCAGTGTCGGCAGAGGGCACAAGTTGTACATGTGGGCAATCAATTGCCCCCAACACGTGCGGGAAGTCTGCTATGATGTGGCTACCTTGCTTAGTCTCCAGCTGTTCTTGCGCAGTGTGGGTGAAGTGAAGCTGTTGGTGTATCAAGCTGAAGCGAACCGTGATTCTTACAGGTATGATAAATCCTGCATAATGAGACCGTAACAGAAAATCATGTGGTCGTAACCTTCCTTTTCTTTCCTACGAAGGTTACGACCCCACAAACTTCTGTTACGCTCCTTTTGTACAGGATTGATTATACCTGTAAGCATTCTGGTTTGTCCAAATGCAACACATTGTACCAGATTACGTTTGTGACAATACTAACACTTGACCATTGTCACCATTTATCCAACAGGTTTCTGAATACGGACTTTCGGAATTGTATTGGGATTTCCAGGACGATCTGCAATTATTTGGATACACAAGTTGCAGTAATTATGTTTTCCGTTGGGAATGTCACTCGTTGTTCAATGTTTCGTGTTGTTAAGTTATATTTTTGTATTAAAGTACTGTTTTTCCACTACTGTTGACTACTAAACGTCATGACCTGGCGCACACCCATTTCAGAAACCACATTCTTGGATCTGGAGATCAGGGGCACAAGGCAATGGTTGGGGTAGGAATACAACAAATTGGGACGAGCGTGGGGTGCGGATACAGGGGCTCGTCATTGCTTTTGTGGACATGCATCCAAGACCTGTGTGAGGAAGTTCAATAGGGCTGGCTGTGAGACTCCTCTGACTCTGGCAGTTGTTGATTGGCAAGTACCAGAGGCCAACATGTGCAGCACAGCAGCAGCTTTGTCCATGGGGGATTTTAGTTGTCTGCTGTGTTGGTACCGTCAACCTGTGGGCAATATGGCAGTGTGCACCAACTTGAGAATGGGGGGATAATTCTTTTGCCACTTTTGCTGTGCTAAAGTGCTGATAACATGGCGATAAGTCCCCACTGTTTGGTTATAGGGTGGCTCTAAAACGAGCCCTTGTGTTTATTAGGAGTTTGTTGTAGCTACATGCAAATCACAAGAAAATAATTTTAAAAAAGGTGAAAAAACAGAAAAGTGGGCAGGGTACAAACACCCTGACCCACTAAGCCTGCTCAGGGGATCCCACAAGGACCCCCAGGGCCAAAAAAAGCATTTATTTGAAAAAATAAAAAGTGGCTGGGTGCACGAATCCAGACCAAAAAATAAAAAAGACAATGGGGCATATTCTCGAAGACTTATTGCCGAGTTATTGGCCTTTTAGCGCAGCAAAAGTGGCAGAAGAATTATTGGCCCATTCTCAACCTGGTGCAAACTGCCGATATTGGCAGTTTTCCAGCTATAACTTTGGTAAAAAATATTACCAACGATGAGAGCGACAACTAACGCTGATAATATGCAGAGTAGGCGTTCCCATGCAAAAAAGCACGAAAACACCACTTCCCGATATTTTCAATGACCAGCCAAATCTGCGATGTGATAAAAAAATAGGCGATAAGCGGCTTCAGCAGTAGAAATTTAACACCTGCCCTAGTGATACTGTCAAAACCAACAACAGGCAGGCTACCTCCTTGTAAAAATATGGCTGAAAAAGACATGTTGTCATACACATTAAGTCATATACAGAATTTGATGTCTGCTCCTTCTCCCTTTTCATTAGTTCATTAGCAAGACAACAGAATGAAACTGAAAAATGAGTCTGTCTCCATAAAAACATATCCGTACCGGGTTGCAAGCCCATTTTCTATTGGAGCAACTAAAAGCTGGGACAATACCTTGGGGCTCCAAGTGAAAAACGTTCCTGTTATATTTGTTGAAGACAGTGAATACAAAAAAGGCTTTAGTTTCATCAATACGAAGGGCAGTAGAGACCGTATGGTCCATACAATAGAGAGGGCTCAAAGACTATGCTTGAAAGAAGCACAGGAACTTGAACAGTTAACACAGGCCATTAAGGATAATCAGTCTGGAACAGAAGCAAAGACTCATTTAGCGAAAATTGATAAGGACATTCAGGTATTCAAAGACAGTGCCATTAATACAATAAGTGCTAAATTTGAAAGAGACACCAAGACGTTCAACATCGAACACGTTTATTCATTCCTCAAGGAGGATTACTATACCTCAATAGAGGCACGTAGTAATGGGCTTAGTTTAAGTCATAAAGTGATATTGGGTATATTTGTTAAATGTATTTGTAAATTATAACGCTTGTTTTAAAAAAAAAAGTGATTCATACATGTATATTTTAACATTATAGATACCCCTGACGAAGGTTTTACCGAAATGCATTGGGTGTGACTTAATTCTTGTATAATGTGGAGGACTCGAGGTTCAGAGCATTGCGCATGTTTAGACCTGGATGGGCAATCATGAAGCAATTATACGCATAAGTTTTAACGAATCTCTTGGCCCTGGCGTGACATTAAAACTTGGATAAAATAATGGAAATAAACATGGATAAACATTGAAAAACTTGGGTGAAAGTGAATCATTTGGGATACTACGTACATACAGCTGTGCAACTCATGATAAACTGCAAGGTGCGGGACATCTATTTTCGTGATTTAATCTAATGCGTGCCAACGGAATGGAGCACAAAAACGAGTGATGCACGCTAAATCGGATTACAGTCTAAAGGAATCAAATAATTAAAACAGGGTATGCTTCAGTACTCTACCTGCTGAAAACTTTCTGCAACCGTTCCAACCTGTTAGCGCCCCGTGAATACATTGTTAAGCTAAAAAGGTTTATGTGAAGGTCACGCCAAGGATCATTTCATCAAGTCATCAATACTGAGGATTGCCTGATCATGCACGAGTCACTTTTTTATGCTATGAATGGAACATTAGATCATGACAGTTGTGCAAGTACATACATTTATGTGGGGAGGGGAAATGTTTATGATGCACAGGTTTATTTTCACATTTATTTTCACCTTTATTTTCACTTTTATTTGTATTGATACAGCTTTAAATGTGTGTTGTTTTTGATAAGTGGGAACGGCAGGTGAATGGGGTATAAAAGACACGTGATCAAACAAAGCAATAGAGGTGCAGGAGGGCAGGTTACGTATCTTTAAATTAAGTGGAGCAGAGGCAGAAGAGGGAAATGGGGGTTTAATATGGAGGTCGTTACGTGGCAACTTTATACCAGGTACGAAGGGAAGTGAATTAGGAGTGGACAGCGTTTTGTTAGGGGAAGAGGAGCTAGACTGCTTATGTAGTGGATGATTCAAATTTGATGGCGGGAAATATCGGGATTGAGTAAAGTTACGTGACATGGGTGGGGTGAAGCAGGGGGGGAGGTTCAGGGTTTTGTTAGTCATAGAGAGGATTTGTTTGATGACTTAGTATGAGAGGGTGGTTTCATTAATTTGTAATTTTTAATCATGTTGTAGGGTCATATTAGGATCAACACGGGTTTGATAGGCTTTTAAGACTAGTTGGGAAGTAATGGGCTTAGTTTAAGTCATAAAGTGATATTGGGTATATTCGTTAAATGTATTTGTAAATTATAACGCTTGTTTTTTTTAAAAAAAAAAGTGATTCATACATGTATATTTTAACATCATAGATACTCCTGACAAAGGTTTTACCGAAATGCATTTTGTGTGACGTAATTCTTGTATAATGTGGAGGACTCGAGGTTCAGAGCATTGTGCATGTTTAGGCCTGGATGGGCAATCATGAAGCAATTATACGCATACGTTTTAACGAATCTCTTGGCCCTGGCGTGACATTGAAACTTGGATAAAATAATGGAAATAAACATGGATAAACGTTGAAAAACTTGCGTGAAAGTGAATCATTTGGGATACTACGTACATACAGCTGTGCAACTCGTGATGAACTGCAAAGTGCGGGACATCTATTTTCGTGATTTAATCTAATGCGTGCCAACGGAACGGAGCACAAAAACGAGTGATGCACGCTAAATCGGATTACAGTCTAAAGGAATCAAATTATTAAAACAGGGTGTGCTTCAGTACTCTACCTGCTGAAAACGTCATACACATTAAGTTATATACAGAATTTGATGTCTGCTCCTTCTTCTTTTCCACAATCTCATTAAGTTCATTAGCAAGACAACAGAATGAAACTGAAAAATGAGTCTGTCTCCATAAAAAACATCCTTACCGGGTTGCACGGCCATTTTCTATTGGAGCAACTAAAAGCTGGGACAATACCTTGGGGCTCCAAGTGAAAAACGTTGACAGTGAATACAAAAAAGGCTTTAGTTTCATCAATACAAAGTGCAGTAGAGACGTTATGGTCCATACAATAGAGACGACTCAAAGACTATGCTTGTAAGAAGCAGAGGAACTTGAACAGTTAACACAGACCATTAGGATAATCAGTCTGCAACAGAAGTAAAGACGCTTTTAGAGAAAATTGATAAGGACATTCAAGTATTCAAAGACAGTGCCATTAATACAATAAGTGCTAAATTTGAAAGAGACACCAAGACGTTCAACATCGAACACTTTTATTCATTCCTCAAGGAGGATTACTATACCTCAATAGAGGCACGTAGAGCACTCACCACATATCAGGGACGTTCCAAAAACCGTTTTTCAACTTTTTCAGACACCTCGTCGTCAGATTCTTCCTAGAGAAGGTGCCCCTAAGAAGCAGATAGCTTTTTTAGACAGGGGCCAACAACAAAAGACAAGATACAAACCACAATGGGAAATGAAAACCAGGAACCGGTTCTACAAATCGTAGAAGCCTCCATCATAGTCAATTTATCACAGAAGCAGCTGTCAAAAGAGGAAGAAACCATATTAAATTTGGGCTCAAAAATGTGTCCCAAATAGACAGACAGATTATACAAAACTAAAACTAGAGGCAATTGAATTTTGTAGGAAAATTCGGTTGAAAACCTTTTTGCTAGTCATGACCCAATAGCAAACAATAAAATGACAGGGCTAAGAAATAAGTCCAAATGTGTTCCCACATACAAAATATTCCCAAACAAATTATAGCATTTGAACAAACGGTCTTATCATCCATTACTACATTGGAACAGAAAAAGAAATACATACAGAGGAATATAACCAATAAACAGCAGGTAGCCATACAGAGTGTCAAACAAGATACATCTGTGATAATCAAGCAGGCCGATAAAGGTGGGGCGGTGGTGATTTGGCTAGGGAGAAGTACATGAAAGAAGGAAGAAACGAAGTAAATAATTAGACCTGGTATCATCCAATTAAGGAAGATCCGGCACAATATATACAAGTCACAATATCTGAAATATTGCAGCTAGGACTAAAGGAAGGCAATTTGGGACCAAAAGAGTTTGACTTTTTAACTAAGAAGTTTCCAAGAACGCCCATATTGTACTTCGCACCGAAGATACATAAAAATCTAGAAAACCCACCGGGAAGACCCATAGTTTCTGGGTGTGATTCTATTTTAGAGCCAATTTCTAAATATATAGATCACTTCTTGAAGCCTTTCATTAAAGATGTCCTGTCATACTTGCGTGACACTATAGATTTTATTACCAAGATTGAGGGCACCTCATTTGACGACCAGGCACAAATAATGGCGACATTCGATGTCACATCACTTTACAAGCCGATACCTCAGGATGAGGAGTTGCAAGTGATGGAGCTATATTTGGATAGCAGAGAACACCCTCATAGGGTTCCTACCTCATTCATATTACAACTGGCAGAGGTCACCCTTAAAATAACCACGTCAGATTTGACGATCAGTTCTTTATGCAGGTGAAGGGCACCGCCATGGGATGTCCTTATGCACTGGAGATGGCGATGCTCTTTATGGCCCAATATGAAAAAAGGTACACAAAACACAACAATCCCTTTCAAGAAAACATACTGCAGTGGCAACAATACATTGACGACATCTGGATCCTGTGGCAGGGAAGCCAGATGGAATTGAATTCGTTCCTTGAATGGCTGAATGCCCGACATCAAGACATCAAGTTCTCTGTTAAATCAAGTGCAACAAAAATGACATTTCTAGATGTTGAGGTCTCCCCTCTAGAGAAGTGTTTAACAACATCTCAGTATAAGAAAAAAACAGACAGGAACACTATAATGCACCACAAAAGTGCGCATCCAAGAGGCCTCAAGGAAAATCTACCTTATGGGCAACTAATAAGGATTAGGAGAAATTACGCAATGGTATCAGAATTTGAAAAACATGCCACCTCTTTTTGTAATGAGATGACTAAAAGAGGGTATCCAAAAAGTTGCTTAGACACTCAGCAAAAAAAGCGAGATTCATACCACGAGAAACGCTCCTCAATGTCAAAGAGAAGAAACCCCTAGACAGACTAGTGTGTGTATCAACATTTGGCCCGACACAAACAAATGTATGCAAATAGTTTTGAAGAACTGGCACCTCCTTGAAAACCTAGAATGCCCATTTTCCAAACCACTATTTGCAATGAAAAAGAGCCAAAGTATTGGCCAGCAAATAGTCAGAGCCGACACCTCTCTACCTAAACAAATAGATGATTTATTAACACAATGGAACTTGAAACCTATTGAAGGTCATCGCAAGTGAGGCAATTGTGTCACTTGCTACACTACAATAGAAGGCACGGAATTTGTTCACAATAATATCAGATGGAAACATCATGATTTTACTAATTACAGAACTAAGAATGCGGTATATTCAATAGTTTGCCGATGTTATAAAATATACATAGGCAAAGCAAACCAACAAGTCAATGCTAGGATCACGCAACACAGATCACGAATAAGGAAAAAAGTGAACACTGCACCAATGGTAGAACATTTTGTGGAGAAATCGCACAGTGAAAATGACTTCAAATGGACTAAACTGGCGGTCATTAGGACTTCTAAACATCAAATCGATATTGACGATGCACTACTTAAAAAAGAGGCTTACCTCATTCTTAAGTACAACTGTACACTGACAGGTCTTAACAGCATGTCAGAGTTATCAAACACTTAAAAACTACTGCACCCAGAATGCACGTCAATGTTTTTTCAAGGTAATAGGGTGTTATTGGACAACAATCAGAAACTACAACTCCCAAGTACATCAACATCATATTAGTTTGAACACTGAGAATGAACTCCATTGCTGACCAAACGAAGAAGGAGTAGAAAGCAAGTGCAAAGTAGAGAACCAAAAATGAGGTAAGCGCAAAAAGATAAAAGAGATATGGCAGCAACCGTTTGTTAAATAGACACAGAACGACAACCAGTAACCACGTTCTGAAATATATTTCTTGCAGAGCGCGCAAGTAAAATTTTTTTAAAAAGCCCCGTAATTGCAAGGAGACGCTGCATTAAACGTTTGAGAAGTAGAGTGCACAGCAGGTTGTAAACGCCCAGCCAGAAGGTACAATAAATAATGAGCTTACACAGAGCGAAAATAGAATTAGTTAAAACTTTGTTCCTCCACCTCATGCGCATGACTAAGCCAATTTATTCTTCACAGGACTGCAACTGCCACCACACAAACTTTGATAAATAGACCTAAAAGAAAAATAAAGGTAGGAGACAGCTGCTAACAGCATAAACATTTAAATACAGTAATACAAATGCACAATAATGACGGTTTCTTCTATTTCACACAGAACTGCCACCTTCTGCAAATAAATACCTGCTGGTTTAAAATATGCAAAGAAGAGAAAGATAAATAAGAAGTCCAAGGTAAATTACCTTACCATAAACAATGAGGCTAGTGAATAAAAGGTAAATAGAAAGGAGCGCCGTGTAACAATTGTTTTATGTCACATACCCTTACAGAAATCGCCATTGCGGTTCAAATACAATTGCCCTGATGAGTTTCCTGGTACTTCGCGCCCAGGAACAGAAACGCGTCAGCAGATAAATATACAGAGGACTGCAGAATAATTTTAATTTGTGATCAGAGTGAAAAATCCCAAATTTTTCACAAACATCCAAATTGCCCTGTATAAGATTGGATATCGGATATAGACATTAAAGAGTCTTAAGGTGCATAATCAAAAGCACATCACCAATAGCGATATATGTATTGGATGTCTTTTTTGTTAAAATGTTTCATGTGAAAAGTGTTTGTGATATATGATGTACTGCACATTTATATTTATTTAAGTTTGTTTGTTAAATTGTTTTGAGAACAAGGATGTATTGATATGACAAGATATACGTATTTTTTCAGATTGAAAGAAACAACTAAGGAAAACATAGTGATAATAAAAAGGTGAAAATAAATACACTGGTTCAAACTGAAATCAATGGGTTTGGCTATTTAGCAAAGACATTCAGCTTTCAAAAAAATGCTAGACACAGGCACATTTTTCTTTAAAAAATTTTACTGCCATGGTTAGACAACATGGGCTTAGCATCGTATCCTACACTGACAACACACAACTCATCCTTTCCCTCACCAAGAACCCAGAAACCACCAGACTCAGCTTCCAGGAAGGAATGAGAGACTTAGCGGCCTGGATGAAGGACAGCTGCCTAAAGCCCAACTACGAGAAGAAAGAGGTCCACATCATTGGACCCTGCACCTCCGCCTGGGATAAAACCTGGTGGCCCCCTGCCCTGGGTAGCCCACCCACCCTGATAGACCACTCTCGGAACCTCGGCATATCCCTTGACTCCTCACTCTCCATAAACTGCCATATCAACGCCGTCTCCTCCGCCAGATTCAACTGCCTCCGCATCCTCAGTAAGACTTACAAATGGATCCCCCCGAATGCAGAAAGACCGTCACCCATACACTTATCACCAGCAGACTTGACTACGGCAATGCCCTACACGCCGGAATCAACAAAACTCTTCTATGCAAGCTCAAAACCATCCAGAACGCTGCCGCCAGGCTCGTCCTAGGGACACCGTGCCACAAACATATGACCGAACACCTGCAAGACCTCCACTGGCTCCCCATCGAGAAGAGGGTCACCTACAAACTCCTCACCCACGCCTACAAAACCCTCAACAACATCGCACCCAAGAGGAACCTCAGCTCCGCCGACCTCACCCTAACAGAGGGCCCTTGCATCCACAGAAGCAGAACGGGTGGGAGAGATTTCTCCTGCACCGCAGCCAAAACCTGGAATGAGCTCCCAATCAGCATCAGATGCTCCCCAACCCTCCACATGTTCAGGAAAGACCTCAAGACCTGGCTCTTCGACTGACCCGGAACTGATTTACCCCCCCAGCTCCTTGAGACCCTCGCGAGTGAGTAGCGTCCTCTATAAACCACTGATTGGTTGAAATTCAGTCTTGATTAATTAATTGCTGAGTCGCTGCCTGGGCACAAGCTGAGTGCTTCAGTTACCTCTACCTCTGTGCAGCTCAAGTCATCGCCAAGTGGCTGTGGGCCCTTGCTGACTGCTGCCTCCGGCCTACACTGCGGTCAGCAGGGCTCACAATTCAAATTATGTCTTGATTCATTAATTGCAGAGTCCAGTATGCAACAGACATTGCATCCAGTGTGGTTCACCCGGACGACGCATCATCACTGGCTGCGCACACACTGAGTGCTTCAGGTGCCACTAACTCTGTGCAGCTCAAGTCAACACCACGTGGCTGTGTGCCCTCGCTGACTGCTGCCTCTGGCTTACACTGCGGTCAGCAGGGCTCACAATTAAAATTAAGTCTTGATTCATTAATTGCAGAGTCCAGTAGGCAGCAGACATTGCCTCCATTGCGGCCCGCCCAGACGACGCATCATCGCTGGCTGTGCACATGCTGAGTGCTTCAGGTGCCACTAATGTTGTGCAGCTCAAGTCAAAGCCACGTGGCTGTGGGCCCTTGCTGACTGCTGCCTCCGGCCTACACTGCGGACAGCAGGGATCACAATTCAGATCGATTTACGATTGCAGATGACGCAGTCCAGTAGACAACAGACTTTACTACCAGTGCGGCCCGCCTGGACCACGCATCATCACTGGCTGCGCACACACTGAATGCTTCAGGTGGCACTAACTCTGTGCAGCTCATGTGGCTGTGGGTCCTTGCTGACCCCTGCCTCCAGCCTACACTGTGGTCAGCAGGGCTCACAATTCAAATTCAGTCTTGATTCATTAATTGCAGAGTGGTGTGATCTTGAGCTGCACTGAGTTAGTGGCACCTGAAGAACTCAACATGTGCGCAGCCAGCGATGATGTGTGGTCCGGGTGGGCCGCACTGTTAGCAATGTCTGTTGCCTACTGGACTGCGTCATCTGCAATCGTAACTCGATCTGAATTGTGAGCCCTGCTGTCCACAGTGTAGGCCGGAGGCAGCGGTCAGCAAGGGCCCACAGCCATGTGGCATTGACTTGAGTTACACAGATTGGGAGCATATACTCTTCTTAACCGATGATACTCTCTTACACAGTTTGCATCTCACTAATCTTGAATTGTTAGCCCTGCATAGAGTTAGTGGCACCTGAAGCACTCAGTGTGTGCACAGCCAGTGGTAATGAGTTGTCTGGGCGGGCCACAATGGGTGCAATGTATGTTGCCTACTGGACTCTGCAATTAATGAATCAAGACTGAATTTGAATTGTGTGCCCTGTGCCGGTGATGAGGGCAGTTTCGCTGCGGTGGTTGCGATAGAAACCGGACAGAGTGGGTCCTGGCTGCTGTTCTCCTCCAGGTAGCAGGTCAGCTGTCTGTTGACGGTCTTCTCAATGACCTTTGCCAGGAACGGGAGCAGGGAGATGGGTCAGAAGGTATTGAAGTCCTTTGGATCATCCACCAAGAAGAAGAACAACAACAACATGAGCATCAGCCCCAAAACCAGTACAGGAATGGTTTCTACAGGCAGGGCTTAAGTCCAGTGCTGAGGAAAGGCAAAAGAGGTTGAGCAAAGTGGAGCACCCATGAGCATTGAGCAGATGGTCCTGGCCTATCTGGATGACCCAACAGAGGTCTACTTTGATCAAAACCCATTGCTGTATTGGTATGGGAAAAGCCACCAATAGTCAGTGCTCAGCAGGCTGGTGATAAACTAGCTGGCTTGCCCTGTCGCAAGTCTCTCTTCAGAGCATGTTTTCAGTGCTTCTGGTGCCATTCTGACAGTGAGAAGGACCAGTATCTCTCCACAAAATGTGGCAAGGTTAACCATGATCAAAATGAATCAGCACTTTATACCACCAGATTATACTATACCTGAAGTAACACAGTAGGAAGATGATGACGCAACCCAGTTTATGGAAGTAGTATGTTAACCATGATCAAAATGAATAAGCACTTTATACCACCAGATTATGCTAAACCTGAAGTAACACAGCAGGAAGATGATGACGGCAACCCAGTTTATGGAAGTAAGCATGGGCGTAAAATCCGTTCCGCTCGCGGAATTCGCGGATTTTCGACAAATTCGTAATTCGCGAACTCTAGCGAATTTGCCGAAAATCCGTAAATTCGCACGCGGCGGATTTTTTTTCTTGGTGATACAATTTTGCGGCGAGCGGCGTTCACTTACCATCATTCAGCGTTTGCAGAGTTGTTTTTCTCGATATTTTGCGAGTGCTGCGCCATTTTGGATCTTGCTGCGGGATCCCGCGGGAGTTTGGCGACCGCGATTACGTAATCGCGCCTTGCCACCTTGCACAGCACGCATCGCGAGAGTTTGCAATTGCGAACACGTAGGTGCGACGAGCAGCAACAATCTCACACTCGCGAAATACAGATTTTGCAATACTGCACAAGAAATCCACCAGCAAACAGCATAAACCTTCAGAAAATGATGATTTTTATCAGAATCACTCCTCAGGTTGACATTTGCCTGCACTTTTTTTAGCAAGGAGTCCATTTTGGAAGGAAGTGCCCCACAGTCTCCAACTTCCTGTTCCTGTCCAGCAGGATCCTCCCAGTGCTTTCTTCATGTGCTGGTCACTTTCATTTGGACCTTGACCTGGAAGGATTACTCTTTGTGGATGCTGCTGGATATTTGGATTTAAGGCCTTTTTGACTTTCTTTGGATCACTTTTGGATTAGAAATCAACTTTCACAAGTAAGTTTGTTTGGGGCATTACAGTTGCTGCAACTACAATTTTGGAACTTTTTCAGAACATTAAATAAAATATATTGTGGGTAGCCACAGTATCCAGTAGGACCAGGGTTAGTTATGGGTGCAAGATACAACTGTTTTGTTGAATTTAAACATCATTGAGGCCATGGATGGGCTGGGATTGTGCTGAATTTTGTTTTTTTTGTCGATGTTTTGTGGGGCTGCTGTTGTGACCTTTTGCCCAGGGGTAGTGAGTGGTGCATGGACTGAGTCTGCCTGTGGGGTCTCTTTAATGTAAACATCCTGGATGGCATTGGATTGTGGTGATTTTTGTGTGTTTTTCGTTTTTTTGGGGTGTTCTGTTGATGTGGACTGGCCATGTGGGTGGTGGTGGCCATTTTGGGTGCTTGTACAGGCAGGCCCTCCCCATGTGCTTGGGGTGCAAGGGGGCATTTTGAAGACAGGCAGTGTCTGAGGCCTGCACCCATTTTGCCTAGCTTTCATCCATTATGCCCAGGGGTAGTGAGTGGTGCATGGGTCTAGTCTTTCTGTGGGGTGTCTTCTTGAATTTAAACATCATTGAGGCCATGGGTGGGCTGGGATTGTGCTGAATTTTGTGGTTTTTGTCGATTTTTTGGGGGCTGCTGTTGTGACCTTTTGCCCAGGGGTAGTGAGTGGTGCATGGACTGAGTCTGCCTGTGGGGTCTCTTTAATGTAAACATCCTGGATGGCATTGGATTGTGGTGATTTTTGTGTGTTTTTCGTTTTTTTTGGGGTGTACTGTTGATGTGGACTGGCCATGTGGGTGGTGGTGGCCATTTTGAGTGCTTGTACAGGCAGGCCCTCCACATGTGCTTGGGGTGCAAGGGGCCATTTTGAAGACAGGCAGGGTCTGAGGCCTGCACCCATTTTGCCTACCTTTCATCCATTATGCCCAGGGGTAGTGAGTGGTGCATGGGCCTAGTGTTTCTGTGGGGTGTCTTCTTGAATTTAAACATCATTAAGGCCATGGGTGGGCTGGGATTGTACTGAATTTTGTGGTTTTTGTCGATTTTTTGGGGCTGCTGGTGGGGCCTTTTGCCCAGGGGTAGTGAGTGGTGCATGGACTGAGTCTGCCTGTGGGCTCTCACTCTCTTTAATGTAAACATCCTGGATGGCATTGGATTGTGGTGATTTTTGTGTGTTTTTTGTTTTTTTTGGGGTGTACTGTTGATGTGGACTGGCCATGTGGGTGGTGGTGGCCATCTTGAGTGCTGGTACAGGCAACATGTGCTTGGGGTGCACCCATTTTGCATAACTTTCATCCATTATGCCCAGGGGTAGTGAGTGGTGCATGGGCCTAGTCTTTCTGTGGGGTGTCTTCTTGAATTTAAACATCATTGAGGGCATGGGTGGGCTGGGATTGTGCTGATTTTTGTGGTTTTTGTCGATTTTTTGGGTTGTATAACTGATGTTCCTCTGTCTTCCATTGCTTTTAAGTGCACAAGAGAACCACCAGTGCCAGGAAGAAGTCCTGCTGCGGTGTGTGCAGCACAATGTCACGTGTGGCCACAGACAACTCTGCAACTTGTGCAACTGCGGCCTGCTGTTCTGAGTGACATCTGAAGAAGATGGCCCCAAAAAAGTTCCCCGTAGCTCCTCTAGCAAGAAAGATGCCAGAAAGGAGCAGAAGAAGCAAGTTACCAAGCAAACTGGTGTGCCGACCGCCACATTTTTTGGAAATAAAAAAAAAGTACGCCTGCAGCAGCAGCAGGATCTGCTGGGGACCAAGCTGGGAGCAGCACCCCCGCTCCATTGGGCTCAGTGCCACCACCCCCACGCCAACTTAAGTCCAAGCCCTTGAGTGCTGCAGAGGCAGCCAGTCTACTTGTTCAATCACCATCGACCAGTGATGTTGGCTCATCGCAAGAAAGTAGCAGCAATGTCCCTCGATCAACATAGGTTGTTGTAACTCATCTGACGAGTGTTGAACAACCACAGCCGCAACAACAACCACATGTGCAAGTACAAGCCCAAGTACATGTGGAAGGAGAGGCGGCGCAAGGAGAGGAGCAAGCAGAGGTGCATGGAGGGGCACAACAAGTGCCCACAGTAGTTGTTCCTCCAGAAGTAGGGGCACATCTGGAAATCGACAATCAAGCCGAGGTATCATTCGAGGAAGCCACTCCTCCTGATGATCATTCATTGTCTTCCACATCCCGAGTAAGGAAAAGATCAAGGGTGGTGGTGTCTACATCTTCTTCAAGCCCACCTCCTTCTGATGATATGGATCTTACTTGGGAACCAGCACCACTGCCGTCTGAGAGTGAGGCTGAGGCACACCATGATCTGACAAAGGTAGCTAAGCGTAAAAGGAAGATAGTCGAAACTCTCATAGTTATGGAGTGTGATGACGCTCAACAAGAAGTGGCGTATACTCCTGCTGCTGAAGACTCTCACGACGACGATGCAGTCATCACTAACGTCACTGAAGCCCCAGCGGGCATGCAGCAAACAGACATTTTGTCCCTAGCCCGACAAGCTGCTGAGCGTGATGATGAAGTCGACGAGGAGGCATTGGGAACACCACAATCATTGAAGTTAACTAGTACACCACCACCTACCGCTTCCATATTTCTTCCTCGCCAGAAGGGAGCTCCATCCACCTCGACCTCAATTAGTGGTGGGCAAACTGCACAACATAGTAAAGTTCAGCAATACGCATCCTCCACTTCATTTAGCATTAGCAGCATGACCACCACCAGTATCGCCTCCTCTGGCCCCCCTAGACATTTCAAGTCCGCAGTTTGGGACTTCTTTAGTATTTGCCCAAAAAAGGAAAACCTAGCCATTTGTGGCATTTGTAAGCTTGCAGTTAGTCGTGGTAAGCTTGGTACCAACTATGGTACCGGAGGCCAGAGAGGTCATCTTAAGAGACAGCACCTTGTCCAATGGTTTGCGCACCTAAAGAAGATCAAGGAAGCCCGAATTAGAAGTCAAGAAAACGTTGATGTTCCATCTGATGATGACGAGGAGGAAGAAGCGTCACACGCTTCACTTACACCCAGTACCCCTGTCAGCACACACCCTGTGAGCCACACTAAGAGTGTGGGACAGAGTGAGACACCAATTCGAAAAAGTTCATCAGCAAGCGTAACTGGGTCGAAGAAGTCATCATTATCATCCCGTAAAATGGTCCAGGGCAACAGTAGTACCATGTTGTTTTCAGACGCGCCATATGAACGCAACCACCCAACGGTGCGTCTGTATAACACTAAGCTGGCTAAAATGCTAGCGCTGGATCTTCTCCCTTTTTCTTTTGTAGAAGGGGTTGGTTTTCTAGAATTAGTGGCAGCGCTCTGCCCTAAATGGAAGGTTCCTAGCCGGTTCTATTTTGCCCGAGTTGCGGTTCCAGCACTACATGAAGATGTGCTGGAGGTGATTGGGGCAGCTTTGCAGAAGAGTGCTGTTCACACTATACATCTGACAACAGACATGTGGACCAGTGGCGCAGGCACTGATTACATGTGCATCACTGCACACTGGGTCTCTTTTTCGGGGGTTAAAGCAAAGCTAAACGCAGTTGCTGACCTGGACCAAGTTTTTAAAGCTGCTCGGAAACATGCAACACTAGCCATGTTTGGCTTGGAGAAACGTCATACAGCAGAAAACATTTTGAATGAGTTTAACACAAAGGTCTTTCACTGGCTGTCCCCAAAAAAACGCCAGATTGGTTATGTTTCCACGGATAATGGCGCCAATGTAGTTAAGGCCATGGATCTGGGTAACTATTTCAGAGTGCCGTGTTTGGCGCACTGTAGAAACCTGGTGGTAAACAAATTCTTGGATAAAGACAGTCCAGCATGCGAGTTAGTGGTCACCTGACGAAAAATGTGCAACCATTTTAGCCATTCTTTTAAGGCCCGGAAGCATCTGAGGCGCCTGCTACATGAACGTCGAATGCAAGTGAAAGCACTCATCCAGGAGGTGCCAACACGTTGGAACTCAACCTTCTACATGCTTGAGCGTCTGTATGAGCAGTTTACTGTACTCGATCAGTATTTCCTTACACTGGGTACAGCTGTGAAGGACCTGAGGTTACATGCGGAGCAATGGGAGCTAGTTAAAAGCCTGACAGACATGCTTCGTCCTTTAGAGGTCTTCACGCGTGCAGTCAGCAGGGAGGACTGTAATTTGGGAAAAGCTATCCCATTGTTGCGCATGCTGGAGCACAAACTGAAGGCGGTGTCTTCTAAGTTTAAAAAAGATGAAGAAAAGCAAGAAGCTTTTGTTTTGGCGGAGAAATTATTAGAGCGCCTACTTGGCGATGAACGTCTTCAAAATATCCACTCAGAACAGCATTACATTTGTGCTACTATTCTGCATCCACGCTACAAAAAGGCGCTGGCAGGCAGTGCATTATTTCCTTTTGGTGATGAAGATGTTACAAAGTACAAACATTGGCTAGCCTTGTCAGCCATGAGGTTTGAAAGAGAACGGCAGCAAATTCAAGGAAGAGGCAGTACATCAGCATCAGCAGGCCATCCCCAGTCAAAAGACTCCACTTCTGCACCTGTGGCTGTGGCAGAAGTGACCTCTCAGCCGTTAAAGACACCGGCAACCGGATCATCTGCACCAGACACAACAGAAATATCGGGTGATGATAGTGAAGAGGATTGGCTAGCTGAGCTTGGGTTTGGTTCTCAAAAGGTCCGAGCAAAAAGTAAGCAAAGTGGAGGAACCGTGGAGAACCTTGAGTCGATGGTGCAGGACTATCTGAATGACTCAACAGAGGTCTATGTTAATGCTGACCCATTGGCGTATTGGCATGGGAAAAAAGAATTGTGGCCAGAGATCACCAACCTGGCTATACATTACTTGTCTTGCCCACTCGCAAGCGTGTCTTCTGAACGTGTTTTCAGTGCTGCTGGTGGCATTATAACTTGCAAACGGACCCGTCTCTCGCCCAAAAATGTGGAGAGGTTAACAATGATCAAGATGAATGAGCACCTCATACCACCAGATTACAAAGTACCAGATTGCACGACGGAAGAAGACGAGCAGGACAGCAACTTAGATGAGGGAATTTCTTCTGTGTTAGGTGACACTGACCTACTCCTGTCTGAATTCGCAGAGTATGAGGACGAACTCTTCTTCCCTGACACCGAGCCCTAAAAATTAGCCAATGAATCAAAAATTTTCTTTTTCGTACTTATTCACTTTTATTCCTGTGTTTCTGTCTTTCTTTATTTTGCACAGTTAATATAATTAAAACTTTAATCACCTGTACTTTTGCTTTTTGGCTGTTTGGGGGTCTTCTGCTTGTTTTCGCCTGGGTTGACGGCTCTGGGGCCATTGCTGGGAAGGTTCAATACTGGATAAAACTGGTTTGGACAACATCCATGAGGAAAAAGTTTTTGCATTTTCTGACATTTCACTCCATGTAGCGTTTTCGGGGGCCTGTTTGGGGGGCTTCCTGGTGTTTGTGGGTGGGTTTTGGGGTCTAGGAGCAACGCTGGGTATGGATAGTTTTGATAGCAAGAGGTTTGAAGGGAATCCATGGAGGCAGAGGGGAGTTAGGGCCTGGCTGCAGAGTGCGCACTGAGTGATTTTGGAAATTTTCAGGAAAGTGACAAAGTCCACATTTTTGTACTTTTGCTTTTTGGCTGTTTGGGGGTCTTCTACTTGTTTTCGCCTGGGTTGACGGCTCTGGGGCCATTGCTGGGAAGGTCTAATACCGGATAAAACTGGTTTGGACAACATCCATGAGGAAAAAGTTTTTGCATTTTCTGACATTCCGCTCCATGTAGCGTTTTCGGGGGCCTGTTTGGGGGGCTTCCTGGTGTTTGTGGGTGGGTTTCGGGGTCTGGGAGCAACGCTGGGTATGGATAGTTTTGATAGCAAGAGGTTTGAAGGGAATCCATGGAGGCAGAGGGGAGTTAGGGCCTAGCTGCAGTGCGCGCACTGAGTGATTTTGGAAGTTTTCAGGAAAGTGACAAAATCCACATTTTTGTACTTTTGCTTTTTGGCTGTTTGGGGGTCTTCTACTTGTTTTCGCCTGGGTTGACGGCTCTGGGGCCATTGCTGGGAAGGTCTAATACCTGATAAAACTGGTTTGGACAACATCCATGAGGAAAAAGTTTTTGCATTTTCTGACATTTCGCTCCATGTAGCGTTTTCGGGGGCCTGTTTGGGGGGCTTCCTGGTGTTTGTGGGTGGGTTTCGGGGTCTGGGAGCAACTCTGGGTATGGATAGTTTTGATAGCAAGAGGTTTGAAGGGAATCCATGGAGGCAGAGGGGAGTTAGGGCCTAGCTGCAGAGCGCGCACTGAGTGATTTTGGAAATTTTCAGGAAAGTGACAAAGTCCACATTTTTGTACTTTTGCTTTTTGGCTGTTTGGGGGTCTTCTACTTGTTTTCGCCTGGGTTGATGGCTCTGGGGCCATTGCTGGGAAGGTCTAATACCGGATAAAACTGGTTTGGACAACATCCATGAGGAAAAGCCTTTTGGCACTTTTTGTAACTTAGGGTTCGTTAGGGTTAGCCCTAGCAGCAGGATTGCATGTGTTTCGGGGTGTTCTTGATTTTTGCACTCATGGGAATGTGTAATTTTGGTTGCAAGTGATTTGAAGAAAATCCATGGTGGGAAAGGGGGGATCACTTACTCTGTGAGAGGCACTTAGTGTTGAAAACATTTAGCCATTGACATTTAAAGGAAGAAAATGACACAGACTTAAGTTTGAGGAAAACAAACTTACTGTTAAACCCCCACCCACCAGACTCAAAAGCAGTAAAAAACAGGTATGCTCAGATAAAGTTTCAAAAAGTATATTTCTGTAGCCCTAACAAAATAATCTCCCGCAAGACCCTCCCTAACCCCAACGATTGTCCTTCAAAAGTCCCAAAAAGAACCCAACTCCCAATTCCCACCCCCCAAAAGTTTCTAAAAAAGGGGCAAGGGACACTACGGCAGGATGCTGTTCACTGTAGCGGCCAGGGCATCATACTCCTTGCGGAGGGTGGCATGGTCGGAGCGGAGGCCCTCCACCAAGTTCTTATAAGTTAAGACCTCCTGCTCCAGGTAGGACACTCTGAGGCATAAGCGGCGCTGGCATGCCTTGCAACTCCTGTGGGGGGCAGCTGATGTCTTTGCTGCTCGGCGGTGGCGGTTGGTTTTGGTAGCCCGGCTCCGTTCCGCTGGAGCACTGCGCTGGCTGGCTGCCTGTGTGGGCCCGGAGGAGGATGCAGCTGTCGCAGTAGATGTACTAGTAGACTGCGTGTCCTCCTCCTCCAGGGCCAGCAGCCGCCGATATTCTGCGACAGTGGCATCCAGCCTCCATTGCCGGGCCATTCGAGCCTGCTCCTTCCTTGATGGTTTGTTGGATTTGGAAGGAGCAACTATATAAAGAAAGAAAGACATAGTCTGTAACCAATGCTCTTAAGATTAACACAAAATGATTGAGCAGAAAGTTGTGTCACAGTACAACTAGCAACTTAAAAGCACAGTACATAAGTTTGAGGCCAGTATCTATCTAACCTCCCACTTCTTCATCCTTTCTCTAACATTAGTGGGAGTTTAAGGAACAAATTCTACGAGCACTATGGACTTCCATTACAGTCGACTATGACAGTACACCAGTCTTATTCTTCTTCTTCTCTCTTGTTTAGGAAAATTGGTACGTTATCTTCTGCAAGCCGGCATAATGCCAGCGCAGTGAACTTGCACCCGAGAAAAACAGACGCACACCATGATGAGTGAGACAGACTTGCGTTACTGTACCGGTACAGTACATGCAGGTGGTGAAGCTCATATTTTTCTATTACAGGTGGCACTGAGAATACTCTGTTAAAAGGGCTACTGCTTAATTATTTTAACTTTCACCCTACAATGCAAATGAGTACTAGAGAAGGAAAAAGAAGAAACTAAATAATCTGATTATCTATCACTTCACATGGGATGTATTTGATTACATATGGGATGACTTTAGGTGCTTTGCTTTTTAATGAGTGAACACTGATACACCCACACATGAATGACGTACTACTACTAAACTAAAATTATTAAGAGAGGTAGGGAGTGTCCACCGTAATAACCGGATATATGCTGTGCTTACAGTTGCAATACAAACTACTGCTACTATTCATGGTAGTATTTGGACAAAATTACAACTTCTTTTCCTTGCCTTTCCTACACTGGAACGGACGTGGGGGTGCGGTGTTACATGCTCTTCAAAGTAACACTTAGTTCATCCAGTGACCATCTACTCTCTCTAGATACACATATGCTATCTAAGAGTCAGATAGTACCATGATCCAGGCATCCATCCATTCAAAGTATATGCACACATACAGTTTCTGTTTCACCCACCAAGGCTGTTCTCCTTCCACCCATCCTTGCTTCATCATTCACCCACCCATGCACCATACCATATTCTTTCCTTCCCAGCCACCTCGGGGACCAAGCAAACACATATCATTCTTCTTTGCCAGTAATCATTACATTTCTCGTCCTTCCACACTTACTTACACCATTCTTTCGCTTTTCGTTCATCCCATCCATCAAGTTCATCTCAGATCTGATTGGGATTCTTCTCGCCAAAAACTTCACAGCTAAGTCAAAGTAGATTTAGAGGAGGCTACTACCTGGTTGATTTATAATACACCCATGCAGAAAGCACACTCTGCAGTCTTCAATCTCAATAAGTAAGGAATATATAGCTTACCTCTGCCAGCCACCACCGTGTGAACCCTCACAGGCACATTGGTGTTGTCCGGCACTTGCACCGCCTCCTCCCCAGAAGTGTCCTCCTCATCCACTACCACCACCTCCGCGCTGGCCCCGCCACCAGATGTTCCACCTACAAAGTACATTTAAGATTGTTAGAATACACCACTCACTACTATATAATATTTGGTCTAGGAATAAAGAAATGTGAAAAAAACAGAAAACAATGTAATAATTTGTGACTGTCTAATCTAAAGTAAAAATGTTCCTTTTTCCAGGGAAGGCTCAGTGCATAGAGCTATTGCTGACTAGAATGGGAGTCCAATGGAATTGCCAAATGTGCAATCTTAGTTAGCTACATAGACAGACTAAGAAGAATAATCTAGTAATACCACAGGGAGTCATAGTTGAGGCAGGATAAGAATTTAGATACAGTCTACAAGAAGATCAAAGACGATTTAGAAAAAATCGAATGAGGAACGCTAGGAAAAATTAGGTACTCTATATTAAAATGAAAACTTACTGGGGCCAGCAAAGGAGCCCTCGCCTGGCCGATCCTGGCCTTCTACAGCAGCAGCAGCAACCACCTCCTTCTCTGTCCTCTTGCCCCTGGGGGGAGCTGATGTACAACATGAAAGTAAGAAAGACACGAAAACATGGATGATTGTTGTCAACCAAATCAAACATTTCAAAAGAACAATAACAAAATATTTTGGCGAAATAGCAAATAGACAACTATTCCACGGGATATATTGACCGATCCCATGTGGTCTACTACGTTATTAGTATTGCTTGATTTGCGGACCGTCAACTTGGAAAGTTCTTATGTAACTCACTAAACAAACTACTAAAAAGGTTCGCCTAGGACTGGCAGGCAGCAGTCCGCAGCACGCAAAGTGACAGACAAAGTCCATCGTGATTACAGATCAGTGACAACACTAAAAAGTTTCCTACTACATTAATCAGTCATTAAAATACTCAAACTATCAATCCTCCACCACTATTTCTTCTTATCGCCATGTGTACAAAGGAAAGACTGGACTTGAGTCTGTAGGGGCTGATTTAGAAGCCCCTTGCGGCTCTTTTGCTCCATTGTTGCATGACTTTTGTGACGCAGCGGCAGGACAAAAGAGGCGCCATGGTGCGGGGTATATTAACAACGTGACGCATATGGGAGATGCATCACGTTGTAAAGCCCTGCGCCATCAGGGGGCGTTCCGGCGCAAGGGAGGGCGTTCCTGCGCAGGAACGCATCCTAAAAGTGGCTGAGTGACATCTACAAGATTTTAATCGGTCACTTTGAGGACAATGATGCGTGACTCAAACCCTGCTCCTGCTTGAAGCAGACGTATGGCTTGACACAGCATTGGGGAGATAGAGCACCCCAGAGCATTGCTGGAGCTGCACCATCGCTGCGACGCAACTCCAGCAATGCGCCGCCTTAACGGCACAGAACCGTAACGCTTCGGTGACGTTTTGGGCACATGGTGTGCCGCATTGTAAATACGGTGCACCATGGGTGGTGGTGGCGTGGCGCACAATTACTGGCGCATCCCTGCTACTTTGCAGGGATGCGCCGGTAATTAAATATCTGACCCTTAGTGTCTAGCATTACACAGTTCTTTAAACTACACTCATGCATAATTTCACAGGCCAATGAAATGAACACAAAATCGAAAACAAATAAGCATAGTAGCAGCGCTACTGAGAAGGAGAGCAGTGCACCTGAAATGCACAGAAGATTTTGAAATATAATTTACCTACAATGTAATCAGCAGCATTATTGCTCTTGGTAAAAAACAAAAATTTGCAAGATAATAACACACAGAGCAGGAGAAAACAGAGTAGTAAAGAAATAGCTACTACTACTCACCAAGCCCGGGGATCTCAAGGCCGAGCAGGTCCAGCAGATCGCGTTCCCGGTCCAGGATATCCATCCAACGGTGGGTGACATGGTTGTAGGTGCGCCGGACCCGAGATTGTTGGTACATGGACCGGCACACCTTCTCCCACCGCTTCCGGCGCTCCCGGATCACGTAACCGCTAGCGATCTTGCCGCCTGCCATGATGGTCCTGGGGAGGCGGCGCTGAACATAAAAAACTAGTGCGGCCACCTCCCCCGCGCTGAAGATCTCCCGGGGCGCGACATTCTCCCCCCTCAAACGCCCGCACGGAAGCCGAGCACGGGGTGCGGGACCCTTCCCCTTCGCGGGCTGCTTCCCGACTCCCTTTACCATGGTCTGGGCAGAAAGGAAGCTACATAATAAAGAAGAAATAGAATAGGGAAGAAGAAAAGAAAAGAGTTTAAAAAAGTAGTTTAAAATTAACAAAAAGTAGCAGAAAACACAAAAATATAGAGCTAGAAAAATAGAGGGATAGATAATAAGTAAAATAGATTAAAAAAACTTCAAACAAGCAAAGGATGGCAGAGATTCAGAGAGGATACAGAAAGCATGCCCAGAACCATAGCAATGAATGAGAAACAAGATGGCCGCGCCCGTTCACGACCGCGTGGGTAAGTTCGCGCGAGATTTTCCTCGCGATCCCACGTGAAATTGTACTAGCAGCCGCACACTTTGCGAGATTACACGTAGCGCCCAGAAACGGAATTACGTCACGCAAACAAGATGGCCGCGCCCATTTATGACCGCTAGGGTAACTTTGCAAACCTGTGATGATGAACCAGTCGCGGCCGTTGCGAGCCGACAAGTAAGTTCGCAATTGTGAACTGGTACACAAACCTCGCGAACTGGCAGAAACCCTTGCGAACACAAAAAAAAAAAATCCGCAAATTTGCGGGAGTTCGCGGATTTTGCGGATTGCGAATCCGTAAATACGCAAGTTCGCGGATTGCCAATCTGCAAAATCCGCCCATGCTTATATGGAAGTAGTGTGTTAGGTGACCTACTTCTGGGAAAAACACCAGAGTTTGAGAACGAGCTCTACTTTCCGGACAACTAGGCTTTCAAGTTACTATTTTTCTTTCACACCCAGAAAAAAGCTACCAAAAAATATATAGCTAAGGAATATTATTTACTTTATTATTTGTGTGTGTCACTGTCTTTCTGGCTCAAGTCACAACAAATCCATCACCACTGTCTTACTCTTTTATTGCCGGACTGGAGTTGCAACTGTGTGCAGTCAGTGAAGAAGTAAGTCCACTCCTCCTGACTTGCCCCAAATCCATTTCCCTCAAGCCAGACATTGGATGGAGAATAAACAAATGTGAAATGTGTGCCTGCCTCGAGTCCAAACCTGAATAAATATCTATGCTTTCCTAGCCTACAGAGACTGTCCCAGAAGATCAGGTAAATGATGGCATGCATTGCACACTGAGTGATTGGTGTTTGTTGTGCATGATGTCTACTAGTATTCTACACACAAAAAAGGTGAGTCAAGTCAGTTATTCCCTTCTTGTTGTTCAATAACAGCATTGTGCTACTGCAGTCCAATCCATTATATTTTGAGTCTGGACTCACTCGGGACACTTTTGGTACAGAGTTGAAAACCATGACCATACCATACTCGCAGTCAGTCAGTAGCATCAGAGATGATTTATGGAATAACTTGGGGCGTTTCATGAAGTGACCTAAAAGGTAAACAACACCAGACCTACATGTCTGTGTAGTGGTGGAGGTGAGTGTGGTGGTGTGACTGACAGCGGTGCATTGATTTTGTTACTTAATTTGGAAATTACTATGTTGCCCTGTGCGTATGTGGGCTTAATGCTGTCTGGATCAAATTCTAATCTAAGTGGAGGGTGGGTGGGGTGCCTGCTCCTGTTGTTAGAGGTAACTGCTTGAAATAGACATGATTTAGCCATTCCGCCTCTGAAAGTCCTCTTGATGCACTCCTCCTTCATTTATGCAGTTTAACTTTTCTCCTTGATTTTTCAATACCCTTTTTGTTTTTCCATCTACAGGCCTGCTTTTACCCTGTGCTATACTGGATAAAACAACTCACCTTACCAAATCACAACCACCAGGCAGGCACGCAAGATTCACAGATGGACAGTCCAAGGAAGGACCAAGAGGAATGAGGAGATATAACTCTCAATTTGGCAATATTTTAGTATCATTTCATTTGATTCATTTTTTCTCTTCAATCATTACGACTGTGTGTGTTGTTGTATATGTTTGCTTCTATCTGACTCCTACAGATATTTTTTTTTCTTTGGTCTCTTTTAAAGGAAGCCCGGTACAGCAGAACATAACGTGTATGTAACGTGGGGCTCTCTGGGGCAGACAGGCAAAGAAGTTGCATAATAATTAATAATATACTGCCCTGTACTAGTCTAGTCCTACTCATCAAGTCATTATCATGCATGAATTTCTCCATTAACAGATTTATGATGGTCAGCTGCCAAGATTATGTATGTTGTCTATTTGTAGTGTTTGTCTTTGTCAAACCTTTCCCTCAAATCCCCCTTCCCATCCAAGCATCAAACCCTAACCCTTTTTTCCCGGGTTGTGTAATTTATATTACATTTACACCACTTATTGATCACACACTTGCTGGGGAGGATGTGGTGAAAGCAACACTAACTCAAGGCAGGACAAGGATCTTCTTCAGCTCTAAGTATATATAATATTGACCACACTGGCAATGCATAGAACACATGCACAGTGTTCGATATTCAATTGTGTTCCAGAGTAACATAATCCATCATAATATAATTGACAGCATCAAGTTATCAATCATCCTAGTTCCAGCACTAAAGGTTACAAAGCCGCTTGTTCTCTTCATAGCTTGAGTCGACTTCAGTTTGTAACTTGTACTAGGCTAGCCCTCCAGGCATTCTGTTTTTATTTTACTTTAGCATTCCTTATCATCATCATGGTTTCTTGTTTGGCAGTCTTCTTGTGTACTGTGCTTCTACTACTCGTTTCCTAGTCTCCCTCAGGCGACTGACTGTCTCATTTTCTTTTTCTGCAAATGCTACTGGTAGTGTCTACTACTACTACCACCACCATGACACCTTGGGAAACCAAACCATCACCATGCAGCCATCGATATGCCTAAGTATAAACAACAATCACAGGTAAGAGAAGACGTTTGGGGGAGGCATAATGTATATAATACGGAAATTAATGAATTCACACATCCACACCCCTCCAAGTGCATAGGGGTTTTAGTTGCAGACTGCATAGACTAGGAGGAGAGACTGACAGTACTAGACGGATAAGTGAGGGTCCCGCATCTATCTGTTCGTGTGTTACACTATCGGTGGATTTCAATAAAAATCATCCTGGATGGCCTCCAGCTTCTGTTACCGGGTTCTGGCTGTTAACTCCTGCCTGTTGGATGTTTTTTTCAGTTGGGAAGGATTAGCTACATCAAGAAAGAAAAAAACAATTTCAACCAATGCTCTTAGTAAAACAGTAGCACAACATTAAATATACACATACAATTATAGTGGCACAGTAACACTAGTAAGCACAGTATAAAACATTTGTGGTATTCTCCCACTTCCTCAACCTTTGACATTTGTGGGCGTTTCAGGCATTACTAGGCACTATGGATTAGACAAGTCTTTTTCCTCTCAATCTTGGTCAGCTAAATTAACCTTGTAGGCATGCCAGCTCTGTCAGCTTGTGCCCTAGACAGACATACTTGTATCTCAGTCGGTGACTCACATAACATTACTACTCTCTGCAGGTGGGGAAGCTGTAGTCTACATCTACACAATTATCTATTTTTCAATTATGGCCATACTCTGTTAAATCAATGGCAACTATACAATTTCACTTTCAAAACTCACAAAAAAAGAGAACTGAATAGAGAACCAAGGACACTAACCCAAGTGAAAATGTGGATTCGTATCCCTGTCCTACTCACTGTATAGAGATAATAAACTGAGGAAAAACAAGACAAGAGGAAAGTCAAAAGATGTGTTAATACTGTCCTCACCCACTATGTAGTGGCATGCTTTATCATAGGGCCACTGCAGACGTCCAGGTGCAGACCAACACACTGGACAGAGTGCTGCTTTTTCTTGTGAGGGAGAAGAAAAAAGGAAAGGTGTGAGAAGAAAAAAGTATTCCCCAGAAGGGATCACTAGTGTAGAAAAAAGAAAAGTAAAACTGCCTAAGGGGGTACCACTAGGATACCTTTATTCTTGGCCCCCCTTGACAGGGTTAAAAACAATTAGGAATGGGGCAGTAGATAATGCAATTGTGGAACTTTTAAAAGTGAAAGGGGAAGCAGAGGGAGAAATCGCTAGAAAGGCGGCAAAATTATATACTGCAAAAAGAGAAAAATGCCACGAATGCAGCGAAACAGTCGGTAGAACCTTAGCTGTTCGAACAAGGCAGCAAGAAGCGATAGGAACAGTAAGGGAAATCAGGGATACCACTGGTAGGATCCATACAGAATCAGGGAAAATAAGGGAGGTGTTTAGAAACTTTTATGAGAAGCTATATGGGGAATCAATAAGGGGTGATGTTGCTAAAATTAGGGATTATCTACAAGAAATTCCAGTGACTAGATTCTCGGATGAAGAGGCAGATACTCTAGAGGAAGATTTCCAGGGGGAAGAAATTAAAAATGCTATCTTGAATCTCCCCTCTGGAAAAGCGGCAGGCCCAGACCAGATTCCGATAGAGTTTTATAAAGTATTCTGGGATATCTTAGAAGCTGACATGGTTAGGATGTTGCAGCAAGCACAAACTGGAGATTCAACACCTACTTCATGGGGTGGGGCTGAGATAGTGATAATCTTAAAGAAAGGAAAGCCCCCAGAAGAACCAGGGTCATACAGGCCCATCACTTTGATGAACTCGGACACTAAAATCTTTTCTAAAGTATTAGCAACACGATTTGCTAAAATAATAGATAGAGTAGTGAGCAATAATCAACATGGTTTTATACCCGGAAGAGGCACTACGCATCATATACGTAAGGTAATAACTTTACTTGATGCCACAGCAGTCTCAGGGGACCCAATGGCTATTATGCTATTAGATGCGGAAAAGGCATTTGACCGGGTCTCCTGGGACTATCTGTGGCATACTCTTGAAAGATCAGGAGTAAAAAAAAAGTATATTAAAGCTATCCAGGGGCTATATGTAGATCCTGTGGCCTCTGTGCATGTGAATGCAGGGAGTACAACACAATTTCAGATAAGGAGAGGTACGAGACAAGGTTGCCCCTGCTCTCCACTGTTATTTGCAATCTATATGGACCCATTAATTCGGAGAATTGAGACCTGTGATAGAATCAAAGCATTACCTACTAGAATAGGTTTGTGTAAAATTCTAGCGTATGCTGACGACGTCGCAATAATTACACCAACACCCACGGAAGCTATTACACAAGTGGAAATAGAAGCTTTGAAGTTTGGGGAAATCTCGGGTTATAAACTTAACACTAATAAGACCCAGATAATTAAAAACCACAACACCATCTGTACAGATACCCGAGTTGTACAGGCAGGCACATACCTCGGAGTTTCTATCTCAGCTGATTTAGACCACTTAGTGGAAAAGACTCTAACACCTTTAATCAATAAAGTACGGAGAGATCTAGACAGATTAGATAACTTACATTTATCAATATTGGGAAGAACAAATGTAGTAAAGATGCTGATTTTACCTAAGTTTCTTTACTTTTTTAGGGCAATACCTTTATTATTTGAAGCTAAATTGTTTAAAAAGATAGAAGACATGATTAATCGGTTTATATGGGCAAAGGGGAAAACTAGGAGAGCACTTAGATTTATGACACTACCACGGGAGAGGGGGGGGTGGGCACTACCAGATTTAAAGTTTTACTATTGGGCAGCAGCCCTGCAAAACATGGGTGGTTTAGTGGGGGGTGCAGAAACGGATGGGGTGAATGTGTTGGGATCACTGGTAATTTATGGTTTGTTGCTGGGTCCAGTAGCAGAAAATGTCTTTTTAAAATATACTGAAATTAGTTACTACAAAAAGACACGATTCAGGACGCTCCTAGCTGCCTATATAGTTTGGAAAGCCTTTACTAAAAGATCTGGGTTGGGGCGGTATAATTTCTACACCAGACTGAGAGGGAATCCAAATCTTCCCGCGGAAGTAGTCTCTGATAGTATATTTATAGAATGGGAAAGAAAAGGAATTAGAAGGATGGGAGACCTAATGGGTCAGCAGGGCGTCTGCCAGTTTTCTGACCTACAAGCTAAGTATGCAATCGATAAAAGACAGTTTTTTAAGTATTTACAGATAAGGAGTCTTTTGCATAACAAACAAGGTGGTGCGGCAGGATTCAGCAAAAATGCAATTATGGAAGTGGTTGAGGTTGGCGAGGAATGCACTATAAAGAAATTTTATGCTGAGTTATTAAGCTCAAAAGAGGATGATATTGAAAAATGGGCAAATAAATGGAAAGATAGTTTGGAAATAAGGGAGGAAAGTTTCTATATGTCTTTGGAAATGGGGTATACACTTTTATGCTCAGCATCTCTCCAGACACAACATTATAAAACATTATACCACCTATACCACACGCCTGCAAGGATAGCCCAATGGGGGGGGACAGTAGGAACAAACTGTTTTAGATGTGGAAGCTCAGAGGCGGATTTAACTCATGTATTTGCAGCATGCCCACATCTGCAGCCACTTATAAAGAACATACAGGGATTTCTAAATCAAGAATTAGGAATAAACATTCATCTTACCCCCCCAATCATTCTACTGGGGATCAAGGATGAGGAGAGACAACATCAGTATAGCTGGGAATCTTTCTTATTCTTAGCTATGGCAGTTATGAGACTCTGTATTGCCTCTGCATGGCTGGATCCACTACCACCATCATTTCATCTATGGTTGGCTAAATTATTAGCAATATACAATTTGGAAACTGAGATATATGCAAGGAAAGGGAAAAAGGGAAGGAAAATGGGTAAACATATCTGGGATCCCATTACTCGTTGGAAAGAAAGGAATACGGTCTGATAGGTTTGAAAATGTTTGAACAATATATACTTCGCTATGAAGATTATTATAGCTATTGAAGAAAAGATAGGAGATGCTGATCTTGACCCATTGTGGGGGAAAAAGCTTGTAATTTAATTTTGTTTGTTTGAACTTCAATCATCACTGTATTTATTTGTCTATATGTTTTTTTTGCTTCTGTTCAATTTGATATGCCATGTTTTATGTAAATATTGTCGTGCCCTGCATTTATATGTAAAAAAGAGGGGGGAAAAAACTTCTCAATAAAAATATTAAAAAAAAAAAAAAAAGGAATGGGGCATGTGAAGGAGGGGTAACTTCTCCTAAACCCCCACTGAGTGTACAAACATGTTTCAGCCTTTTGGATTAGCCCTCATGGGTCATAGGCCTTCTTCAGGGTATTGATCCCTTGGCAATGTGGTTCTGATCAGTGTGTAATCATTTATATAAAAGCTATTCTAAAAGGCACCTTCTGATTTCTCAATAACACATTTGTCTTCTGCAAGGGATACAAAACAAAAACATCATGGTCATTCTCTTCTAAAAACCTGTTAAATTCTTTTAGGTTTCCCATCTCCAATACACCTCTGTGTTCTTCCCCATATTAAAAAAACAGGCAATTACACTTTCACCCTGACTACTACAAAAAGGCAGATGATATCTGATATGAATGATTATATAAGGGACAACATGAGGTACTACTATTGTTTGATTGTGTAACCATGTAGCAGATAGGCCACCCATGGCTGACACATTCGAAATAACATTGGTAGGGAGTGTGCCTCGGAGTCGGAGGGAGGCGATTGATGATGGGTGGGTATGAGACTGGGTACATACATATACATACATATACAATATATATGTTGTGCTTGCAAACTAGCAATACTCTGACATGCAGGGCACGGAACAAAATTTGTTTTATTAATATTCCAGTGTTTATCACCGCCCCACCCCGCCTGCTTGCCCCACCAAAACTCCCTCCACGGGCCGCGGCTGTCTGGAAGAAAGCTTCCATACTTTCATTTTTTTTTTAAAAAGGCAACACTGGATCCCAAAGACCCTTGCAATTACCACACAATTTCCTGTCTCTCCTTACCAGAAATAAACCCAGAAAAAATCAAGAAGCACTAGTAGATGGAACATATTCAACTTAATAATCACCTAGGCAACTCCCAGTTTGGCTTCCGCAGCGGGCACAGCACTGAAACAGCTTTGATTAGGCCACTGAGCAGATCAGGCAGACTCTGGACCAAGGCAGAGGGGTGGCATATGGCCATTAGGGTCATTTTTGACATTGCTAAAGTTAGCACGAGTTCTGCTGCCATGATGCTGCTTTTGCGCACGTTACTGCATGACTATATTTTGCAAGACTCCATTTGTGCCTTTCCCGTGAGAACTGTCTTCTTTCTGCCTTCTCTGCCTGTTCCTGAAGTTTAGTCTGAACACAGTGTGCAAGGTCAACAAACAATGCCCCTTGTTATTCTGTTCTGGTCTGTTCCTAGCACCTAGACAAAACATGCTAACACAGCTGCTACTGGAAACTTGTGCTTTGATATTATGGGGATGCATGTTGTTCTAACACATACTTTCCTTTATCTGACCTCCAGTTCAGTGGAGTCATAATCAAGTGGCATGACCCCCCCGGGTGGTAGGTGTGCTTAATAAATCTAAAAAAAAATGTTTTAACTTGGAGAGGGACCTTTCCAGCGAGAAGAGCTATGCTGTTCCTATGATGTAGAAATACCACCTGGACAAAACATACTAACACAGCTGCTGCTGGAAACTCGTGTTTTGATATTAACGGGATGCATGTTGTTCTAACACACACTTGGAAAGGGACCTTTCCAGGGAGAAGAGCTCCTGTTATGGAGAAATACCATCTAGGCACTAAGGTATGGGGTCTGCTGACAAAGCCCAGAGATCTTCCTTTATATATTAAAACATATTCTAACCAAGGGGAGGGTGGTTAGGCCTTATATTCTTTTATCCTCTGTCTGTATAGGATGACATCCCCCTTCATAATCTTTGGACTTGCTACAATATTAACTGTTTTAGGTTTATGTGTTTTGCTGTTGCTTGTGCCTTGTGGACTGCGTTATAGAGCAATATAGTTAAATTAAATGTTTTTAACTATAACAGTGACTCTGTCAATTCTTATTGTGAACAGGTGCAAGTGAGTGAGCGAAAGGGTACATCTTGCTACCACGATTCCTGAGGGAGTTGGGAGTGTTATGTTCCGGGTTGTCTAATTATTTGCAGCTTTGTGATTATGTAGGAGAGTGAATGAGACACTATAGCTAGTCAGTCCTGGTGTGAGAAGTTCACCTGGCATATGCTGTCCACTATTCTAGTGGGCACCTTGCACCAGTCCAAACTACACTTATTGATGGTAGGTTTAAATACAACCTATATAGAAAGCTATCCTAGTGGTAGCTGTGGAGAGCAGCCTTCATGCAAGTCTTGAAGGAATGTAAAGCAGCTTGTTTTACCAGTCTATAATCTCATGAATGACCAAATGAAAGGAGAACCACACCAGGTATATATATAAAATATAAGTATTTATTCTAAACACATCACTCTAGTCTCTTTATGAGGCTAGAGGCAAAAGTACATTCAGTAAACTTATTTAGCACACAGTAAATTAGCAAAATATAGTTTGAGCCCTAGGGGCGCACCAAACCATATATTAAGAAAGTGGTGTAAGAACGACGACCGACATAGATACAAGGCCTAGAGCCTTTAGAACTGCTAGGGCCACCAGGGACCACCCAAGGTAGTGACACAGGGGACCCACAGGGGACGTGTGCAGTTTCTAAACACAGCCGTGAATCACCATTAACTTCTATGAGGAAATTTGTGGTTGGAAAATTACAGATTAAGGACACTTAGAAGAGGACTTGGAGCAAACCCCTTTAGAACTAGGAGATTCTAGAGTCAACACCCACAGGAGCATCAGAGTACTCGAGTTACCTCACCCAGGGAAGCCGGGTGCATAGGTGTCTTTTCATGTCGGGTTTTGTCATCGATTTCAATGGCGAGCTGCTGAAAAGTGCTGCAGGCGACCAAGTGGAAAGTGTCTGGGTGGATTGGAGATCTGAAGAACCTAAAAGCAGAGGGCACAGAGTCTCGGTCACTTGCCAGTGACCAGGAAGGCGATGAGAAGATGCTAGTCGATGTCGGGTGATTTCAGGTGAATAAGGTGAAGCTTGACTCTTCAGCCACGAGGACCAGGAGGCATCAAGGAAAACCAGGAGCTGGATTTGAGCGGTTCCACAAAGAGTGTCGAGTGCTGCGGTGTCGGTTTCTGAATTAGACCCAACAAGCCTTGGCAACAGCATCCCATGCAGGAAGCAAAAATTGGCTTTGGTGCAGACGAGCAAGGTCTGAGGGACTCAACCTTTGAAGGGGAGTCAGAGCACGTCTGGAGCAACAAGAAGCGCCCAAGAAACAGAAGAGTTACCTTTGTGGGGACCCACCAGTCGACGGACCACGGATCGCGAAGGGGCCTCGAACAGAAATGCTAGAAGCGGGCTCATGGAACACTCCTGGAGTGTAAGCCCACAATCTTTGGTGCAGATGGTGCTCGGACTTGGACTACAATTAGCCCAATGCACAACTTCAGGAAAGTTCGGGACGTTGATGCACTTGCAAATGTGCACGGTGTCCAGAATTTCTGGTCCCACGTCACTCGTGAGGGCTGCGGCCCTCAGTTTTGATGGGATCTCGTGTCAGTCTCTGAGAAGTCTGGAAGTCCATGTCCTGAGTCGCAAATGCATTGGGATCCGGCGGGAGCCTTGGAAATTCAGACCAACAAGATGCTTCTATGGTGCCTGTTTGAACAGGGGAGTCACTCCTTGACCCCAAGGGAGATTCTTCCGTCTTCTAGATGTAGAATGTCGAAGTTCCAGGATATAAGTTGCAGAGTTTCATCCAAGTGTAATCTAAAATCCTAAGGACTGGGTTCCTGTACTTATACTAAGATAGGGGGTTGGACATATTCTGGGGACCCACCTATGGGAGGATCCAGGGAGGGTAGTGGCTACACCCCTTTCCCTTTGTCCAGTTTCACAGCACAGCAGGGGCTGAGAGCCCCTGTAACCGGTCTGAAATGGGATATGCACAGGGACACCAAGTGTGCCTCCAGCACTGTCTGAAAAGCATTCTATGAATGCACCCACCCAGCCCCAACACACTAAAGCCTGTCTGGGAGGTGGTTACATCTCCCTGTGATGGGAAACCTATTGTCCAGGACTCCCCTGCCAGAGTGTCGTCCAGCAGCAGGAGGCCAGACTAGTGTCTGTGTCTGCAGCATCCATTTTGTGATGCTGGGGCTCTTTTAAACTATTACTGGTTAGGTCAGTGTGTCTCTCCCTCTAGAAGAGTGGAATTCTACCCCTGCTGTCAAGACTGGAGTGGGGTAGGATTCCAAAGTGTTTGACACCAAACAGGACATGTTTCCATGCATCCATTCCAAAGTTAGCATTTACCGTGAGGTTATAATGCACTTTAGAGTATATGGTCTGGCTGCATCACAGAACAGCTTCAGAGAATAGATTCCCAAAGCTGCAGGGAGGCCCTGCTCATGCATGGGCACCCTCTCACACAACACCAAGCACTCTGTCTTCAGGATTGATTCGTGCTCGAAGATCCACCTAAAAATATAGGATGGATTAGTAGAGTGCTTAGTAACGAACGTCCCTATCTTATCAAGTGATAAGTCTTCATAAATTGTGCCTTGAAAAGTAATTCAGGGCTTGTATGAGTCAATCAGGTTGTGGTTATTAAGTGACAACATTTCACCTATTTCAAGTGGGTTGTCTAGTCACGTATCAGAATTATCAAAAGTAGTTGCTCACCATTATGTGTTATGTTCTCTTTCACCTTCCCACAGAGATCATGTATGCCATCAAATCTAATTATAAAAACAATATCACTCATTAGTCCCTATTTATACTATGGGGATCTCAACTAACTATTTATATACTAAAACTCGACATAAGACCTCACCTTCTTATGGTTCCACGTTCAAAATCATAATTTTTTTTTCAGAGTTATCGATCCAATCGCAAAGTAATGCAAGTAAACGGGTGACGTCCTAGAATGACAATATAAGTATTGTGAGTTTCTTACTCCTAAATAGTCAAATTCCTCTAACATACAAATGTAATACCACATTGTGTTAGTGCTGTTTGTCTAAGTTTGTTCAAATAATTTATTCTGAATAGGCACATAATCGAGCTTTGGACATTCAGTATGTTTAAGTTAACCAGAATGATTCCAAATGTATCTTATTTTATTACGTTCAAACGCCCCTCACCTCAAGTCTTCTATGGTCCTAAGTAACAAACGTCCCACCGCGAAGTTCTGCCGTTGTAGATTCAACCCGTGTACGAGTTCTACAATAAAGTAATAAGTATATTGATTAGTTGACAGGCATCGTCAGGTCAGGACTAATTTAATAATCTAGCCATGCGGGCGTCCACTGTGGATTTCACAAGACTCCAATCCAATTTTTCATTTCTTAGCTTACCTATCGTGTAAATGATTTCCCGAGTAGGAGAAAAAAGTGGCGTCCACTCTCGTCGCCATCTTGGAGTGGCTATTTATGCGTAGCTATTTTCCGCGCCATGTTAGAGTGGGTAATGTTGTACAATAACCCACGTATAGTATTATTAATATAAGTACGTTAAATAATTCTAATAATACTTTTATTAAGTGAGCCAATAGTCAATAATGAAGTAAAGTCGATAGTAGGCGCTAACCTCTTTATTCAAGCGCCATCTTGGATTGGTCTCATCATTATAGTAGAAAACACATCTATCAGTACCTGCGAGTCTATTGGCGTCACTATTGCATGCTAGCTAAACAGTGTCAGTAATAACCGTAATATTTACGTACTGCAAATATTATCTAATTTTGTCTCTACATGATATCTTATACTGATATAAAACATCATGTATGAGCTGATTTATTTCATTTGGTCACCAAGTATAGTTATGATCATATTGTCTCAACGTTATTATAAGACGTCTCATAACTTAGTTACGTAGATGATCCTTTACTAAAAATGCCATAAATACCCGATCAGTCCATCAGTATTTAGTTGTCACTTAACCTAGTCACACCTGGAAAAGTTTTATCTAAAAAAGGAAAGAAAAAGAAAAAGAAAAGGTAAGAGAGAGTTTCAGAATGAGAGAGATCCAGCAATATTTCATATTCCTAAATTGTAAAGCAGGTCATGTGCATAATTAATGCAATCTGTTACACCATCGCAATCTAAGTTAAGATGTTTGTAGTCCTATACAGTCATACTTTCAAAACATGATTAATGCATTTGTCCAATTCATATATAAAGGTACAAAATAAATTAAACTAAAAGGTGATAATAATCCAGGTATTATCATACAGTATTCACAATGTTACTCATCACCTAGGAAAAATTCATATTCATGATCATTATATAAGCCACATTCAACTGCTCTGAGTTTAATCAGCCATAATACTTCCCTTCTCCTAAGGGTCAGAAGTCTATTCCCCCCTCTGGGGTCCAATCTGACATGGTCTATGCCATGATAGGTAAATGTATGTTGTTCTCTCCTGTCATAATTCTGTACCATGTGAGACGCAATGGGATACCGTGTGTCTCCAGTTTTTAAGGCTCTAAAGTGTTCGGCCATTCTGTCTCTCAATCTCCTGATTGTGCTCCCGACGTCAATTTTACCGCAGGTGCAAACAATCACATAAACCACATGTGTGGTATCGCAATTTATGAACATTCCAATTACATTTACACCTGAGTTATTATACTCAAACTGTACAACCTTAGGTTTAGGCCATCTACACGAACTACATCTGCCACATTTGTAGACACCTTTAAATTTAGACAACCAATCTGTTTTATCTGGTTTCTTGGGGTAACTGGGACTTACCATGTTACCCAAAGTTAAGCCCTTCCTGAAAGTCAGGCTAGGTCTATCAGTAAGAAAAGGTTTCAGATCCTGATCCATAAGAAGAAGGTGCCAGTGTTTTTTCAAGATGTTAAATAATCTAGAGCTATCACCACCATAGTTAGTTATCAGTCTAATCTTGCCCTCTTTATTTTTAATTTTATCTTGTTTATTATATCTGATCAAAGTCTTTTCTCGGTTGGTTTTCCTAGCTCTAAATATTGCAGTCTTAATTATCTCGTCACGATATCCACGATTCTGGAACCTGTATGACATATCTTCCAGGTTCTTCTCAAAGTCCCCATTAAGGGCACAGTTACGCCGTGCCCTCAACATCTCTCCATAAGGTATCAAATTAATTTGACTGCTGGGGTGGCAACTTCCAGCATGAAGAATTGCGTTACAGCTAGTTGGTTTTCTGTACATTCGACTCATTATCCTATTCCCCTCCACAAACAACTCGATATCCAAGAATGTGATGCATTTACTATCATAATGAGTAGTAAATTGGAGATTCAGGATGTTATCATTCAAATAATCAAAAAATCCTTTCAGTTCTTCTACCGTCCCAGTCCATATCAATAGACAGTCGACGATGAATCGACCCCAATAGTGTATATGTTGCATCCAGTCTCTGCCCTCTGGTCCCCAGATCCGCTCCGCCTCAAACCACCCCTTGGCAACGGAACACTTGTGGAGTGTAGGCCCACAATCCTTGGTGCAGATGGTGCTTGAGGATCGGACTACAAGTAGCCCAATGCACAACTTTGAGAAAGCTCGGGAAATTGAAGCACTTGCAAATTTGCATGGTGTCCAGGAGTTATGGTCCCATGTGACACGTTTGGGCTGTGAGTCTCAGCTTTGCTGGGATCTCGTGTCAGCCTCTGCGAAGTCTATGTTGTGAGTCGAAAATCTGTTTGGACCTGGCGGGAGCCTTGGAAATGCAGATCGGCAAGATGCTTCTTTGGTGCCTGTTTGAACAGGGGAGTCACTCCTTGACCCCAAGGGGATTCTTCCATCTTCTTGTCGATGTAGAATGATAAAGTTCCAGGATATATGTTGCAGAGTTACATCCAGGTGTAATCTGAAGTCCTAAGGACTGGGTTCCCATACTTATTCTAAGATAGGGGGCTAGACATACTCTGGGGACCCACCTATGGCAGGATCTAGGGAGGGGGGTGGCTACACCCCTTTCTCTTTGTCTAGTTTCATGCCAGTGCACGGGCTGAGTACCCCTGCAACCAGTTTTAACTGGGCTATGCACAGGGACACCAAGTGTGCCCCCAGCACTGCCTGAAAAGCATTCTATGAATGCACCCACCCAGCCCTAATACACTAAAGCCTGTCTGGGAGGTGTGACCTATTGTCCAGGCCTCCCATGCCAGAGTTTAGTCCAGCAGCAGGAGCCAGACTCGTGTCTGTCACTGCAGCATCCATTTTGTGATGCTGGGGCTCTTCTAAACTATTACCAGTTAGGTCAGTGTTTACATGTCTCTCCCTCTAGAAGGGTGGAATTCTACCCCCGCCACCAGAACTGGCAGGGAGGGTAGGATTCCAAAGTTTTTGACACCAAACACAACATGTTTCCATGCAGCCATTCCAAAGTTAGCATTTACCGCGAGGTTATAATGCACTTTAGAGGATATTGTCTGGCTGCATCACAGAACAGCTTCAGAGAATAGATTCCGAAAGCTGCAGAGAGGCCATGCTCATGCATGGGCACCCTCTCACACAAAACCAAACACTCTGCCTTCAGGATTGATAAGGCCTGCCATAGGAGTGACTTATAGGTTTATATGTTTTAGTGATTAAAGGTAGATATACGTAACTTATATATTAGTAAGTGGTGCGTGCACCACCTTACCCAGGCTGCAGTAGCAGACCTGTGGTGCCATTTTGGAAGGCTTCCCAGGGGTGGTATTCTACATGCTTCAGCCCCTGGTAGGAGTCTGGGGTACCTACGCCCTTAGTACCTAAGGTACCATATACTAGGGACTCACAAGGGTAACCCAGTAACCAATCTGGAGTGTACCTAATGTACATGCAATCAGTTTAGAGAGGAAGCAGCTAGGCTGGGGTCCTGGTTAGCAGGGCCCAGCCAGACTAAAGTCGACAAACAGTGAAACACCAGCAAAAAGTGGGGGTAACCATAGTAAGCAGATCGTACTCTCCTACACCTGGGATTTTTGGTACTGAGGCGGTAGGAAGGCTTAGCCCTATACACTGAGGTCCCGTTTTTCTGTCCATAGTTCTGTGTATGTGCAGAATCCCTACAACAAGGCGCCGCCAACTTTTGTTCTGGAACCTATCAGCGAGACTCCTAAGTAGTGCTTGTCCACAACCCCCTCACTTCTGTTTCCAGAGACAGTTGTGACGGTGTAGCCTGCTATATTGAGATATTATAGGTTTTTCAAGCTTACATTTTAAAAGGTAGCCATAGTGGCTCCTAACCGTGCTCCAGTTACCACTTATTTGACTCAATATGGACTCCGTAATGACGGGGCTGATCTTATTTTTGTTGTTGAAGTGGATAATGCACATCGCTTCGAGGTATTTTTATCTTAGGTCACCTGTCCGACAGTAGATGGAAATGATCAATTCTTTCACAAATATACTGTCACCACGCTTCCGTGAGATTATCGGCCTTATTGATGTCTTGAAATTCAGTTAACGACTTGGCGACACACCATATGGTTTAATGTAGCCCTTCCACATCCAGTGGTCCGTTTAGGTCCCTTATCATTTGATGGGGCCACGTGGCCCGTTTTGGCTGGGCATTCCCTACGTCCAAATTATCTTAATGTTCCAGTCGCAGAGCTATGCATATTACATATTTCATTAATATGTCTACATAGAGTCGGTATAGTGTTCATGTCATGCAACATACAGGTGGGACCACCTGGAGTTGCTGCACAACCACTGGGACACAGTGGTATAGTTGTCAGTCCTGTCATGATTAATTCAGTGATGGGCAGGCATCTGCAAAATAAGGGCGAGATTCCCTATTGGATTTCTGAAACATTTGGCCAACTTGAAGCTGTTTTTCCACATACCAGACCTGTGGAGAAACACAGGATTCTGACCATGAACTTACCTAAAGAGCTTGTTTCCGAGTTTGCTGATTGTAACACTTGGGGAAGAGTGTTTGCAGCAGTATATTCAATAGGATTCTGCACCCCCTCAATGACCGTACTCCCTTCCATGATAAAACGTGTTCAGGATGAACGTGGGGCCTAATCGGCCCTGGAGTTTGGAATGAGACTGGTGGGAGTGTTCGACATTGTTTGCTATATGATCCTTGCTAATGTGAAGGGAGAACCTGTTAGCTTATAAGTGGCGCAACACTTGGAGACTATTGCTGAAAAAAAACAGGGGCAGCAACAACAGAGCAAGGTTTGCGTGCTGGTTCTTCGACACCTGATTCGTTCTAAGCATACTCCTGATAGATTCCAAATCCCTGATCAGTGCACTCCTTATTCTTTGCAGGATGCATCGGACTCTCAAATCGGTGGCGAGGAGTGCCAGGATAGCTGCAAAGGTGCAGCGACTCAACAGGGGCGGGATCAACAACAACAGGTTGACGTAAAAGTAAAACAAGAGGGGCTGCCTCATTTTTGACCGCTGTATCAAAGGAAGAAAGTTGCCGCTTTAACAGCAAAGTATGCCTCAGTTGGTGAGAACGCTACTCCTAAATTGGACATGGGCAGTTACTCTGCTTGACAGCGCGGCTGAGGTTACCATAGTGCAGGAGGCACTGCATTCCTGTCTGGAGGCGAGAGCAACTGATACATTTATTAAAATAGAAACAGCAGATACTCAAGTTGCTCCCCCGGATAGACTCTATGAAATTGTCTTCCAAATTGAGGGTGATATACAGCGTACAATTACTACGGTTTTCTGGGATAATCTCACTTCCTCCTATGAAATTTTATTGGCGGAGGCGGATTGGCCTCCACAATTTGCTCTGGCCACTTCTAGAGGGGAGGACTTGATACTTCCATGTTTTTCACCTTACATCCATGAGGAAGCTAAACAGGCTTACACATCTGAGTGGGCATCAGCCCTTTTCCCAGCGGAGTACCGCAATCAAGTGTTCTGGTATAGAGGTTCACTGGTGCATGAGATACCATTGCAGTCTATGCCACAGCCACAACCACAATATCAAATCAGACGAGAGGCTAAAACTCCTTTTTGTGACATTCGGACTCAAATGGAATATCAAGGTGTAATTAAATACTGTGTATCACCGATGAATAATCCTCTCTGGTATCGAAGCCAGATCATTCATATCGCATTGCATTAGATTATCGAAATTTGAATAGTCATTATCGTAAGTTTGCGGTACAAAGCACTCAAAGCTCTGTGCTAATGAATGGTATTGTTCGTAAAAAATACAAAATGATACAGGATATATCCAATGGTTTCTATGGTCACAACTTGGCTCCTGAGAGGCGTGACTTGACAGCATTTACAGCTGTCGGAAATCAAAAAAGATTACTCGTTTGCTTATGGGGTGTAACAACAGCCCCTGGGCTTTTGTTGCACGTGTTGTGTCTCTCTTACACAGTATAGACCCATATGCGTTCTCGTATGTAGATCTTTTTTATCTGACAGACGACGAACTGATACAGCATCTTGTCTGAGTCAACCAAATTATTCTGTCCTTTGCCGACTATGGATACAAATGTCATTTTTTTAAATCACACATCGCAGTGCTCTTTTTGGGCTATGAGCTCAATATTGAAGGTAGGAAGTTAGCCCCCCGCTTTCTGGAGAAATGTAAACAATTGCAACCTCCGTGTACACTGAAGAAGTTTCAGTCTTTGCTGGGATTTTTAAATTTCGGGAGGACATACATACTTGACTATGCCTAGCGTATTAAACTGCTCTATGCGTTGGTACAACCTACATATTCTTCTGCCTGCTGGCTTCTGGAACATACTTCTATTCTACAATCTTTTACAGTCAGATCTGCTAGAGACTAACTAGTTGTTGACGCGTGATAATTCTACGGACCTGGTCGTACGTATTGTACCGGGGACGGTGGGTTTCACTTACTTGATGTTCAACGAAGGCAAAACAGTACCTATTGCATACAAGTGACATTTGTACACAGCAGCTGAAATGTGATTTTCGAATGTCGAAAAGATTTTGACTCCGGTCCAAATGGCGATTCTAAAAGAATACTCGCTGGCGCATGGGAAACGTATTCTAATGGTTTCCGCTATATCTGCTTTAGAAGTATTGACTAAGGCGAGTGTACCGAACTCTAAATCTTTACATCCCTGTTGCATACAATGGGCTACTTCTTTGACTTCGGCTGAATTCATCTTTATCTTTGATCTTGCTCTTCTGACACAGGAGTTTTTACAGTATGAACATGTTCATCCTCCGTCCGTCGTCATTGCTTCCTTTGGATCAGTACAAATGTATCAGTTATACCGATGGCTCGGCTCAAATGGCCATCGAGTCCAAACATGCCTATTCAGCAGCTAGTGCTATTGTGTCTGGTTCAATTGTAAATGGTGAATTTAAGTCTTCCATTGTGCAAACACAGGCACTTGAGGACTGTACGGTGCAATTGGCTGTGCTGCGTGCTCTTGTTCTAGCACTCGAGTTTGCAGATCCTAATGTGAATTCTCTTATTGTGTGCAATTCTTACTACTGTGTCCAGTCTTTTATTGACAACTTAGTCTTTTGGTCTCTGAATGATCATCGGGATTCTAAGGGCCGCGCAATAAAGCATAAAATGCTTTGGGTTCGAGTGGCGTAGCCTAAAGAACGTCTTCCACTCACACAGGTTATTCATGCTCCTGGCCATCAGTGTGTGGGAGCGCATGCTGTTCGTAATTCTTTGGCTGATGAGGCAGCCAACTCTGCTGTAGCCACATGTTCCGTTGCAGCAGTTACAAGGTCCATGACTAAGATAGATAATGACATCTTGACAGCTTTTGCTGCTATGAAGGATGGAACTGCTTACCTGCAGGGCTTCCTTTCAAAGTATTCTAATAATTTATTTCCAGAACAAGTTCCCTATGCTACAATTCTGTCAGTTGGGGATCGGTTTATTCCCAACTTGGACCGCAGACTTCCTTTAATCATAGCCACACATGAAGGCGTGGCTTCTGCACATGCTGGAGTGTCTGCTACTGTCTCTATTTTACAGCAATGTCATTAGTGGTGTGGTTAATACAAACAAACCCGTAATTATGTGCTTTCTTGTGACATTTGTCAACAAATCCAACTGTCAACGGTTTCACGGCTACCATGAACACAGCTATATATATCAAATCAGCCATTTGGCTGTGTATGTCTTGATGACTGCAGTCCATTGACTTCTGATACTACATATAAACATATTTTTGTTGCAGTTGATTTGTGCGCTAGATTCCTATGGGTTTGGCCACAATCCAGCGCTGACTCTTGAAATGTCATTAGAGATTTACGTGTCTTTGTCGGGAGGTTTGCCTATGGCACCTTCCATTGTGACCAAGGTCCAGCATTCGCCTTTAAGGCGTACAAGGACACGATGAAGTATTTTGGGGTGCTGGTGCTGTTTTCGTCTCCATACAGGCCTGAGGGCAATTCAACAGTGGAGTGAAAGAAATCTTTGACAGCCAGAGTCTTAGGTACTGGCAGGAACTGGCTGGCCCATTTTTATGGAGTTCACTTAATAATTTCCGAAGAAGATCTCTGGGTGGGCGGACCCCATACAAAACGCTCTTTGGCAATAAAATGGTTGTGCCAGACCTTGATGGTCTAAACGTTGTGGTGGCAGCTGCGACATTTTATGTAGATAACCATTCACTATGTTACAGGACCTACAACAGACCTGTGACAGCTACGTTACAGAATATATATCCTCTTTCAATGACACTGGAATGCTGATTCCAGTCAGCGGCTGGTTTTCCAAGATTGGAGATCTGGTACGAGAAAAGCTGGAGAACAAAAAATAATTTGGTCCCTCATCTTGTGTACCAGTCCCAGTTCTTGGATTGAAGGGTACTCATACACTCATACTACTACTTTTGCCTGGTCGCTAAGAAAACATACGTTGCAGTTGACAATGTCAAACTACACCATCTTGCCGATTCTGAATAGTGTGACTCCTAGTGTTTCATACAATGCTATTCCTTTGAGTCTGATGGCCTCTTTATCTAATGCCCGTGTCGTTGAGGGTGAGATGGAGACTACTCTTAACCTTTTGCCTGTTGTACCTTCATCCTCTTCCAACGCAAATGTTGAGTACGCTTATCCTGCGGATGAGTCCCATATTGAAGTAGCAGACAGTCCTTTGCATCATCAAGCTGATGCTGTGCTGCCATCGTTAATGATCGTGGGAGTAAGCGGTTATTTTGGGGACCGTACGAGCTTCTCTTATGACTCTTCCTCCTCATCCTCCTCTGTGGCACTGCATCAACACAAACAAATATTTTTGTCTTTTGGTTCAAAAAGACTTACCTGGTCCCACCCTGGACCTACAGCTTGTTGGTGCTTATCTGGATTTTCCTCTTCATGTCGATTGGGTTTGTGACAGTGATCTTCTTGCTCATCAATGGTCATTATTTGCCAGAACGCTCTTCTGTAAAGTTGGTTGGCGGAATTCTGGCTCCCCAGACATCATCCCATATCATGAAACGTGATTAAGCCCTTGTGAACATTTCGGCTTTCCCTGTTGCAGAAGGCATCATTTGGGATAAAGTTGCATTCAAAACCCATGGTTCGACGGAAGTCCTCAAGATACCATACGTGGTTTGTGTTTCATTAGGAGATGTGATAACACAGGACATACATTTTGATGATTGAGATGAATGGGATGTACAATTGCATTAATTGTTTTCTGATTTAAGTATTTCGCTGCTTTTGATGCTGAATATTTGTCTTTAAATTCTGCCAATTATACTGATTTATTCTGTTATCAACATTATGGCCATCATTTCTTGCACAAAACAAATATGTTAGGACTTGTTTTTAATTACACGCGGTGGGAACATTTTCCAACTCCCTTACAGGGGAGTTCCAAAATTCTTAGAAATAAGTTCACCTGTTTCAATGATTACAACACATCCAATCCAGAGTCCTATTTCTTTAAATTGAAATTGTTGTCTCAATCTTAATTTATACTGACACACACAAAACTAATATATTCAAATGTATTAAAAGAACTGAATTGGTCTTACAGGGTTATGATCACTAGAAACATACAATTGATTTGAAATCGATTTAGGGCACTAAAGCTTGGCAGGTCCAGGAAACCGGAGCTATGCATTGTGCGTGCCTCATTCTGACTCAAATATTATTTTTAAATGACACAGTGCACCAAAATGCTTGTTTTGGCCTGGCTACTGCCAAAAATCTGAATATTCCATCCATTCTGTCATTGGCTGGGTATGATAATTGGCTTAAACACACCAATTGTACCATTGATGTACTACAAGCTCTGTTTCAAAATGACAGTTTCATTATCTCTGATGTGGACCCCTCAGGATGGTTGTTGTGGCAAAACCAATTCCAATGCATATCAACTGCGTTTTTATAATGGGACTCCCGATTACACACAAACTAGACCTAATCCCCGTTACCAACATTCACACTCGATCACGACATATTCGGTGGGAAAATGATCTCAACAATCGTTGTAGCACTTCACTTTGTCGTCAGTGAAACAACACCTGTCACTCTTGTCGAGCAAAATCAATTTGGCTGATTTTATCTTGGGTCCTAAAACTCCCAAATCAAAGAGATTAATCTATGAGGATTACAATGAATTATGGAAACTTTCGCAGATGGAAGCAGCATTCCGTCTGCGCCAAATTGACAAAGCAAATTTGGAGAAAGTTCTTGCAGTAGTAGACAACAGCATAAATACACTGTCTTAAAGCATTTATACTTTGGATAAAATGTTTTCGTCTGTTATTGATATTGTTCAAAGTGATGTATCTGTGTTATATCATGGTCAAAATCAAGTACGATCTGTGATGCAATTTGCATGGATGTTATAAACTCTCAAAATGGGAAAGGTATCATGGGATTATTTGAATGCTTCTGCTTTGTTTTTACCATTTAATCTAACTGATAAACAGAGATTTATGTCCATGAGAGATACTGCATACACACTGTTACACATTAAATAATTAGAACATTTTCTGTAGCGGAGACTGATTTGACTGTATGGTTAAATCATGGCGTTATCTCTCTGCCATTTTCACTGTTTCAATTTAAATCTTTCATGAAACATTTCTCAATTGGCAGATTTGAACCCTTGAGTAGTGCCTTTCTCCATTAATTATGGTCCCTACCTTTCACCTACAGATGTCAACGGGAGGGTAAGGAAGTTTTCCTAACAGGGGAGGACTGCAATTCCACAGTAGGACACTCCCTAGTTTGCAAACAAGTTAAGTTGCACAGCGCTTGTAATGTGTCCGCATCTAATCTGGCTTGTTTTTTGAGAGAGACACCTGTCCCGGCATTAATTCCCGCTCTCACTTTGCTTTCTGACGTCAGTTATCTTATTTTGAATAATCACGACTGCTGTGGCTTACGGGCAGGCATCCGGTATATAGTAAAAAGTTTCACAATGTGTTACTTGTTGTAGGAATGTGCTTTTTCCACCCCCACATGGGAATGTAGATAGTTCCCTTTTGCCTTCCATTCTGACTTTGAAAACAGATTTCAATAAATTGAGCACATTCAAAGCGCTATTGTTTCAACAAGAAGTGTCTCTCGCTTCGGCTCGAGAGACCTTTGAATTGCAGGTGGCCAGAACATATAGTGAGAGTCAGTCACTGTTGAACATGAATCTCCCGCTTCATTTTGGGGGACTAATACATCAAATATTTAATTTAATCTAAAAATATAGAGGTACTCGCTCATTTTTTAAAACCAGTGGGATCCGGCCTTGTGACTTCTTTTCAGACGATTTTTTGAGTAATACCGACCTTTATCCATTCTATTTTTTCCAGTGCCTTTCAGGGTTCACCTTATTATTAGCACTGGTTGGTGGCATCCTGATTCTTCTGCTCCTGGTATGCAATGGCTGTCCATCATGTGGTAATGCACAGACCTGGCCAATTGCAACTGTACTGTTACCAAATGCAACAACTTTTTGGATGCTTGCCATTAGCAATGCTTAGTGTGAGTTAAGGACTAACTTTTCGCTTTGCCTATTTCACTTGCATGCAACCTGTGTTCTACTGTAAGCAGTGCCCTTTCTATTGGGCCTTGGATTTATGCCTCTCCAATACGTCATGCACAGTCCTGGGTTATGATCTGTTGATGGGTCCATTAGTGCCCCATGACCAGGCCTGTTCTCGGGATGACCATATGGTGTGTGCTGCAGCACTTGGAATGTTGGCTGAGTGGAATATCTGTGCGCTGCACAGAACCTCTTGCAATGGAGTGTCATCAAATACCACACAAGTCGCTTGGATATGCTCTTCGAGGCATTGGATTATGAAGAACATGTGTGTTCCTTTGAGCTACTTCATTGGATTGCATCCCTTTTTGCCCTGAACGAGGGATGAACTATTGGAACGAATTGCATTCTTAAGTTCACGTACTTTGATGGATTTTCCATTTTCAAATTAATCCCGTTCACAATGAACAACAACATTTTAAATGAAAATTTATTATTTTTTCTTTTTCTTTTTCTTTTTCCAATTTGACTTTTTTGAGGGCTTCTGGACTCTGCTTACCTTTGAACTCTGTTTGGGTCTTTTATCTATATGGTACGACCTGGCCAATGGGGTGTCATATGGCCGTTAGGGTCATTATCGACATTGGTAAAGTTAGCATGAGTTCTGCTGCCATGATGCTGCTTTTGCACACGTTACTACATGACTTTATTTTGTAAGACTCTGTTTGAGCCTTTCATATGAGAACTGTCTGCTTTCTGCATTCTCTGCCTGTTCCTGAAGGTTAGTGTGAAATGATGTGCAAGGTCGATAAACAATGCCCCTTGTTATTCTGTTCTGGTCAGTCCCTAGCACCTAGACAAAACATGCTAACACAGCTGCTGCTGGAAACACGTGCTTTTATATTATGGGGATGCGTGATGTTCTAACACACACTTGGAGAGGGACCTTTGCAGGGAGAAGAGCTGTGCTGCTCCTATGTAGAAATACCAACTAGGCACTAAGGTATGGGGTCTGCTGACAAAGCCCAGAGATCATCCTTTATATAATACAACTTCTTCTAACCAAGGGGAGCGTGGTTAGGCCGTATAGTCCTCTATCCACTGTCTGCATAGGATGACATCCCCCTTCATAATCTGTGGACTTGTAAAATACTAACTGTTTTAGGTTAATGTGTTTTGCTGTTGGTAGTGGCTTGTGTACTTGCATTATAGAGCACTATAGCTTAAAATAAACTTTTTGAATTATAACAGTGACTCTGTCAATTCTAATTGTGGACAGGTACAAGTGAGTAAGCAAAAGGGTACATCTTGTTACCTCGATTTCTGAGAGAGTCAGGAATGTTGTGTTCTGAGTTGTCTAATCATTTGCAGATCTGTGATTATGTAGGGGAGCGAATGAGACACTATAGTCAGTCAGTCCTGGTATTTCGGGTACTGGGGCAGAAGGAAGGCTTAGCCCCTAAACACCGAGGTCTCATTTTCCTGTGCATAGTTCTATGCATGTGCAGAATCCCTGCAACAGGGGCAGCCCTCATCCTGCTAGACCTCTCAGCTGCTTTTGACATGGTAGACCATGGACTGCTGCTGAAATGCCTGCTAGAAATCATTGTTCCCGGTCGTGCTTGGGATCTAATAAAATAATTTTTGTTGAACAGTGACCAATCGATCAGGCTGGATGACTTTACCTTTCATCCTTTCTCTTCACCATGCGTGATCCCTCAGGGGTCCTCGCTAAGCCCAACTTTATTTAAAATATACATCACACCCTTAAGTGGGGTAATCAAATGTTTCGACTTTTCGATTACCTCCTACGCAGATGACACCCAGACAGTCGTCTCATTGAGCAAGGATGACACAGGCATATCCTCCAGATTCTGCGACTGCATGCCGTCAGCACATAGTTGAGTGGACAATGTCTGAAACTGAAAAGGGGGTGGGATTGGCTGCATATACAGATCAGATATAGAGGTCAGACAAGATCAATCAGAAGCAATCGATACCTGTGAATACCTGAGTCTCAAGATAAGATCTGCAGAGAATCAAAGATGCAACCTGCATGCGATTTACCACCCTCCAGGCAATAATATGTCCTTCATAGAGCAATTAATGGAAATCATTACCACCAACACCAATTCTGAAACTAATAACATTGTTCTAGGAGACTTTAATTTACACTGGAATGACAAGGATGACAAACAGGTGAATGCTCTTAAAGACCTTCTAGCGGAGCTAAACCTTAACCAAGCGCGTACACAGCCAACACACAGGAAAGGAGCCACATTAGACTGGATAATCTCAAAAACTAACAATTCCTCAATTATAGCAATTGAGCCCTGCGACTGGTCAGATCAACATGCCATAACGTTCCAGATAAATACAACGAAAAAGAACAAGACCATGCAACCTACCAGACACAAGAAATGGACGCGAGATATTAAAGATCTGAATATGAAATTACTAATAGAAAGTTGTGAGAAGGACCTAAACCCACCAAACAACATGCTGAAAGTGGAGGATCTCACAGATCATTACACTACAACAGTGATGAACATAATCAACACCACAATGCCACTAAAAATGAAACAAATCACAGAGAAGATTAAAAATACATGGTTCAGTGGAACACTGAATGAAGAAAGGCGGAAACTGAGACTGGCGGAAAGAAAATGGAGACAATGCCCATCATCGCCTGAACTGAATACCCTCAGAAGAATCAGGAGGGAATACAACAAAAAAATCCTAAACTCAAAAAAGGAATTTATTAGAGCTGAACTAGACAACGCCAAAAATAGACCTCGGAAACTATTCGAGATCATAAAACAACAATCCAATAAAGAGGCCAAAACTGCCCAAGAAACGACAAAAACGAAACTAAGTTGTGAGGAGTTCGCAACCTTCTTCACAAACAAGGCCAATACTATGGAAAGAGAGCTCAGAAAAGAAGCTGACAACAATGGCATTACAGACAATCGAACACCCCAAACAATCAATATCACATTGGAAAATACTCAGAACAACACAAAAAACAAGGCGTTATGGGACACTTTCATAACACTTGACCAAAATACCGTAGCCAAAACACTATCGGACATCAAACCCAACAACCACTATAATGATCCACTCCCATCAAAATGCATCAGAGAAATAAATCATATTGTGATTCCCATATGGACGAAAATAATAAACGCCTCCCTTTCTCAAGGGATCCTTCCAGACTGCCTAAAGACAGGTCAAGTCGTTCCCATCATCAAAAAACCGTCAGTGGACCCAGCAGATCCAAATAACTTTCGCCCAGTGACCAATATCCCTATTCTTGCCAAACTAATTGAGAAATGCGTACAAAACCAATTAAGCCAACACATCACGAACTTCTCGCTACTAGACGACTGCCAGTCAGGATTCAGAACAGGACACAGCACAGAAACAGCGATCCTACATATTGTCGATTATGCACTACAGGCATTAGACCAGAATCAGACATGTCTACTTATCCTCCTTGACCTATCATCAGCATTTGATACGGTAAATCATGAGAAACTACTGAACAGGCTCCACGACAGGATGGGACTGTCGGGAAATGTACTAAAATGGTTTGAATCTTTTCTTCAGAATAGAACGCAAAGATTCTTGGTCAATCAATCACTCTCACCATCATGCCCTAACTCAATTGGAGTCCCTCAAGGTTCTACATTATCTCCATCACTGTTTAACCTCTACATCGAACCTCTCACAGAAATCCTTCGAAATTCCAAAATATCCTCTCATATGTATGCGGATGATACGCAGATTTACATCAAGATCTCGTCCAGGGAGGATATCATGAGAATGGATAATGCCCTAAAAACATCATTACAATGGCTAACTGATAATCATCTGAAACTAAATGCGCAAAAAACAGAATACTTACTAATCACACCATCAAAGAAACCCACAGAAGTAAAAGAATGGACCAACTTGATCACAGCATTAAACTGCACCCCCACCCTAGTTGGATCAGCGAAATCATTAGGAATCATTCTTGATGAGAACCTAAACATGAAAGCCAACAATAAATCAATGACAAAAAGCGCACGCTATCATCTGAACTACATCAGAAAAATGAAACCATTCATATCTAAGGCGGATCTCAAATTGGCGGTACAATCACTAGTTATCGCAAGGATTGAATACGGATGCACAACGCTAGCAGGTCTTCCAAAAATTTAAACAGCACCTCTAAAGGCATGTCTCAACGCAGCGACAAGACTGATCACCGGATCGAGAAAGTTTGACCACATATCACCACACCTGAAGTCATTAAACTGGCTACCTTACGAAGCCAGAATCCAGTTAAAAATGGCATGCATAACCCACAAAGCACTACACCACAATACACCAAGTTACCTTGCCCAGAAAATCAAAGTATCTGGAGGAAACAGACCAGCCAGGAGTGCTAAGCAGCTAGCGTTGAGACCAGCCATCTTCAGAAAGAAAAAAACATACGATAGAGCCTTCTCAGGAGCAGCCCCGAGGATCTGGAACTCACTTCCTCCAAACATTAGAAAAATTACGGACACAACATCCTTTAAGAGGGAAACTAAACTCTACTTAATGAGTAAGTTCCTTCCATAAGGCTTGACTCAAGAAACTAGAATACATCAACAAGGACTGAAAGATACACATGAAAAGAGACTCTTGGGAGATATTATTTCTATTTGAAAATTATATTTAGCTAGATGCTAATCTTTATCGAACACACTATATGTATTTACTGTATATCCTTTAATGTATATTATCAGTCTAGGGCAGCTATATGTATTTTGCTATATATCCTTTAATGTATAATATCAATGTAACTACCTCAAAACATCTACCTTGAAATTGTACCTACCTCAAAACAAGGTGAGAAATCTTCCTGAAAAATACTTGTCGTTAACCATCTCATGTAATGTGAAGCGCTCTGATACCTAAGGGTCTTGTTCGCGCTATAGAAAACTCTTAAAAAAAAAAAAAAAATTTATGCATATTGTTAGATTTATGGGTCTCTAGTTGGCATAGGTAGGTACCTGTGACAAATAGGGACCCTTGTGTCTAGTCAGGCTAAGCAGACAGGTTTATCTTAGAGGCAATGTGTAAAGCATTTGTGAATACATACAGTAAACCAGTGACAACACTACAGATGGACACCACACAGTTGTATATTTTAAAAATAAGTATTCTTCATATAGATTTAACACAAGACCACAAACGACAAAAATCCACAATACAGTACTTAAAATGGTAGAATTAGCTTAGTTCTCTTTAGATCTTAAAATGCGACACTTTTGAGTCAATATACCTTAAGATGCGTATCGCAGGGCAATGCAAGTGTTGCAGGGAAGGTGATGTGGTAGTCCCATACACGCAAGGACGGTGATGCATTGACGGTCTGGTGCAAAGAAACAAAGATGACGCTTTCTCCTTGATGCAATACTCTTACCGGTGATGAGGCGGTGTCTGCTGCGGCGTTGGTCCTCTTTTTCCAGAGATGCGAGATGCTTTACATGTGAGCCGCAACATACCCTGCGACATGCTTCTGAGTGATGTGGCAGCGTCTGCTGCAACGTCGATCCTCTTCTCCAGGGCGATGTCGGGCTCTTCAGTGGACCTGTAATGACTCAGCGATTTTTCTGCGACACGCTTCCCGGTGATGCAGCGGTGTCTGTTGCAACATCGATCCTCTTCTCCGGCGAGGCGCTTCGTGTTGTGAAGCGACAGCGGCAGTTCGGCGACACGCTTCCTGTTCTTGCGTCGCGCTTCCAGCTCCTTGCGGCACGCAAGTCCTCAAAAAGTCCAGCACAACTGCAGGCACTACAAAATAATTCTTGGGGAGCTGGTGGGTGAAGTCTGTTGTCCCTGAGACTTCAGCAGGAGGCAAGCTCTTTCTCAAGCCCTTGGAGATCCTTATACAATTTGATGAATGTGCACACAAAGTTCCTCTCTCCTTTCTTTGGCAGTCAGGCAACCACAGCAGGCCAATCCTCCAAGCAGCACTTCAGCCTAGGGATAGTCTCTCCTCAGTCTCTCTGGTTCCACTCCTCAGCAAATGTTTCTTCTTGGTGTCCAAAAGTGATCTAAAGTTCTGGGGTTTGGGCCCCCTCTTTTATACACAGTTTCCCTGTGTTCTCTGAAGGCAGAGAGGCCTCTGCCTAGTCCAAAGCAGTTCTGGTCAGTCCTGGAGCACTCTGTTTACATGACATTTCCTTTCACAGTGCAGGGCAGAGACATCAGACGGACCACAGGAGGTGGAGCCAGCATTGTGCAGGGAAGGCACAGCCCTATTCAGGTTCCCAGGTGCAACTCCTCTCTCCCATCCAGATGCAGATCTCTCTATTCAGCACTGGGTTGACTCACCCTGTCTCCTGGAATCCCCCAGCCCCTGTTACTCAAACTCCAGACAAGGAATACACAACCTACCAGAGGCAGGCTTGGATAGTTAGACAAGAAAATACCTACTTTCTAAAAGTGGTATTTTCAAACACAGAATGTTAAAACCAACTTCACTAAAAGATGTATTTTATCATTCTGGGTTCAGGCATACTCAACTCGAATTTCCACCTAGTTCCCTGATTCAGTTAGGATTAGAAGATGTAATAATCAAACTGCCCATTCTGGCCTATGGGGACTAGGTAGCCTTGCAATAGTGAAAAACAAAAATGGCTGTAATTCACTATTGCGACATGCCATGCACATCAGGGCTTGTCCTATCTTATACTTACAATGCACCCTGCCTCTGGGCCTACAATAGGGGTGTCTGATATGAAGAAAAGGGAAGGTTTAGGGACTGGCAAGTGGGTGCACTTGACCAGTCAACATGGCAGTACCAGACTGCACACAGGCTCTGCAATGGCAAGCCTTAGACACACTTTTACAGGCAGCTTCTGTGGGTGGCACAACCAGTGCTGCAAGCCCACCAGCAGCGTTTGGGTTACAAGCCCTGGGCACTCTTGGTGCACTGTATTAGGGTCTGGCAGGTAAACCAAACAAGCCAATCATGGAATCACTAATCCATACATTAATTTAAATAGGGAGAGCCTATGCACTTCGGCACTGATCAGCAGTGGTAAAGTGCCCAGAGTCATAAAACCAACAAAAACAGTTCGGACTAAATACAGGAGGAAGGCAAAAAGTTCATGGATGACCCTGCCAAAAGGGCCAAGTCCAACAGCAGGGAAAACAGAAGTGATGCTTTTCAGAGAACAAACGTCCTTCTGGTCCCCGTCCTGCTGGCCAGCAGGTGTGAGCCCTCTCCCAACTCCTGTCAACAAGACCCAGAACCCAGAAATCTTCACTGACAAGATATTATGATATTTCAACCATGTCAGTGCTCTATCTTCCTCCACTTTTTTCACCTTGAAAAGGATTCTTCTGATCGTTCCAGTCCAGCTTAAAAAATGTTTTTATAGCAACTTTTATAAGTTGGACTAATGCAATGGTCTACTACTTACTGCACACCAATACATCCTCAAGAGACTGCAAATTTGACAAAATACGATGACAGGTGTTCTGCTAAAACTTCCAAGGCATCATTCTGTAGCCTCTGCAATCAGGAACCTTCATTGGCTCCCTATCAAACAGTGCATCACTTTCAAAGCACTCTGCATCACTTAAAAGGCACTCTATGACTTAGGTCCTGAATTTTTCAAACAAAACTTGAAATGGTACACCCAGAGTCGAATTCTCACTCCACCATGGCCAAACATGTTGACTTTCCCAAATTTAAACACTCCACTAGGGGAGGCAGGAGTTTCTTTCTGGGAACAACAGCAACCTGGAACACCCTACTACTCTATATTAAGAGTGCACCTAATCTTATTATCTTCAGAAAGCTTTAAAGCCTGTTTTCTTAACACCTGCTAAGCTTGCTGTTCCTCCTGCACATCTCTTCTACTGTATCAAAGCTGGCGCCAAGGCACCCTGGGGTTATCGAGCGCTGTAAAAATATTTTAACAAAACATTACATTACACCATATTCATATAGAAGTAAAAGCAGTTATTTAAAGTAGGAACTTCTTAATAGATAGGAATAATCCTGGTGTGTATTATAAAGCTTACATTATGTTTAAGCTGTAGGAAGAAACATAGGTTCACGTAATGTGATTGTCAACTGCTGCTGTGGAATTTTCTTCTTCTGTTGCTCTCAACATGTCTCTGGCTGATTCACCACCGTGCTTGTGTTCAGGCCCTAGATAGGTCCACGTCCACTGTTGTGAAATCTCCTTCCAGTTGTTTGAATTTCTTTGTTAACCTTGTACAAACTTTCATGTAGGAACATACTTAATGTAAACTGACCTTGATATGTTGTTTCTTTATTACATTCTTTTTTTCTACATTCAGCAGCTGCTCTTTTCATCAATGTATCTATTGTTAGTAACATAGGGCCTGGTTAAGAGTTTAGCGGTCCATTCGGCATAAGATTCACCTCCGCTGACTAAGCTGTCCGCCTACCGTATTACAATGTTGTCAGATTTCAGAATGAAAGACCGCCAGAGCACTGCCACCACCCATTTTCCCAACCCCACGACGTTGGTCAGAGAAAAGCAGTTGCGGTACGGAGGCACAGTGCGGTTTCTCTGCTGAACGAATTATGAGTTGGCTTTCCGAAGAGCCTGGCATGGTGGTGGGACTGTGTCCTTCGAGTTGTCAGAAATGAAGGATTTGGGGAACATTTCTTCGCTTCAGTCGTTGATTTGAATCCCTTCCTCCTGTTCCCCCTCCCTTCACAACAGCATCTAGACACCAAAGAAAACATCCCTTGTGGAGCCAAAATCCAGGTAAGCCTGTTACCCATTGACAGGACTGTGCACATATGGTCCTGACTCCAGCATTAGGTAGTAGACATTTTTTCACATGTATCATGCACATGTGTACTTCGGCAGTTATGCGGCAAAATATATACACCAGCATTGACAAATATGAAAAAACATTCACTGCTGCCAGTAAGACCGCAGCCGGCCCATACGAGACAATCGCAATACGGCAGTCTTCTTCACCACTGGGGTCTGACTGCCAAACTCGTAATAAGGCCCATAGTCTTTTTTGTTTTAATGATTAAGGATGCTTTGTGATATTCTTTCTCGTGTGAGTTGCAATTAAAGATATTTTTTCATATACTATACACGTATTTGTCTTTAAGAAACTTTTCTCTGCACAGCCAAAGAAAATCTCCATTCTATGCCTTAAAAAATGCCAAGCATCTTACATTAGTCAAATTTGAGAAAACATGGAGGCAAAATCCGAGCAGCAAAAAACTTGCACAGCTACAGATCTTTACCCTCTAGCTCATTTTGTCCCATTATGTCAGATGATCTGTTAATTCAAAGTGACGTTTGTTCAACAGCTGGCAATGTTTACGACTTGATGCTGAATATCCACAAACCATGTCCTCTGTTACTAGCTGTGGCATTTCAGATTGTGCAATGCAGAATAAAAAACTGCCAAAACAAGTAATCATTCTGTGATGTGTATTTATTGCGTTTTAGCTGAAATATAGCAATAAGAAACATTGGCACATAGTGATTTGAGGTAAGTTCAAGGTAATGACTCGCCTACATGGGTCAATTATTCTAATTAAATAAGTAATCCGGATGCATAATATATATTCTATGTATCTTTTTTATAAACCCGTTATTTTAGCTAAGGACCGCGTTAATTATTTATTAATTACATTAGAATTTTAACACCTCACAGATTCTTTTATTTCAGGAAATCGCAATCACTCTTGTAAAGCAAACCATCTGCACAAGCCATTCAGAACTTTGATGAAATAAAAAAACATAGTTTGGTTAGCAAAACATATCATATTGAACACTAAACCAGAGAGACTGTCGATCCTTGCTTCTGAGGTAGGATTCGCAGCTTGAAATGGAGCTCTGTTTTACTGAATTATGCTCAGTGTTCCAGGGATGTTGCCTGACATCAGCGTTAACAGCTGGTTAACGACTGGAGCCATAACACTGTTTTTATGTTTCTGGCTCCATTCCAATTGACCGCCAGATGGCATTTAACAGAAAGCATATTGTAATTGTCAGAATGTTTTAGCAGGTATCGTGCAGTATATTATTGTATATAAAGTGTACAGGCATGGTTATACACCTGATGGCACGACAATGAAGAGCTATTGCTTTAATGTATCTCCACTCATATCAGTATACTACTGTCTTGGAAATACATCTTGCACCTACATGGTGACCGTTGACTGTCTTTTTTCGTGAACTACGATTTGTACTGCCGGATATTTTCCTGAGTCCACTTTTCCAAACGTTTTTATATAAATGTATTGAAAAACATTTCAGACTGTGATCCGAGCGCCAAGGTTTAAGTGTGTTACTATAGCTCACTCCATTGTTGGTGCTCTCTCTACTATCTAACTGGCATTTTTGGTAACGTAGGAATATCCCGTCCAATAATTTTAAGTAAGATAAACACTGCTACTGGGTCTAGGCATTTTGGACTTGATCTGAGCTTGAGGTCAAGGGGAGGACAGAGACTGATTGTCGGAACTAAATTGTCTCTCTACATTGATCCTTTACTTAAGAAGACTATTGCTCCGGGACGAAAGCATACTGGATAAACATGCATGGCACATGCATGGCACACTTATGTGCTTATTAAACCTCATTCGCCGATGGCTTTTGCTCCTTTTCTTAAGCAAGTATCTAATACAGAACAATAGGAGTTTAAGGGTATAAGTTCAAAACCTGTTCAAGAGTTACAATTTCAATGGCTCTATATTGCAGCACGAAAGTGTAAAGGGAGGAAAAGTCATAAGGTGACCAATTAGCAAATTCATAATTCTCTTGGACACATAGTACAACAGACAACTATGTAAGGTTATTTGATTTATTACAAAGCCAAGAATAACTGAACATAAAGACACCTCAATAGGATGGTGTACAAATACATTGGAATTAGCATGAAACCAACTCTGTGTATCCAGTTTAGAAGCAGAATGCAGAAGATCAGAAAGCATGAGTGCAAGTTTCCCTGCATCTAGAGTTGGTTAAGTGAAAAACATTAAATCTATCCCTACTCGAATACTAAAGGGGTATCACTACTTAAGCATCTTGAAGAAGGAGGAAAAAGGTGTCAGCATGTGCAGTCATCCTAAGAAGTCTCACCAAGATCAATGGGTCATGTAGCATAAAGCTACAGAGACAGAGATTGCTCTAAGATGCTCTCGTCCAAAGGTGAAAGAGGGCAACTTTCCCTACTCCCAACGACACATATTTGTAGGTAATATTCCCAGAATCCAGTTCAAATCACGCCATCTGCTCTTGGTACAATCCTGAAGGTGTTTTTCCACGGGACAACAGTGTTCTTTCATTGATTATTATTATTATTATTATTATTACATTTATTGAGCGCACAGCTACCCGGAGGTTTCCCGGCGCTAGGCAAATAGAACAGTATACAGGGTGGGAGGAGCGTCAGGACAGCAGTTTACATATTGAAGAGCCAGGTCTTAATTCCTTTACGGAAAGTCAAGAAGCACATTTCAGAACGCAGAGGGAGGGGAAGGGAGTTCCAAAGAGAAGGTGCCAACAGGGAGAATGAGCGACCTCCCATTTTAGCTCTCTTGACACGCGGTATCCTGAACTTATTCTGGGTAGATGCCCTAAGTGTGCGAGGTGGAAGATATTGCTGCACAAGAACAGATAGGTAGTGTGGAGCTTTTCCAGTCATGATCTTGTGCATAAGACATAGTGCCTTGAATTTGACTCTGCTCTCAATTCGCAGCCAATGTAGTTTACGCATATGAGACGTGGCTGAGGTTCTGGCGGGTAGGTTACAAATAAGGCGAACAGCCATATTTTGTACCACCTGGTACTTCTTAGTTACCTCCTTGCAGGCACCCAGGAGTAGGATGTTACCATAGTCCAGGCGTGAGGTGACAAGAGCCTGGACTACAGTTCTCAGGGTGTCAGCAGGCAGCATCCACGTGATTTTCCTCAGCCACCTGATGATGGTGGTACAGGTGGCGGAGACTTTCACGACGTGTTGCCTGAAGGACAGTTGATTGTCAAGGAGGACCCCAAGATTACGAGCAGTAGTAGTTGGGGTAGGAAGAGGGCCCATCTCCGGTGGCCAATGTTGTGGGCCCCAGAGCGGGGTGTCAGAGCCAAACAGGAGCAGTTCTGTTTTCTCCCCGTTCAGTTTTAATTTGTGCTCAAACATCCATGCCGATATCTGTTTCAGTCCAGCTTGAAGAGAGGAGGAGGGAAGATGTTTGTTGGTAGAGAGTGAGTAGATGACTTGCGTGTCATCGGCATAGGAATAAATAGTGAGACCTGCCTGTTCCGCCAAAAAAGCAAGAGGTCTAACATATAAATTAAAAAAAAAGAGGGCTGAGGATAGACCCTTGTGGGACACCGTGATTGGAGGGGAATATTGATGAGACAGATGTAGAAGAAAAAACTTGAAACGTGCGATCAGAAAGGAAATTAGCAATCCATGCCAGGGCGGAACCATCGACACCCGCCGATTTCAAGGTGGACAACAAGATGGAATGGGAGACGGTGTCAAATGCGGCACTCAAATCAAGCAATATGAGTGCCACTGTCTCCCCATTGTCCACCTTTTGCCTGATGGATTCTGACACACCAAGGAGAGTGGTTTCAGTTGAGAAACCCGCCCTGAACCCGGATTGAGAGCCATGAAGAAAGTTGGAGGTTTCCACGTGAGAATTGAGCAAAGAATTAACGTGTTTCTCTAAAATTTTAGAGAAACATGAAAGCAAAGAAATAGGGCGAAAATTAGATGGGTTATTGGGATCTGCGTTGGCCTTTTTTAATAATGGGACCACCATAGCGTGCTTCCATTCGTTAGGAACGGTAGCTTCAGTAAGTGAGGCGTTCAGAACCTTCAGAATAATAAGGAGTAGGGCTGGGTCCAAAGAGCTCAGAACTTGAGGAGGCATAGGGTCAAGGGGAGAACCAGATTTTATGTCCTGCAGATACTTTTTTAAAAGCGTAGGGGAGATGGGGTCCCAGGCATGAAGTTGGGGAGTAATGGAAGTGGAGCAAGGGGAAGTAACCGGTGGGGGAGTACATATGGTTGGATCAGGGTAAGTGGACGCAACGGGAGTAGAGTTAAAAGTCTCATAGATCTTCTCAATTTTCTCAACAAAGAAATTGGCTAAAACTTCACACTGGGCAGTATCCAGACTGGGGTCCTTAGGTACAGTAGATGCACCTGATAGCTCCTGCACAATTTTAAACAGGGCCTTGGGTCTATTCTGCGCCGTAAGGATAGTGGTATTAGCAAAATTTGCTCTGGCACTATCACAAGCCGCGTGATAGGCTTTAAGGGCAGCCTTATATTCAGCTTTCTGAACAGCATCATAGTTGGAGCGCCATATGCGTTCCAGTTTTTTACTTTTAGATTTTTCTTGGCGAAGGGCGTCAGTGAACCATGGTGCTGGTGGGTGATGGATATGAGATTTATTTCTTTGAATCGGGAGACAAGAATCCAAAGCAGTAGTCAACCACCGTCTAACAGAAGGTAGTTCTTCGGTAGTAATACTGGAAAACAGGGGTATTGAATTGGTAAGAAATGAGTTTAGTTTATCTACATCTAAACGTTTCCAGTTCCTGCTGGCTTTGTGAGGGAGAGCGGGATTAGAGGGGTTTACCGTAGCCATTTCAATAGAGAAATTAACAATAAAATGGTCCGACCAAGGGACCGGCGTTGAAGATTGGTAGGAAATGCCAGTGAGGTTAGAAATAATGGGGTCTAAAAGATTACCGGCCTTATGAGTGGGGTCGAAATTGTGAAGGTGGAGATCTAAAGCTGCAAGATCCTGTAAAAGGCGTGTGGAGATAGCACATGAAGCAGAGTTAAAATGGATGTTTAAATCACCAACGACGATAAAATTATTTGATTGCGCCAGGAGTGGGGCAATAAGGTCAGGGAAGGAGGAAGCCCAACTACTAGCAGAGCCCGGCGGACGATAGATCAGCGTGCCGGTTAAAGTAAAATGCGGGGTAAGTAAGAGCTTAAACAAACCAGCTTCGCAATTAGGGAAATCGAGATCTTCCCATTTACAAGAGAATTCTCTCCTGAAAATAATGGCAATTCCCCCGCCATCTTTAAGAGCCCGGTTTCGCCCAACATAGGTGTAATCATTGGGGAGAGCCATGGCGATGTCAGGGCCAGAGCTGTCATTTAACCAGGTTTCCGTGACAAACATGGCAGCTGGGCTAACTGTCTCTAACAGGTCAAAAATGTCTCTCTTGTGTTTCGCGAGAGATCGACAATTAATACTAATAAACCTCAGAGAGGAGCCGGGATTGGGTGGAATGGAGGGGAGAGTGTGACTCCGGGAGGGAATGTTCCAAAAAGTAGAAGACATACAGTCTATACTTGAAGTGGAAGATTCCAATGAGAGGCTGCAGGATGAACAAGAAATTGGAGCATTGTGACAGTTAAAAACAATGTTCGAAGAACAAGAAGGTCCCCGCAACCGCAATAAGGCGGTACGAGAATACGTGACATAATCGTGGGCAGGGGAACTGGGCCCTGGGCACGTACTGGCGCGGACGGGCGCAGACGGGCTTGACTTGTGCGCGACTTCGGCGCGAAGTCGGCGCTCCCGCTGCGCTCGTCCGCTGCGCTCGTCCGCTGCGCTTCCTCCATGCCACCATTAAGTACTAAGGGTGAGGGACCACTAGACCGCTCACCTGCAAGGACTAGCGCAGGGCGGAAGTGGTGTCAGCCTACAGGAAGTGCGCTCCTCGAACTGGCCCTCCGCAACAAACGGCACAAGCCGGGGCGGAACGGGACCACGAGGGCGGTAAAGTGCAGGAAATGCAGCTTTCACATGAGAAAGGTACAATGAACAATTTAAAAAAATTTAAAATAATTTGTCCAGCGTGCTTTTAATATCAGCCGCGGACGTTAGAGATCAATGTGCAAATATGCTAAGTTGTTTAAAAATAATCATGCGTGCTCTTAGGATCAGCAGCGGCACAGTTTACAATTCAATACAGCGTCTAACACACACCGCCACCTGTAGACTGCGTTAGTCACTGGGGCTGGGAGCAAAAAGCGGCAATTAAATAGTAAGGCGGGCTCGGCACCACTAGACCGCTCACCTGCAAGGACTAGCGCAGGGCGGAAGTGGTGTCAGCCTACAGGAAGTGCGCTCCTCGAACTGGCCCTCCGCAACAAACGGCACAAGCCGGGGCGGAACGGGACCACGAGGGCGGTAAAGTGCAGGAAATGCAGCTTTCACATGAGAAAGGTACAATGAACAATTTTAAAAATTTTAAAATAATTTGTCCAGCGTGCTTTTAATATCAGCCGCGGACGTTAGAGATCAATGTGCAAATATGCTAAGTTGTTTAAAAATAATCATGCGTGCTCTTAGGATCAGCAGCGGCACAGTTTACAATTCAATACAGCGTCTAACACACACCGCCACCTGTAGACTGCGTTAGTCACTGGGGTTGGGAGCAAAAAGCGCCAATTAAATAGTAAGGCGGGCTCGGCACCACTAGACCGCTCACCTGCAAGGACTAGCGCAGGGCGGAAGTGGTGTCAGCCTACAGGAAGTGCGCTCCTCGAACTGGCCCTCCGCAACAAACGGCACAAGCCGGGGCGGAACGGGACCACGAGGGCGGTAAAGTGCAGGAAATGCAGCTTTCACATGAGAAAGGTACAATGAACAATTTTAAAAATTTTAAAATAATTTGTCCAGCGTGCTTTTAATATCAGCCGCGGACGTTAGAGATCAATGTGCAAATATGCGAAGTTGTTTAAAAATAATCATGCGTGCTCTTAGGATCAGCAGCGGCACAGTTTACAATTCAATACAGCGTCTAACACACACCGCCACCTGTAGACTGCGTTAGTCACTGGGGCTGGGAGCAAAAAGCGCCAATTAAATAGTAAGGCGGGCTCGGCACCACTAGACCGCTCACCTGCAAGGACTAGCGCAGGGCGGAAGTGGTGTCAGCCTACAGGAAGTGCGCTCCTCGAACTGGCCCTCCGCAACAAACGGCACAAGCCGGGGCGGAACGGGACCACGAGGGCGGTAAAGTGCAGGAAATGCAGCTTTCACATGAGAAAGGTACAATGAACAATTTTAAAAATGTTAAAATAATTTGTCCAGCGTGCTTTTAATATCAGCCGCGGACGTTAGAGATCAATGTGCAAATATGCTAAGTTGTTTAAAAATAATCATGCGTGCTCTTAGGATCAGCAGCGGCACAGTTTACAATTCAATACAGCGTCTAACACACACCGCCACCTGTAGACTGCGTTAGTCACTGGGGCTGGGAGCAAAAAGCGCCAATTAAATAGTAAGGCGGGCTCGGCACCACTAGACCGCTCACCTGCAAGGACTAGCGCAGGGCGGAAGTGGTGTCAGCCTACAGGAAGTGCGCTCCTCGAACTGGCCCTCCGCAACAAACGGCACAAGCCGGGGCGGAACGGGACCACGAGGGCGGTAAAGTGCAGGAAATGCAGCTTTCACATGAGAAAGGTACAATGAACAATTTAAAATATTTTAAAATAATTTGTCCAGCGTGCTTTTAATATCAGCCGCGGACGTTAGAGATCAATGTGCAAATATGCTAAGTTGTTTAAAAACAATCATGCGTGCTCTTAGGATCAGCAGCGGCACAGTTTACAATTCAATACAGCGTCTAACACACACCGCCACCTGTAGACTGCGTTAGTCACTGATACATTTTGTCCTTGGTTCCCAGACCTTCTCCTCTGTGAAGCACAACTACCTTCCTTTAGCGACTCAAGCCACACAATAGTAGCCTCTCTCCTTGCCTGAGGAGCGCTTCTCTCACTTGCAACACAAAACATGAGAAAGAACAAATTGCACAGCACACATGACATTCAAACTGCTATTTCTAAAGAGAGAGTTTCCAGGGAACTGCATTTCAGGCCTCTAAAATTCAGCTAACATAAGAAAGCATCATATGAGCAATTAATAAGCACATTTGGTATATGAATAATTGTCAGTTGCACAACATGAGTTCTTCACTTTAGTGTGTTCTGCTAGTTAAATTCATTTTCTACGTTAAATCTCCATGTTGCTTTTCAATGACCTAAAACACATCACATTTTTCTTTTAGCATGCTTCACGATTCTAACACTTTGAGTTAATACAACAAAGGATTATATGAGGTTGAGTTCTACATGTGATTTTAAATTTATAACACATCCCTACAAGAATATTAAAGTTTCCACTGTATCAGGAAAATGGCTGATTGTCAGACCCCTTTTTTGCTCATGCGTCTGAGACGAATGGTACGTTTTTCAAACTCTACGCAGAAAACTAGCAGGTGAGTTGAGAGTGAGGAGTTGTTAAACCTGTGGAAATTCAGTTGAAACTGCTGGATGTTTCTATTTTAATAAGTGGCAACTACATAAATAGTTTCAGGCAATCCCAAGTATGTACCCTGTGCTCCTCAGAGAGAAACAGCGAAATGAGGTGCACGTGAAAAAATTAAACTAGGAATTTATTCTAAAGCACACATGAAGCGACGTGTGTCTACTGTGACATGTAGGTTTCAGTGAAGCCTTGTCAAGTACAAAATATTATCGGTTTTTGATATGCTTGGGTAGCTAAATCCCATTTTGGGCGCATGATATAATATGGGGAAAAACAATATCGACTGACAAAAATGTAAAAATAATATTGTTTGCGAAAATATCACCGTACCTAATTACAAAAAACATAAATATTGATGACAAAATTATCGCCATAGTAAATAACAATATTGAAAACATAACGCTTGTTTTGATGGGGCACAGTCAAGCCGTTGTTGGGGGTATCCACCATCCAGCAGTATCACCCTGGTGGGACTCCAGCCCCAGGTTGCACCTTCTGCCATCTTCTGCAATTTTTTGCCTCCTGCACTTAATCTTGCTGGACCGCCAATCACCCTGGGTGCAACGCAAGTTCTTACCGCTGCCGCAGGTGAGGGGGATGCGCTTGCATCACGCTCAAAAGCGCTGACTCATCCCGCGGTGTGGTATGCTGGTTTTGCTGGGGCACAGTTGGGGGCATCCACCATCCAGCAGCAACACCCTGGTGGGACCCCAGTCCCAGGGTGCACCTTCTGCCTCTCACACTTAATCTTGCTGGGCCACCAATCACCCTGGTGGGGCTACAAGTACCAGGGTGCAACACAAGTTCTTACCACTACCTCAGGTGAGAGGGAGGTGCTTGCATCACCCCCCTTGACTCCGACTCCCATATGGTGACCTGCGGGTAAGATCTTGTTGGTTCCATAAACGTATCCTTTTCTTTCTATTTGAGTCATCATCCGGCTAATACCCCTGGAATTGCACCCATTAAAAGTACTCTGCTGAACTGTATGTAGTCATTTGATGTTAACTTGTTCATTCGCAGCAGGGATCAAGGTGGGCTACTGGCAGGAGCCTCTATTGAGGAATCAGACGAGTGTCTCTTTTACGATCCAAGGGAAAAATTTTGTCTATCACTTCCCACTGTTGGGGGCTGGGGAGTATCTGAAACCGTTCTGATAACTTTTCCTGTTTGTTGGCCGACTAACTTGTAATCACTCGCCCTCATTTAGTAATGTCTCAGAAGGGCAGGGTTCGTACAAGAGACGTTCGACTGCCGGCCAGAATCGTGAGCCCAGAGACTGAAAACTCTTATTCTTTTCACTCGCTAATTGTGCTTTTTATATGTTTTGAAGCCTCTTGCCTGCACAGCTCACATTTTGTCTAATGGACCATAGATGCTTGTTAGCTGATCCTAGTGAGGTGGCTGAACCGCGGTACCACCAAGGCTTAATAATGGGAAAGTGCAACTGTGCCGCTGAACAACAACTCCGACACCAAGTAACTCCTTTCTCCTTTCTGCCACCAGCTTCAATCAACAGGATGTTACAGAGGGCTATAGGTGTGGCAACCACAGCAATGGAGCTCACTAAGAGGCACTTGTCACCATCCCCAGATCTCTGTTATGTTATTTTAATTTGTATCGCGCACAGATCCTCGTAAGTGTCCCGGCGCAGAGTAGAAAGAGGCAACCATTAGAGAGTTAGGGAAAGAGATAGGTTTTCAAGTTCTTCTTTAAGTTCAGCGGGTCCCGGATATTCCGAAGGGTGAGAGGGAGAGCGTTCCAGGCAACAGCAGTTTTTCTCACCCAGGGGCTGCCTACAAGCCTCTGACGTTGGAAGCAGTGGACCGGAGCGAGGCGCTGGGTTAGAGAGTTCAGATGACGCGCTGGGGTGTTGAAGGCGAAGCAATTCTGTAAGTAGATGAGACCAAGCCCATGAAAAGCACGATGGGCCATGACCAAGGATTTGAATTTAACCTGTTCAACCACCGGGAGCCAGTGCAGAGCCAGTGCAGAGAGCGCAGGTAAGGTCTCATGCAAGACCTGGCCAGAATTTCCAGAAGAAGTCTGGCTGCCGCATTCTGGGCCACCTGGAGTCCCGGAACACCCATATATAGGGCATTAGCGTAGTCCAATCGAGACAAAACAAGGGCGCAAATAACGGACTCCTTCGCCTTCCTAGGCAGGAGCGGGAGACATTTTCTCAAAGATTTCAAAAGACCAAAACAAGGCCCCGCAGGTTTCCTGACCTGAGTAGTGAAGAAAGATTCTTCTCAAACCACACCCCTAGGTTCTTGGCCGGCTTCCCTGTAGGATTGGGACTGGGGAACTCGGGGGGCCAGAAAGTGTCTCTAAAGTTTGGAGGAAACTTTCTGTAGAGAAAAATCTCTGATTTATCTTCATTGCACTTGAATTGTGCAACGGCAATCCAATGAAAAATAGAGGACAGGCAGTGTTGAGCAGAGGAGACCGAGTCCACATTCTTATCCCAAGTGAAAAGGAGCTGGGTGTCATCAGCATAGGCCATGTTGCGATGAGGGTGCCAATTAGCCCCAAGTTCCTCTGCTACGTACACCAGAGGTGTGACATAGTTGTAAAAAAGAAGGGGGCTAAAGGAGGACACCTGCGAAACTCTTGTGGTCACTACCTGAGCAGTAGAAGAGGCCGGTGGGAGCCATATCTGTTGAACCCGTCCTTCCAGGAAGGATCTGAACCATCCCCACACCGCACCCAACACCCCAATCTCTGTTAACCATGATAGGAGGAGGGAGTGGGGGATAGTGTTGAACGCCACCGACAGGTCAGGCAAAACCAACGCTGCTTTCCCGCCGGCATCCAGGCACTCCCTAATTGACTCCGCAACCTCCACCAGGACAGACTCGGTGCTGTGGGAGACTCTAAATCCTGAAAGGGCAGGATGCAATAGGTCTCTCAACAACCTTCGCAAATACCTTGGCCAGGCTAGGTAGCAGGGAGATGAGCAGGTATTTCGTTAGGATAAGTGGATCGAGGGACGGCTTTTTGAAAAGAGGCAACATCTTGGCCTGTTTCCAGGCCTGTGGTACGCAGGCAGCCACGAGAGATAGACGGATGATACCATTGACCTTGTTATTAATGCTGCCAACATTCTAGCTGGGCAGGAGTCCGAGGGAGAGCTCGACTTCAGGCCCTTGAGAATATTAAGGGACTCAGTAAGGTTCACAGGCTTGAATGTGTACAGATAATGATCTGGATCAGCCGGTGGTGATGCCTTAGCTATCCTAGTATCCATATTACAGGGGGCAAACACCGCCTGAATAGAGAGGATTTTTTCCTGGAAAAGATTAGAACGGCACTCCCACCAGGTGTCTGTGGTTTAAGACTCCCTATATAGAGCGGCAGGGGACGTGAAGCTCTGTACAATACAGAAGATGATTTCTTTAGCTTTGTTTTTTGCTAATTCAGTGCGAGAGGCCGCTGTTATATTTAGCTACCTCTCAAGTTACCACCCCTGCTTCTACACCCAGGGCAACCATGCCTCTGCCATCCCCACATCAAGAAGTTGCACATAAAACAGTTACCTGGAAGTGGGGTATCATTACCAGTATGCCAGAGAATGGGAAGCCCAAGCGGGTGGGAGCTGAAAGAAAGAAAACAAATGTGGGGTTAATAACTAGTGTGGAGGACCTGGATAATCCTGGCGAATCTACAGGAAGTACTGCTAACTCTCGAGCAGAGATGGATTATCCATCTTCGATGCTGAATTTGTTAACGGACTTCTAGAGCCAATTTAGAGCTATTGTGTGAAGAAGTGTCCCCCTAGATAAATTGGTAATAATGGGGGATAGTAGGCAAAAACACACTAGTGTAAGTACCACACAAGCCCAACTGAGGGGGAATGATTTTAGCTGCCACCATTAGATAGGCCTGGTGCACTGAGGAACCAAGATCCCTCCATTCTCCTGGGTTGCAGTCGGGCTAATGACCATAGTCATCAGTTAGGTAAATCTACCCTGAATCCCATAGAAAGTCCAGGTGCACGGCAGGCCCAAGACCATATCACCTCCACTGGACCCAGCAGTCCTAACTATGAGGTTGGGAACAATCAATCCGAAACAGGGTATAAATAAAAACAACCCCACTCCACTAGGGTCTATGGAAAGCAGAAAACGGTTAGGGGTGAGGAGAGTTCAAGTGGTAGGCCCGAAGTAATAAACCTTCCAACTATAAACTTACACCCTACTTCATCTTCGTTTGTAATTACAATGACAGGAGTACCAAAAATTAAAACTGGCCAAAGGGAAACACAACTGGACCTCAGCAATACATGTTTGTGGTTGGTAAGGTACAAACAATTCCCCTATAACAGGGCTGGGGAAATCCTAATGGTCCGTAGCGTTGATTGGGTGGGAGGCAGTCAATAAGACAATACAAGGGGACTGTGTAGTTATTAATTAACAAAAAAAACAGACTGTTGTAGTACACTAAATCAGAAATATATTCCCGTTACCCACCAACAGGGATGAGGGCCCTTGCATTGAACTATTTTTATTTTCACTATTACATGCCAGCTAGGGCCCATATTAGCCCAGATCTAGTCAGGTGGCCACTGGAACTTCAAACTGTGGGCCACTGGCACCCACCTCCCAGACCTTTGCTATTTTATATACCAGTAACAAATAGATTTGGGCTTCTGGAAGAGGTTGATTGACGTAGAATGGCATTGGGACCAGCCCATGGAACTAGAGCCCTGAGGTCTGCAAGAGAACCAGAGGAGTATAGTTGCGGCCAGCCAAGCCAGACCACTTGCCATGGGGTAGGGGCATGATGAAAGGAGCTGGAAATAGGAACACAACAGACGGCAAATGGTCTAGAAGGGATACAGAAAGAGGCGCCTGCAACACCAGCTACCCTAATCCCTGTTCTCCTATGTAATAGCATGTTGAGGGACGGTCCACCCAAGAGAGTATTACACAATTATCCCTCAATCCAAACAAGGGATATCCAACCCCCTGTTATCTATACTTTGGATGGCACCCCTGACAAGCGCAACCTAGGTAATAAGTTGAGGGTCTTATCCTAGAACGTTGCTGGTTTAAAAAGTAAACTGTCCTGCCCCGATTGGGGGCTTTTTGTGGACCAATATGATGTATGCATGTTTCAGGAAACCTGGGCGCAGGAAGACTATCTAAGGGTGCGAACAGTGACAATAGAGGGTGGCAGTCTCTGTTTATTATTTGTGGATCTGAAGATGGCCTTTGATTTGGTGCCAAGTGCTGAATTATGGGGTGTACTTAGAGATCTGGGGATCCCCCTCTACCTCCTGAGTTTGCTTATGAGATTGCATAAAGGCAACTTTGCCGGTGAGGTATGGGAAATGTGGCAACCTAACCTCTCGACTCCCAGTTAACAGAGGAGTAAGGCAGGGTGGTGTGCTTGCACCTACCCAGTTTTGTCTCTTTGTTAATGCATTGGTCATCTAACTCATTGAGGTAAAGGATAACGATACCCTGAAGATAGCACGTAGAAAGGTATCAGCAATGATGTTTGCGGACGACACCCTCTTAATATGAAAGTCGCCCATGGGTATCCAGAGGGTCCTTGATAGCTTGGTCACCTTCTGCAAACACAGGGGTTTGGAGATTAACAAGCAGAAGATTACATTTATGGTCTTCAACTCAGGCAAAACATCACGTTCTAACCCTTGTTTTGATGGCACTATGTTTGAGAAGGTGTCGGTATTTGAGAGCCTGGGTGTCACGTTAACAGAAAATCTGGAGTGTGGGCCACAAATGGCCAAAGCATTTCTCAAATTTCCCAGACCCCGGGGGGAATTGCAAAACTGTATAAAAACTCCTCCTACAAGCCAGCTGGGCCAATAACACATATATATATAAAGTGCAAGCAAGGGGTGTGACAATGTATCGGGCGGAATTATGGGGTTATTGTTGTTCTGGTAGTTTGAGTAAAATAGAGAAGAATTTCATGAGGCATTTGTTGGGCCTCCCACCCAGTACCCTCTCACCTCCCTATGACTGGACTTAGGAATTAGACCAATTGGGGGAGAGATTGGACTTAGACCTCTAAACTTTTAGCGCAGACTGTTGGTGCCCCCGGAACAGGCCGTCTATAGTTCAGAATTAAAGGAGCTACTGAGTTTCCCTAGGTAAAATATCATGATTTGCACATGTAAAGGATGAATCTTGTAGACTGGGAAAATCATGTTTATGTAGCAATCCAGAGGAATCGTGCCCTGTAATCTCAAGTTCAAAATTGGTAAGATTTTATAGGAGCAAAAACTTGCAGATATCTAGGGGAGTTCGTCCTTAGGACATCTGACAGCCAAATTCTTGAAATTCAAAGACAAATATACATTAAAGTCTTTTCTGGATGACAACCAACCAACCCTGGCAAGGACATTTTATGTTCAGTTTAGATTTGGGACCTTGCTGCTTCGTACTTTCTCTAATGAATGGTCAAAAACTACATCTCGAGGGTGCCTTGCCTGCAAATGTGAGGTTGAGTAAGAGTTCCACATTTTTTCATTTGCCCTGGTTATAAATGAGCTAGACAGTGCTGACTTATCCAACTGAGCTGGAACTCAGGGGTTTTCCACTGCAATGAGGCATTTAGATGCTTGAAGTACGATACGTTTATGCCCATTGGCTTTACTGTATCTAGATTCATAACCTTAATGTGGTGTACACACTGGATGTTCCTAAATTCGTCACTGCGTCCTTAAAGTACATATTGTCTGCATATTTTAACTGTTTTATCTACATTTTTTACTCCTTTTAATGTTTTAACATTAAGACTGCTGATGAAATGAGCTTTAACTTTGGCAAATTGCATGTACAGTGTTTATGTCCCAAGTGGCTTTTACATATGGGGAAACATAGATGGTAGCTGGATGAGGTCGGGATGTTGATTTGAACAGTCCGGTTCTACCACCCTGGGAACCATGTGAACCCTGCTGTGCACTTTAACGCTATTAATCTATTAATTTGTATAGCTATTTATGGAGATGTTTTATAGTACATGGTTTTGTGTGTGTGAATTTTCTGTGTATGCTGTTGTAGTACTTTATTCGATAAAAACATTTATCATAAAAGTAAAACCAATTTCAAGTAAAAACAACCCTTAAAAATTCATACAAAGCGGTATATAGATCATAAATAAAATAAAAAGATATATATACATTTAAAATTGAACAAACCAGAAGGGCCATTGAAAATGGCAGCAGCAGGGTCGGACACAGTTAACCTAAATTATCTTTTGATACCCTCGTTCAAAATCATCTTTATCTGGTTGGATCGTATCTGCCAGGCTCTTCCCAAGAATTTTGCAACCCCACACACAAGAGCCAGTGATGTTACATCTGATGTGAGAATGCGTAGGGCTTTAAGATGCTGTCTGAAGCCCAATTCCCTGCAAATCGGCCTAAGCCACCGTCTTCTTGCCCCCCTATAGGCTCTACAAGCGAATAAGAAATGGGCTAAGGACTCTTTGGGGCATGGGCAACATGGACATGAAGTACGGTCAGACGGGGAAGATCTCCACTTCTCAGCGAATGAGTTTAATGGTAAGGTTCCATACCTAAATTTTAGGAAGAGAGATCTGTCACTAGGTGATTGGATAAAATCCAATAATGGTTCGAACTTTCTGGCAGGCTTAATGTTAAAAAATTGGTCGGTCAGGGGTCCCCACCTTTGCCCCTCTAATTCCTCCTTCTGTGCCCAGTCCCAGTACATTTTCTTAACAACATTTTTTGGTGGGGGGGATTGCGTCCGCCAGAGCTCACCTAATCCTAACTGTGTCACCAACTCCTTGGTCAGCCATCGGATCTTAGCACAGCCGCCCAAGCTGATGAGTTCGTCAAACACTGCAGCATAGTTGGCCAAATCAGGTGATCTTCTCATGCGCACGCAGAACAATAATGGGCGCAGGCGGACTATATCCTTGATTGAGCGTCTGCCCAAAACAAGAAAAAGTGGCTTTAGAGGGGTTGAGACTGGAAGGGAGACTAGATCTCGAAAAAACTTATTCTCTGCCCTAACCAGTTCCGGGATGTTCTCGAACCCCCAAAGCTCGGAGCCATAAACTGCTGAGGCTAATGTCTTCCCTTCATAAACTGCCAGGGCCGGGGCTATGGGTCTACTAATCGAGCCTCGCTGGTCTCTTGCGATAGCACCTGGGACTCTCTTAAGTGTGTATGCACTTTTATGGTCCACGATGACCAAAATAAAGTTTGTTGGATGGAGAAAATATATATATATCAACTACAATATTATCACTTATAAGTAAGCAAAACATAACAAATTAACATGAAAACTCTTATTTGAATAATAGAACAAATATAAATAAATGTAAAATACATATATCAACACAAAATATTATTAATATATTACTACATTAAGATTAACATTAAACACATTAAAAAGTATTTAATTTTAAATAATTAATCATTCATCAAAAAATACATACATAATAAAATAAATTGCATTAAAAATGCAAACTTTAAAATATGGCTTTAAACATTATAAACATTATAACTATATTCATAATGACACAAAACAATGCAAACAAGCATTTCACATTCAAACAGAATCACTAATTAGCGTCCACCACAAAGATAAAAACTGAAAAAAAGCAACAACTAACAAATTCAAATATTAATTTAATTAACAATACAGTATATAAAGGAAACTCACTACTTCTCACAGAAGAAATACAAAACCTGCACGAGAGCGACACTCTGCCGGATTCTTAAAACAACAGCAAAAAGGAAATCTGCAAAAATAATAGCAACTACATTAACAAGATTGGTAGACCTATCAGCCTTAAGGTGCTCCTCCCCCAAACCTTTTGCCTTCACCCTCCTTTGTTTCTGACTTTGTTTTGTTGGTCTAAGAACTCTGTACACTCTACCACTGCTAACCAGTGCTAATGAGTCTGTGCCCACTCCCTAAGACATGGTAAAATTAACTTACACCTGATTTGCATTACTCAGGGCCTGTACATTAAATGTTACTCGTGGGCCTGCAGCACCTTTTGTGCCACCGACTTAAGTAGCCCTTTCAGCCAATTTGAGTAGGAAAAGTAATCCTTTTGCCAAGCCGTAAACTGCCTTTTTAGTGTCACCCCTAAATTCTGCCCTAGACAGCCCATAGAGCAGAGTGTATTGTAATTAAAAAGTTGGACATGTACTTTTAAGTTTACATGTCATGGTAGAGTAAAACTCACAACTTTGTTTTTCACTTCTGCAAGACCTACCTCTCATGTAGGATAACAAAGGGATGCATTTACTAAGTGCTAACCTTTTATCGAGAGCAGGTATACAAGTTATATTTGCTGTCCTAGAAATTGTAATTTAAACCCCTTCTATAGTAAAATTGGATTTTAAGTAAAGATTTTGAAAATTTCACTTTTAGAAAGTTGGTAATTGTGTACCCTAGGCATTTGGTGTCGGCAGCCTTTTGCTGTGCCACCTGACTAGGCATGAGTGGCAGTTGGCCTTTGTATATCCCTGCTGGACAGCCACATAATAGAGGGATTAGGTGTATCTGGATGGGCCATCTCAGGTAGGATGGGTGTAGTCCACTTGCACCTTCAGTAGGCTATGCCCTGCTCTTACACAAAGAACCTCACACTAGCAATTTGTGTCTGTTGCCAGGCAGCAGCCAGAAATGGAAATTGAAGACACTTCTGTGGGGGGAAGCTTCCAGATGTTTCTTCTACTTCAAAGTAGGTACCAGGTCTAAACAGGAGACCCTCAGACCCATTCTTCAGCTCATGTTCTGGAATTGCAGAAGGACTATCACTGCTAGTGTGGCCTGCTGTGTTTTTTGAAGTCTGCTTTGCTGTACCAAGAAGGACTGATTTGCTCCTTGAAGCCCGCTTTGCATCCCCAGAGGTCTGCTCTGCTGCTTGAGCCCTGCACTACATTTCGATCCAGGACTTTCAGGGTGACTCCAAAGGCTAGTTGGCTATCCTCCTGATCATAGCCTCAGGAAAGGTAAATGCTTAAACCAACTTGAACCCGTTTCTGGACCTTGCCTAAATTGGTTCTGAACCTCCAAGTGGTATCTCTCCAGTCCTGGCCCCTTGGAAATGGTGGTATAGGTGCCTAGATAGCTGAAGTCAAAAACATGGGACTTAAAACATTTTTGTCAAAAATGTGTTCTGAGAACTGGGACCTACCTGCACATTGCTCCGCCCAAGAAGCATGGCCTATAGACCTGACTTCATGGCAGCTCCCGCAATGGTCTTATCCACAGCAGGGAATCTTATTCAGTGGCTCCTCACATGATGGGTATCCAGTCTCGTGGAACTCTTGTCAGCTACAGACTGCCATTTCATTCCACTGGAGATTTTCAACTTTCAAAAAAGGCACTAAGTGCCATATTTATCAATGTGTTGCATTGCCCTTGCATCACCCAAGGTAACGCAAGGTCAAAGCAACACTAAAGTCAAATTTACCAAGCTACGCAGGGCCACCTTGCATGGATCTGTGGTGCTTGATAAATCTGGAGTGCAGCAAGGCAGTGCAAGTCACTGCCTTGCGTTACTCCATCCCATGTATCCACCCATGGATTTTTGTGCATTCCCAGATTTACCATGATTGGTAGACCTGGGAATGTGTCAAAATGCTACACCTTCCCAGGGGAGGCATAACGAGGAGAAATATCTTTATTTTCCCTCATTGTTTCCTCTTTCGATGTATGCTGCATTCAGAAGCACACATAGAAAGAGAACAATACCTCATGAGATTGCTTTTGTGCATGAAGGTATCCCTTCATGCACAAAAAGAATTTCCCTTTGCACCATAATGCAAGGGTGCCTGCTTTTTGCACTAGTCAGCCAAACATATACAAGTGCAAGGAAAGGAAAGAAATGCACCATATAATGGTAAATATGGTGCATTTATGCCCTCACAGGGTGTCTTGCTGCATTGCATTGAATGAAATATTGAAAAATCTGTCACAATGTACAAACATAGGAATCTTCACCTTGACTTCGTCTAGCATCTCCCTTACGGTGCCTCTTCCTCCTTTAACACAGCCAGCTGCCTTTCCCAGCGAACTTTACTATCTCATGCAATTTATTAAATTCCTTTGAAGTCCAAAGATATGCAGAGACTGGGCAAATCTACTTTGTGTTTCAGAACCGTTTCCCATCGTGGTCGGCCATAGCTTTCGACTTTGCCCAGATCTTGCACGATTAAAGGTCCATGATTGGCGCTTTGATATTTTAGGTAATAGTTTTCACTTAAAAATGTAAAACCCATTACTCCCATTCTAATGATTGGATTTTTGTTGTTGTGTTGTTGTTTTGTGTGCTGCATAAATACTTTACACATTCCCTCTAGGTTGAGCCTGCCTGCTTTTTTGAGAAGTTACCAGAGGGTTAAGCAGATGTTATTTGGTGATTTGTTGTGGTTCATCCTGACAAGGATTGTGGTTGTTGCTTGAGAAGGGCTCACACCCCCTCAACCACGAGCCAAATATCTCACAAAGTTAGTAAAACATTTTAACTAACTCATTCTAATCAAACTTTATTAAAAAACATAAATGCTTTAATTATAAAGCAAAGTCTTCCTTTTATTTCTTTACCAACCTTTAGATACTAAGATACAGCTGCATCCAAATCAAAGCATTGGATAACAATTAATTAAATGAGCTCAACATTCAAACACCTGGATAAAGTCATATGTAAATTCAAAGTATTTTTTTTTAAAAACATCAAGTGGTCCTTATGCATAAATATTAAAGCTAAAATCCCAAACCTGAATGTTTAATATGTTGCTAAAACAATCTTTTCCTGCTCAACAGAAAACAAGACACCTGCCCCACACCTTAACAGCTTCAATTGAAAATTGAAAAAAAGACCTGCAATTACAATCTACATCTGTTAAGCATAAAATGTAAAACAATTGAAATTATGTCTTCTCTACATTAGCAAAATAAAGTTACATTTATAACATAATATTTAACTATCCATCCTTCTGTGCCTACACATCTAACCCCCCCTGTTTACCTATGCATTAAAGACAGGTACCATCCCAGACTCATGGGGCCAGATGTAGGTAGCCAAATTCCGGTCGGTAACGTCCAAAATCAGTAATTTCGGCCGTTACCGACCGGTATTTGGACATTGAGATGTAGGGCGCCCAAAATGTCCCGATTCGGTAAAAATTCCGAATCGGTAGATTTACCGTTTCGGAATTTTTCCGAATCGGTAAAAGTACCGAATCGGAAATTTTACCGATTCGGAAAATATACAGAGTCGGTAAATGTTCTGAATCGGTAAAATTACCGATTCGGAAAATATACCGAGTCGGTAAATGTACCAAATCGGTAAAATTACCGATTCGGAAATTAAGAAATGGAAAAAATAACACCATTGAGATGTAGGTGACCCATAAATTACCGATTTTGCCGAAAAATCGGTATTTAAGAGTCGGTATTTAACATGGATTGAAATCAGGTGGTAACCAGGTGCAGCCTATAAAATAGGGCCCCAAAATGCAACACTGTAACAAGAATGGCGGCATTCTACGTCATAGCAAGGCGGCTACGGCTACAGGCAGCAGGAGAGAGGGAATGGAGAAGGGAGGAGCAGGTCTACAGGCAGAGGATTACACTCTTCCAATTGACAGAGCCAGAGATACTGCAAAGATACAGACTGCACCCCCAAACCATCATGGACCTGATCAGGGACCTGCACCCACTCCTGGAGCACCAAAAATCAAGGGCCCACGCCATCCCACCCCATGTGCAGGTGCTCTGTAGCATACACCTGCTTGCATCTGGGAGTTACCAGAGTGTTGTTGCTGTGGTAGGTGGGGTGTCCCAGAGCTGCCTGTCCCATTTTTTCAGGAAGTTCCTGGATGCCATGATGCAAAGAATGGAGCATTACATCCACTTCCCAGACACTGATGTGGACTTGCTCAGGACCAAGATTGACTTTTACCTTATGGCAAATTTCCCACACGTGATTGGCTGCATTGATGGCACCCACATCCCAATATGCCCCCCAGCTGCCACTGAGCACATATACAGGAACAGGAAGTCATCACACACAATTAATGTACAAGTAATCTGTGATGCCAAGTAAATTGGAAATGTACAAATACTACCCTAACTCTTGTTATGGGACTGCTGCAGCCACAAGCAAGTTGTTCTTAACATGAGAGAACACAACCACCCCCAAACATAATTGAAACAGAAGTAAGGCAGGGATTTCAAGATTTAAAAGAGACAGTCACTAGTTCCCAAGAGCCCACTACTAAAATACTAAACGATATACTACTTAAAGTACCTGATCATATCACAGGTCAGCTACCAGCAATACCCACTTTAAAATGCTTACTAGCACATACTAAGAAAGTTAGCAGTGAAAATCCGGCTGCCCTGAGAAGATAAAAAGATGTAGAAATTTCTGAAAACTGAACTGCTCCACATAAGATGAATCTTTGTTACTACACGACAGCCACAACAATGACCAAAAAACACTATAATTGCTAAAGCAAAAAATCTATTAACACTAACCCTATGTGAGACATAGAGGATCGACAGAACTTTCAAAATGTGCACTGTATCATTCCCACAGATATACACCTTACATAGTAAATATCAACACACAAAGATACCCCTCATTAATGCACTGCTGCTTACAAACAAAGTAGTACTCAATATGAACTGCCGTATCACATCAAAATAAAATAACTACTCCCCACATAAAATTAAAATAAAGTTTGAACAGAAATTGATACAAACAATACTCATGCCATACCCACACACAGTCATACAAGTCTCCTATTACCTATTTAATCTGATCTTTTGGAGGCATCTTAAAAAAATCTGCATGAAATGCAGAATATGCCAGAAAAGTCAGTTTGCCTTGGAAATTAAAATAATAATTGCACAGGTATATGTCCCTGTAATAGAGGCAGCTAACCACTACAACATGTTTATTGAAAACCAATTTTACTAACAAAATGAACACAAGTTTATTCCTCTAATGGACTATTTTGAAGACGTTTGGGTTGGCAAATGGCACTACTCTGTACACAGATGATAACCCAAATCCCAACCCCATGGTGGAATGCTTATAACAGCACCATATCTCAACAAGCCAAAACCATCACCACAGTAGAAGGATGGCATCATGACTTCCAAGCCACACTCAACCCAATCAACACTCTACAAATTCATAGAAGCCCTTCAAAAAGAATAAAGCTACCTATATAATAAGGATAGAGCAATTGGTAAACCAAATCAAACCTAAGACAAATAAACATACCAGTAACATGTAAAATATGCTACAATGTAAAGGTAGAATCTTTATTAATAACAAATAGTAGACTACATAGAAGTAATAGCAACATCCCTACCTACCTACATACTAACCAGTAAAGCTATACAAAATAAAACACCATCATAATATGACCATTTTTAAATAAATATTAAACAATTTATTTTTATACATCAGTCATGAAAAAATAGTAATAAATATAGTAATAAATTAGAGAAGACTGATAAATATATATGCATTATTTTAATACTAGCTGTCTAACTGTAGATCTTCCTCCACACCGATCTCATAAAAGTCCAAAATGTAAAAGACAAATTCCAAAGAACCCCCACAAAAAAAAAAACATTAGGAAATCCAAAGTAAATCCACCAAAGTAATCCACAATCATTAGGAACCTTTAAAAAACCTGAAAAATAAGAACTGCTCCAGGAAACCCAATATGTAGAGTAAATTAGAAAAGTAATATTGGCATAAAATAAACCAAAAGAATTCCTCTAAAAAAAAAAGATACAAAAATAGGTCCATACAATGCCCCCAATCTGTACACCTCTAAGAAAACATAACATGCCCACCCTCACAAAACACAACTCTCAAATACAACATAAACATAACATTCGAACTATACAAACACAAGAAGTGATATAACAATATTAACACTAGAGTTACAAAACTATAACTAGGCTTTACACATACCACTACAAAACAACATAACAAAAACTGCGCAAAAACAACTTTCAAAAACAAAATTTAAACTACAACCAACACTAACTACATCTGCCCACATCCCCCACTACTAAAACCCTGGAAAGAAAACATTAAAAAAGTCTTAACTTCTCTATCGAACATCACCAAATAGCCATGACTCGCTCTCATGAAATCAGCCCCAAAAGACAGTAATTAGTTACAAAATACAGGTCAAGTAAAAAAAAAATGGTTGCTAAATGTTGATTTAAAAAACTCTCCATTTTTTTTAAAATATATTTTTATTGCAGAGTCATAGTTTGTACAACCATTTCGTCGATCAATCATGCTACCCTCCTTCGCGTAACACAGGCTCCTAAATAAAAGCCTTACACGGCCATTCAGCTCACACCCCGGAGGTCGAGCGGCATTAGACAGGAGAGCACTAGTAGCTGACAGGTGCATTAAGGCTCATATACAACTGTTCCTCAGGCAGTACTCAGGGCTGCTTTTCTTTTCTCCCGGTCCTCTCGCTCCCGGCCTATTGAGCCCCTAACAAAACCAAACAAACATCCCCCCCAAAACTCCCCAACCCAAGCCCCCCTATCCCTATCCCTTACCCCCTACCCCCTTCCCCTAATTTAAAAAACTCTCCATAATAGAAAACAATAGAAATATAACTCAAATTATTTGAAAAAAGTATACAAATTTTATAAAAATGTACGGAAAGTATATAAAAATGAATTAACAACATAAATAAATGTGTAAAGTATATTTTAATAGTAAAATAAAACATAACTTAATACAATATGGTACTATCCATTAAATACAAAAATGCATATTAAAGCTGTAAACATACAAACATACAAAATTGTATGTTTAGAATTGTATATATTAAAAATAACAGTGTACAATTGTTGTAAAAATTTTTGCAAATACGTTTAACTGTTTACAAAATTCTTTACATATTTTAATTTACAAAAAAAGTGTGATAAATGTTGTACCACTATAATATTGAGAAGCTTTTTACTTTAAAAAGTATATATGTTAAAATAAATGTACACATAAACATTAAAAAATATGAAAAACAAAGTAATTGAAATTATACAAACCAAGATAAAACTTTCTGAAGAAGGTGCTGGACTCTAAAGGGGTTAGATTTACTATTGCTGCTTCAATTTAATTAGATTAAGGGAAGGTGTTGGACACTAAAGGGGGTAGATTTAAAATTCCCACTCCAATGTAAACCATTTTGGGGAAGGTTTTGGACACTAAATGGGTTAGATGTACTATTCACACTCCATTCAAAACCAATTTAATGATCTTGTTGGATAGTAAAGGAGGTAGATTTACTATTCCCACTCCAATTTAATCCATTAGAAACAGTTTTAATTTAGAGGAATATGTTGAACAGTAAAGGGGTAGTTTACTATTCTTACTCCATGGTAAACCAATATGGGAAAGTCGTTGGACTCTAAAGATGTGAGTTTTTCCACTCCATTGTAACAAATATTTAAAAATATTTTCGATACAAAATAAAAAATATCTAATATTCATACTAACACATATTTAATTTCCGAAAAACAATTCAAGACATATTAGTGCAAGTTAAATATCTTGAAAAAATCTTACTATGGTATAGCGGTGGAGCACTCTAAATCTAGTGGATTTTCTACCACTGTCCTGATGAAGCACTGGGGTTTCCACTGGCCAACCGCTAATTTCACCAAGACAACTAAGATTCCTAAAAGGTCCTTCACATGCTGTGCTTGGAGAATATGGAATCTCCTCCAAGATGAAGTCTGATGTATGTTTACCTGCCTATCATATACAAGACACCAAGGACTTCTATCTCTCTCCCACACCCATTGATCTTTTAAGCTACTCTTCTCTTTTTTCCTCACATATCGTTTCAGAATGCATAGACAACTTTTCTGTTAAATCCTCTTCTTGTTTTTCTACTTTTCTACTCAGTTTAATATTAAGTGCACTGTTGTGCATGTGGTGAGGATGTTCACATTTTCAAGATACTTGTATGTAGGCAATTGGAGCTTGATGAGTTAATTCCAGAGTTAGATTGGGCTCGTAAAGGTAAGGCTCTCCACAGATGAGGCAGAGAATAGGGTACAGGCAGGTCCAGTCACAGAATGAGTTTGGGCCCAGGGGTTAGCAGGAAACCTCCAGAAAAGGACCAAAACTAGGGTAGCCCTGACAGAGGTAGACATACTTGTACTGTAGGCCACAGAGTGAAGAGATTTCCATCTTACATGACTCTTGAAGAAACACAGTGGAAGCCACAGATGATGTGACAGTTGCATCTTTCTGAGGCAATATAGGCTAAAGACGTAACAGAATTGTAGAGGGACTATCAGATGTTCAAAGCAACTTATCTAAACATTACTCTGCATATTAACAACATTTCATACAATGCGGCACATCAAGGGAGCTTGATGTGTTGCGTGATAGGGAGGGGACAGGACTGGACCATATTTACAAAGGTATTGTGCAGTCCTGCTTTCTCTGAGCACTGGTTCACTTGTGGCTGCCTAGTGCCAATACAGGCACTTTTGCATCACGCCGGAAGGGTGCCAGAATTCTGGTCAGAATAGTTTTTGTGCAGGAAGGCCTACCTTCCTGCACAAAACCTATCCTTTGAGGCTCTTTTCTGTTCTGCCATGTGTCCCAGTTAGGTCTAGTAGGAAATGCCACAGTTTTTCATACACACAGGTCTTTCCAAAAGATGCCTTCACCTTTTCAAATCCAATTTTGACACACATTTGCATTTGTGACACTATGGGTTAGTTTCCTAGAAATACCGACCTTGCATACATGATTCATCTGTGCATGAATATTATCATATTGTCTTTGTCCTGTGTACGGGGTATGCGCGCACATTGTGCAAATGTGTTTGTTACTTTAGTCCATATGGCAACACAGCTATTAGTAACACAAAAACAATGGTAGTCCGATCATAATCCAGCCCGGAGCATCTGTTTCCTGGTATGATCAGAGGAGACATTTCTGTTGACATCAAGAGGCCTTTGCATGATGATGCTTCTCCCAGCAGCTACCTAACATCTCTGGGGCTGATTCACAGACCTAATCTGAGACAAAATCATACACTTACTACTTTTGGTATTCACAGAAGGCACTTACAAGTTTTGGTATTCACAGAATGCACTTATGACAATTAACTTTACGTCCACGCTCGAGCCGGAATTTCCGTTTCCGGTCCACAATTGTGTTAACAAAACACAATAGTGGACCTTACCTCAGGATTTGTAGTCATGTCATTTTGATAGACATTGCTTTTAGGCAGTGGGGCCATTATAAGTTAAATGTGGGATCACTCATAATATTTAGTGCAACACACTTCTGCAACGGTAATGCCCACAACTGCTTGTGCTTATCCTTTGTGCCTGAAATTGAGTGCATCACATGTGGAAGCAGAAATGTAAAGTTGCAAACACGCTTATCATTGTAGGTCCAATGATGTTCTCCCAGATTCCAACACCCACATTGACTTCTGCTACAAGGTTGGCTGTGTCATCTGGTCAGGGACCACACACTGGGCAGGTGCTGGGCCATGGTAAGTAAACCCAAGAATAATGTACCTGAATGCTAGTGAAATGTGCCTTTAATCTCAACTGTATGTTGTATGTGTTGTACAACACTGATGTGCTGCATCACAATTCGCTCACATATGGCATTTAACCATATACCATATCAGACCATGGTGGCTACTGAAAGGATGACACAAAATGTATGCCAAGTGAGTGTAGAATGGACATAAAATAGTACATTGTGTCATACAAAGTGTCCTATACACAACTGGATTGCAATTCAGTGACATGAAAACTCTCTTGCAAAATATCAAGGGTAAAATCATATTGAAAGTGGTGTGATTATTTATTACGAGTCGCGCTGGGATTTAATTATTTATTTACAGCTGCGCTGGGATTTATTTAATTAATTTTACTTAACGCTGGAAACTGATTTGTGCCCCCGGTGCCGTGGTGCATCTGCTGCCCCAGCCTTAGTCTCCCTTTGACCCTCCATCTTGTTTACTCGCTCCCAGGCCCGCCCCTCCTCCCTGCTACCGCCTCCCAGCTGCTGCCCCTCCCACCCACGAATAGAGGGCTCCCTACCTCCTCTGACGCGCTGTGACTACCTGGACCTGATCCAGCACGGTCGCTCCCCCCACGCTCCCTGATCCCAGCTCCTGCTCACGCTCTGGCTTGCTGGTGAGACCGAGACTGCAGATTTGGAACTGATTCAATTTATTTAAATCACCTCGCGCTGTTGTATATCTATTTAACTTGACTCGCGGTGTGCATTAATTATTTATTTCGACTCGCGCTGAGATGTAATTATTTATTTCGAGTCGCGCTGGGATTTAATTATTTATTTACAGCTGCGCTGGGATTTATTTAATTAATTTTACTTAACGCTGGAAACTGATTTGTGCCCCCGGTGCCGTGGTGCATCTGCTGCCCCTGCCTTAGTCTCCCTTTGACCCTCCATCTTGTTTACTCGCTCCCTGGCCCGCCCCTCCTCCCTGCTACTGCCTCCCAGCTGCTGCCCCTCCCACGCTCCGCCCCCTCCACCATCCATTTATGGCCAATGCCCCCACGCGCAGCGTCCACGCGCTACGGCCGCGCCGAAGGTGCGCCAAAGGTAAGCCCGTCTACGCCCGTCCGCGCCTGGACCGCGCCTAGCGCCAGAGCCCCTGGTCCTCGTAATGCCCACCCCTCCCGCATTACTTACGATGCCACCACCCTCCTAGCCCTTAACCCCGGCCGCTCCCCCAACTGCGTCCAAGCCGCCCCTGGACACACCCACGGACCCTTTTCCTGCTACTCCTGCAAGTTCGACGGCACCAAGAACAACTCCTCATCCACGAACACACAACAGATATCCGATCCCAACCACCTACAATGCATCCTGCTCAACACCCGCTCGGTCCACAGACACGCCATTGACCTCTGGAATCTACTCGACACCATCTCTCCGGACATCGCCTTCCTAACAGAAACATGGATGAATACCTCTTCAGCCCCAGACATCACCATTGCCATCCCGGAAGGCTATAAGATCACTCGCAAGGACCGCACCGGCCACACAGGAGGAGGCATCGCTATCGTCCATAAGAAATTCATCCGCATCTCAACCAGCTCAGACGTCAATCTCGCCAACTCTGAACACCTTCACTTCCAGATTCACATCGACCCCAAGACCACACTCAGAGGCACCCTCCTTTACAGGCCACCAGGACCCCGCGCACAATTTAGTGAAGACATCACTGACTTTATCACCCCACACGCGCTCCCCTCCGAGGACTACATCCTTTTGGGAGACCTCAACTTTCACCTTGAAAAGAACAACGACCGCAACACCACCACCCTTTTGGACAACCTCGCAAACCTCGGACTTAAACAACTTGTCACTACCCCCACCCACATCGCAGGTCACACACTCGACCCCATCTTCACCTCCAGCAAGCATGTTTCCTTCAGCCACACCACAGCTCTCCTTTGGACTGACCACAGCTGCGTTCACTTCACCTACAACAAGCCTACATCCAACAACCACCCCCGACCCACATTACAAAGAAACTGGAACAAAATCACCATCGACCAGATCTCATCATCGCTTCTTCAAAAGCCCCCCGCCCAATCCTCCAACTCCGACCAAGCAGCCACCAACCTCACCCAATGGCTATCCAACAGCGCCGACACCCTAGCACCACTGAAAAAACGACAAATCAAACTAGGCAGCAAGAAGGCCTCCTGGTTCAACGATGACCTCAAGAAATCCAAGAAATTCTGTCGCTCCCTCGAGAAGGCCTGGAAAAAAGACCCAACCACCAGCACCAAGGACGCCTTCAAAAACGCCACCCGCATACACCACCAACTAATCCGAAATGCCAAGAAAACAGCCTTCAAGGACCGTCTAGATAACAACACCCACAACAGCAAGGAATTATTCAACATCGTCAAGGAATTTACCAACCCATCAGCCAACTCCAACGACATCACCCCCTCTCAAGCCCTCTGCGACTCCCTAGCCTCATTCTTCTACAACAAAATTGCAGACATCCACAACAGCTTCGACAACCAACCCGGAGATCAACACACCCATTCCCCTGCAGGACCCCCTCCCCCCCTGAACATCCTCAATGACTGGAAGCCAATCTCTACTGAGGACACCATCCGTCTGATGAACTCTATCCACTCAGGATCCCCCACAGACCCTTGCCCTCATTACATCTTTAACAAAGCAGACTCCATTATTGCACCGCACCTCCGAGACGTCATCAACTGCTCCCTCAACTCCGCAACCTTCCCGTAAAGTTGGAAACATGCCGAACTCAGCGCCCTCCTGAAGAAACCCACAGCTGACCCCACCGAACTCAAAAACTATCGCCCTATCTCACTCCTTCCATTCCCGGCCAAAGTCATCGAGAAAGCTGTCAACAACCAACTCGCCGCATTCCTCGAAACCAACAAATCCCTCGACTCCTCACAATCCGGCTTCCGAGCCAAGCACAGCACCGAAAACGCCCTCATCGCTGCAACAGACGACATTCGGACTCTACTGGACAATGGAGACACAGTCGCCCTCATCCTCCTCGACCTCTCCGCAGCCTTCGACACAGTCTGTCATAGCACCCTTTTACAGCGCCTCCGAAACGTCGGAATCCAAGGAAAAGCACTGGAATGGATCACCTCGTTCCTCACCGGAAGAACCCAGAGAGTCCGCCTTCCACCATTCAAGTCAGAGGCTACTGAAGTCATCTGCGGCGTACCTCGAGGGTCCTCTCTCAGTCCCACCCTCTTCAACGTTTACATGAGCCCCCTCGCGACCATCGCACGTCAACATCACCTCAACATCATCTCCTACGCCGACGACACTCAACTGATCCTATCACTCACCAGAGACCCTAACACAGCCAAAACCAACCTACACGAAGGAATGAAAGAAGTAGCCGAATGGATGAAGCACAGCCGTCTGAAACTGAACTCGGACAAAACAGAAGTCCTCATCTTAGGTACCTCCCCCTCTGCCTGGGACGACTCCTGGTGGCCAGAGGCCCTTGGAAAAGCACCCATCCCGACGGACCACGCACGGAACCTGGGCGTCATCCTGGATTCCTCACTCTCGATGAACAGACAAGTCCACGCCGTCTCCTCATCTTGCTTCAACATTCTTCGCATGCTCAAAAAAACATTTCGCTGGATCCCTACCGAAACTAGAAAAACAGTCACCCACACCCTGGTCACGAGCCGACTGGACTACGGAAACACCCTCTACGCCGGCACCACCGCAAAACTCCAGAAAAAACTACAACGCATCCAGAACGCCTCAGCCAGGCTCATATTAGACATCCCGCGTAATGAACACATCTCTGATCACCTGAAAAACCTCCACTGGCTCCCCGTCAATAAGAGAATCACTTTCCGGCTCCTAACCCACGCACACAAAGCACTCTACAAAATCGGACCCGAATGCCTCAACACACGACTATCCTTCTACACCCCCTCCCGCCAGCTACGATCCTCCAACCAAGCCCTTGCCACTGTACCTCGCATCAACAAAACCACCATGGGAGGTAGATCCTTTTCCTACCTAGCAGCTAAAACTTGGAACTCACTTCCCACTCACCTTCGCCTTACTCAGAACCACCCAACATTCAGAAAGCAACTCAAAACATGGATATTCGACAAGTAACTCCCCACCCTTCTTCAAGCGCCTTGAGACCCTCCGGGTATGTAGCGCGCTATACAAATCTTTTGACTTGACTTGACTTGACTTGGATGAGGCTCGCACTGATGCCAGTTGGGTTCTTGTGAGATGGGTGTATGGGCTGCTAAGGTGAATCTTCAGGAAGAGACATTTTCTAATCACTTAGCTGAAAAGCACAACGCAAATTCAGTGCAGGCGGCAACCATCAAAGTTTCTCAACTTACCCACAATGTGAGATCCTAGTGAAACGTTGCATTCTGCTTGCCTCGTCTTCTACTGTTTTCACACATATGAGTAGTTGACATATGAGGTTAGGATGTCTGCTGTACAAGACACCATCCGTTGTCAGGTAAGTACTACCATGAAGTTAGAAATGGAGTATGCGAACAAAGGACACTCAAATGATGGACATAACAAATGTGTGATCTCTCAATCCAAAATGAGCTATGTGACTTCATGGGTAGGGAAGCACAAATGAGCCACATCATGTACCTGACTATTGCACATCTCACACATGAACTCTGCAATCCAATGTTTAAACTGATATGCAAATGCGATACAGGTCAGCATGGTGATGTACACTCCTTTTGACTTGTCAACAGACAACATTATACTCATGAAACAAGTTAGTTTTAATGGTGAAGGTGTAATCAATGTAAAGCAGAGGAGTCCAGATCATTTTAGTATGACTGAATAAAGACAAAACTACAATAAAACGATGGACCAAATAATACAGAGCCAGTCAGTTGGACTTTGGACATAAAGGGGTCCCACTATTGAACTGACTGGCTCTGTATTATTTGGTCCATCATTTTATTGAAGTTTGGTCTTTGTTTAGTCATACTAAAATGATCTGGACTCCTCTGCTTTACATTGATTACCCAATTCGGTAAATCTCTAAAAACTTTCCTCTTTCCACATTCTGGTTAACTCCCTTTCCTTTCTCAGTGTCAGACCAGCGCCAGGAAACCCACGGTGACAGAGCGCTCTAAAAGCTCCCCTTAACATAACATAACATAACATACTATACGCACAAGTGAAACTACGTTGAATTTTTTGATGTGCGATGAACTCTGTTCATATTTATATGGGAATGTCGAGTTGAAAAACCTGGAGTAACTTTGTTTGCACCTTATGGATTCTCTGCAACTTTGCACAGATGCGTTTTACAAATTGGATTTTACTTGGTCTCGTCAGATTTGACTCAATATCATCTGGACTCACCAAATTGAATTTGGTCCATTCAATACTTTATTCACCTTGATGAAGTTCCTATAACAGGAACGAAACGCATTGGCTGTTGTCCGATTTACATATATGAAGAAGAATAAAGAATTTTGAAAAAGATAACATTGGCTGTTTTATGACTTCATCCCTGGTGCTGCATCCACGCTTTTTAGAAGTTTTGTCTCTGGATATCCAGTTGGACCCAACCACAGCAGGTCTTCGAGGCTACTGGCAGAGGAGTTGATACTTATGGGACTCTAAGATTGAGGTGCTCAACATCTAGTCAGCTGTGAGATTGATAGTTCTTTTATCATAGCTACCATCTGATGTACTGAAATATGGACATGAATGTCTTATCACAGCTGCTGACAGTATGACACCATCCAGCGGAATGCAAGATAGCCTGGCTGCAGCACTGAAACACTCTCGCACCTGCCCATCAGGTAAATGTAGCATCAAGTGTTTCCCCCATAACAACTTCACCCATAACATTGTCACTCACATTGTGGGCCCATCATTTGTGGGGCAGTCAAATCTGCTGAGGGCAAAGGCTCTGAGAATGCAATAGTTCTGCCCTTTCGTGATTAAGATGCCCATACTCCTAAGGTGCAGGAAAGTCTCTCAGAACATGTACAGTTTTCCCTCTGCATCAATAGATTCCTTAGGGACATCCACTACACTGATCGCTAACACTGGCACATTATCTGAAGCACGGTCAATCTTTTGATGTCTTTCAACAGCTGTGGTTTACATGCAGTCAGTGTGGCTTGCAAAGTAGTCCCGGGATGGAATTTCTGGGACTACTTTCATAATTGACTACAGACTGCAAACCACATTTTGTCCATGACACAACAGGTCGCTCATGTGAAAAACATGGCAACCAGCATCACAGACTTGCCTACTCTGACCTCAGTTATGTGCAATGGCCTGGTTTCCCAGATTCAGAGCTAGTCGAGGTACAAGAGGTATGTGTAAGCCATGCGTTAAAGCTAAGCTGTGCAAAACACAACAGGCTAATATGATCTTGCACACAAATTCAGGGTAGTACAGCAACACACCCCCTGTATGGTCAAGACATCTGAATTGTGACTTCAACAACCCAAAAGTGCGCTCTATGATGGCTCGAGTCCGTATGTGTGCCCTATTGTACCTACGATGAGGTATAGTGTTTGCATATATGTAAGGGGTGGGGAGTTATGGGTAGAGTGCATACCCAGTGTCGCCTGAGGTGGGAAGAAAGGGCAATTGGTTACATTTCCCTCTTTGAACAGGACATGATGTCCAAATTGGTACATGCAGTGTCTGTTGAGACTGTGTATGTTGCTTTATGGTTCTTATTGTACAATAGTTGTTAATGTAATGTGGTATTCAGACATTTAAATTGCACATACCCTCATTTTTAGTGCTTGGTCCTTACCCAGTAGACACATGTTATAAAATCCTCCCACTGCCATCCGCTGGGCAAGAGGTGAAATGCAGAATACAAAGCTCTCATGGATACTGCCTGGGAACACTATATACACATCAATAAATCTCCCACTGGCATCACAGACAGCTTGCACAATGATGGAATGCCATTGGTGTCTGTTGCAGAAGATATGTGGGTTGCAGCGGGTGGCTGAAGGGCCACATGAGTACAATCAATTGCACCCAGCACACATGGGAAGCGAGCAATGATATAGAAATCTCTGGCTGCCCTTTGTCCCATGGCCAGTATGTGGGGTATTAGTATGTGGTGGTGGGCTCTCGCAGTGATGCATGTCAGTACCTGATGCAAGCACCACAACTGGCTTGCCAGGTAAATGCCCACATGGTCACTGGGGACCCTTTGGAATTACCCAGTGGCAAAGAAATGGAGAGCAGAAAGGATCTTGAGATAGGCTGTAATGGCATGGGAGCTGCAGGTCAGAGTCAAGTTCCTGCTTCCACTCATATACCATCTCCAAGACGACTTCTGGAGGGAAACTGTATCTGGCCCTGACATCTTGGCTGGACATTCCAAATAGATTGGTCCTTTGTCTAAAGATCCTCTATACTCTCCTCCTCCTCCTCCTCCTCCTCCTCAAGTCTTCTTGCCGCATGGCAAGGGGCAGAGGAACAAACACATTCAGCGACATGTTGAAAGGGTTTGTGTGTGTCTGCTCTGCATTCATACATGCTGCAGGGCTGGGATTGGCTGCAGTGTGTCAGCTTATGCATGGTGAGGGATGGTAGGCACTTGGACAGGTGTTTACCCTTGAGGAAAATGATCAGCGGCCAAAGTGCGGGTATTCTGGCCCAAATTTGGAAATTCTGGCCAGGAGCAGTAATTGCGGCCCGGAAGCGGAAATCCTGGCACGAATGAGGGATTCTCGCCCCGGTGCGGAAATTCCGGCCCGAGTGCGGAAATGCCGGCCCGAGTGCATATGTAAAGTTAGTAGTCATGAGTGCATTCTGTAAATACCCAAAATTGTAAGTGCCTTCCGTGAATATCAAAAGTAGTAAGTTTAGGATTTTTTCTCAGAATAGTTCTCTGAATTGGCCCCTCTGTGAGGGGTGTCCAGCTCACGACCAAGACTGGGTCCTACATCCTTACCCACCAGGTAATGGGTTGGATTATCCAGTGGAGAAGTGTGGCTCAATGGTTAGAGCGGCAGACCCTGATGCAGAGGTCTAGCCCGGGAACAGGGTTCAATTCCCCGCCTTGGCGGGTCTTGGGCTCAAAATTCCACGGACCTGATAATTCTCGCCTCGGTGCCTATTCCAATCATGGAGTCCCACTCTGCAACTCTGGGCAATAGCTTGCTTAATCTCCACAATGGCCCCCGCAACGCTAAGGATGCCTAGCCTCCACCTTGGGGGTGCCCAGGAGTGGACACCTCACAGGGAAAGCCAGGATGGGTTCCACAGCGGTATTTGTACAAGCGCCTTGAGACCCTTGCGGGTGAGTAGTGCGCTATACAAGTATCAATTTAGTAAGGAGATTTTTGGCAATAATATACAGATACACGCTAGACACGTAGATTAGGGTCTGCATAGTAGGAGTACGCTAGATTGTTCTATGATTTTGTATATGTTGTTTCAGCAAGATGGTGTGACTTTCAGTTCTGTTTACTGTCTTGATGTTTGTTATAACTTTCATCTGCTTCTGTTAATTGATCATCACAGCATACATATTCTCTAAAAGAATCATGTTTGTTCAATAAATATTGAAAACGCCCCTCTGTGTATTCTTTGTCCAATTCTCTGAGCAAAAGAGAGCACAGCTGTATGAGAGAAAGGTTCTAGATTTGTCACAATGATTCCTGAGGGGTCAAGGTTGTCATGTTCAGTAGTTGCCAAAACCATTTGCTCCCTGTTTAGGTTAGGGGGCTTCTGTGGCACTGTGGGATAGCTGGTCAATACAACCACATATCCTACAGGGATGCATGGAATGAGCGTGACACCATCACAAAGTTTATGTTGTTTATAAACACGCAGTTCCCATTGATTAGTGGAAATTACACAACACTGTTTGGAATGTGTGCTGCAGAATGCAAAACACTCGTAAAGGGGAAAAAAGTGAGGAGAAATGAGTGAAAAGAGTTTTGGCTGCAAGGCTTATGGAGTCGATGTTGCAGTGGTTGCACCGGAGCCGCCTTAGATTCGAAGTCACTTCAATGTCAATACCCGTGTGTGGTTCAGTTTCAAGAAGTGAGTTGACTTTTATTGTGGCTTTCTGGGGCAAGTGGTCGCTGAGGTCTTTCGACCCTATCCTGAACGCAGTTACCCTGCCAAGCATATTTAAAGATGTAAATATGTAATCCAGATGGGAATATTGATTGTCAGAGTGGAAGGTTGCGACCGGTGGGTCGTCTTCAGCGTAATGCCCATTCAAGGCTCCTAAGTTAAGGTGTTCTAAGTGTCGGAGTGGATTTTTTGAGCATTTTGTAAGTTTACTAATTTTTGCAGAGCCCTGTCTTGGTACTCCCCATGCAGCGTTAAGTTCTTGGTTAAGGCCGTCGACTGGGTCCGAACTGATAAGGAAAGTATTGCAATCACCTGCAAGATGAGTAAGTCAGAATCCTCTTTGTCCATTATTTTCCCCAAGACTTTTATCAGTTCGTTGGCTGCTTGTCGTTTCTGTTTGGGATGGATGTAGATGTTGATTATTATAACATCTTGAGGTCGGTTATTTAACCAAAGGGAGATCTTTGCCACCTGTATTGCACTTGGAGGTGCCATTTGAGATTCTATTGTCATACTCTTGCCTATTGTTGCTATTGAGGCAAAAATCATTAGACCCCCTGATCTATGACCGAAGGTAGAGCTTTTGTTTGCTGGAATACAACAAGATGTGAACCCTTGCAGCTCAAATGACTTTTCCTCCGAGGTCTCTTGGAGCAGTAGCAAATCAAATGAGTTTAAATACTGTATAAACTCTGGATCGTTGCTTTTGCTAGCTAAGTCATTAATATTCCAAGCGCGTATGCTGATTTGCCCCGTCTTTTCCAAGGGGTGATGGGAGTTCCTTCCCCTTTGTCAATTTGTGTTTTCCACTGTGTTGATGGTGCGTTGAATCGACCTCCAGTTCAGTAGTGCGACTGGTGAGACGTGACCAGGTTGCCTTGGTTCTTGTTCAGAAAATAATGTTTTTTTGTCTTGGGGTGCACTTTTGGAGAGGTGCTCCTTGCTACTTTTAATACTGATTTGGTGTTTTTTCGCACCGACGGTCTGGTAGGAGGTAGAAAAGGTGTCGGATAGGGAGGTTGTTTTTCAAGTCTTAGTATAATCCCCCATTCTTTAAACATTGCTACTTCCTCCAATATTTTCTGAGCTGTTTCGATGGAGTTCCAAGTTGCTCTAGTTGTTTCTAAGCGTTGTGGATCGTTGCTTGACAGAAACTCTATTTGGAGGAGATCAGAGGAGCTGATGTTGCCCAGGCTTGTAATCAAGTGTAAAAGTCTTAGTACATTTCCCCTGTTCAGTATATCGTCTCTACCTCGGGATGTTTATTCTGGAGAGAAGAGAATGATGGACGGACTGTCCTGGTGATGCATTACTTTTGGCTTCGATAGCGGTCCCTCCCAGCCAGAATGACCGGCCATGTTGCATTTTGGGCTGTTTACAGTCGCAGGCACTAGGCCTACCCACGCAAACGAGGCACCAATTTTATCAGGAGACTTCAGGAAATGCAGGGTGGGTGGAAGTTTGTTGCACCCTGCAGATTCCAGAACTTTCCATCAAGGAAATGTGTGGAAAAGGTGCTTTATTTTTTTAGGCGTTTGTGGTTTACAAGGGATTCTGGGCTCCCCTGGATTACCCTGGATTACCCCCGTTGTCGAGTTTAAAAAAATGTTTAGGGTTTCTGTGTAGCAGAACCTGGAACGAACCACACAAGTCACCCCATCCTGGATTCCCCTGAGTGTTTAAAAAATGTACAGATTTGCACGGTTTCGTTAGGTGCCTGTAGAGCTAGGATCCAAACTCCACAGCTAGGCACATTGCAAAAAAAGGGTCAGTTTTCATTGAAAAAATGTGATGTGTCCGTGTTGCAGTTTGGGCCATTTCCTGTTGCAGCCACTAGGCCTACCCACACAAGTAAGGTACTCTTTATATCGGGAAACTTAGGGGAATACAGCATAGTAGAACAAGTGTTATTAGCAATTGACTTTTTTGCATTCATGCCTTCCAAATGTAAGACAATGTGTAATAAAGAAGTAATTTTGAAAAATGTGCTCTAATTCACATGCTTGTATGGGTACCCGCAATTTCAGAGTCGTGCAAATAATCACTGCTTCTAAACTCTGCATTTTATTCCCATTTCGGAAATATGTAGGGTTCCTCTGTACCTATTTTTCACTCTTTCACAAAATGTATTCCTATATAACATATATATATATATAAGGACACAATACTAAAACATTGCGAGATGCAGCTCAGTTATTGTCTCTGGGTACCTCCGGTTCAAAGTGAACCTACAATTCCTATATATCCGCGCAACCAGAAGCGTCAAGCAGACATAATAGTATATTGTTTTAAAAAATCTGCCTTACTTAGAAGAAGTTGCAGGTGAAAATGTTTGCAGAAATAGCAGTTTTTTCAATTCAATAAAAAAAAAAAATTATTTCAACTGTTTCAATAGGAAAACCTGAAAGGATCTATACATATTACACAATTTCAGAATTTTGCCTACTTTTTAGAAATGTATAGTTATACTGGATAACTGGAAGGAATTTGAAAGCCCAAAAAATAAGACAATTAAGCTATGTCCCAGTAAAATTCCAAAACTGCTGTGGCGGCCTCTCCGCTATGGCAGAGGAGCATCGCCCACTGCTTTCAAGCAGTGCATGAAACTGTTAAAGATTGCAGGGATCTGTTAGCATGAGCTAAAAGCCATTTTGTACTTGGCAGCCATCTTAGTTAGCCATGTGCTTGCCATGTGCCATTTCCCTCTTCCAGAGCCTTGCACATGCTCAGAGGAGCCTAGCTAGTTGAATGCACCTGACCTTATGTTATAACTGTCAGGGTATTCTTACTGGTGTGCTCAGTTTGGTCTCACCTCCCACTTTGTTGAGCAAACAAGTTTCGTATACCCATATTAGTCATTTTGCATGCTGGAATGAGCCAGGACCTCCCCTTGGTTTTATGCTGACAATGTAAATCTATGTATATATAAGGTCCCTGTTCTCTGTACTCCTTAGAATGCCTCCTACAGTTTCCTGAGGGTACTGTGTGATGTAGTCTCCCTCATTGGAGGTTAATAAAGATGTCTATTATATTACAGCTTCTTTGCCAATCTCTTCTTTGTTGGTTTAAAAGGACCGGGTGTATCAGTGAGACCCCTGAGAAGGTTTCTATTGTCTTCAAATGGCGCTCAAAGTGGACCTCATCAGAGAAGCGACTATCCAAGGGAGTGGTCTTGACAGGAGACAGGAATCTACTGAGGACAGGACAGGTATCTACTAAGGAGGTACCCTGCACACTGAAATTCTTTGCCTCTGCAGCTCAGTATATTTCTGGACTTCCTGATTTTGATCCTCCTGACTGAGAACCTTTTTGGCGTGAGTATTCTAAAAACGACCATTTGGTCGATTCAGAACTTGGCAGTTGGAATCTGGAGACTTGTGCGTGGTAAGGTCGCTTGATGCGACAATATGTGAAGGTCGTTTGATGCGACAATATGTGATGGGAATTGAAATTGGCCAATATATGATGGGAATGTGAGAAAATATATAAATTATAATTTGTGTAGGCAGGTAATGAGGAGATTGTTCTCTAATTTGTGAATAATATATAACAGCTCATTTGGTGTTAAGTGCCACTGCGGTATAATATTGTATAGCTTACAATATTCTTGGGCATGCCTGTTTTAAGCGCACATCAAAGAGTGTGTTGCTTTTTAGAGGTACCATAATGTGATGTGAATAGAATCAGCCGGCTTCCCTAGAGGGGTTACCTAAATAGGTTTAGGTATAAAAACGTATTTCTTCCTTGGTGACAAAGTACCCCATGGAATTAAAATATGTACATAAAAAGGATCCTAATATGCTCACTTTTATAAGCGGAGATATGCAGAGCGGGTTTTTTTTGTGTTCTGCCAGCCAGTAATAGTGAATTTGGTGTATTTTAGCTTCTTCAAAATGGAACAGTCTTTGGGCTGTTTTTGTGCAGTCTTTTGGGCTACTATTGAGAAGCTCTTCTTGTAAATATGACTTACAACTAGTATTTAAAAATGGTTTGGTTTAAGTACAGTCTATGGGCTGTCTTTTGTTTCTCTCCTAAGTGTTGATTTGTGGGTGAAATGTGTGTTTAAATGTCTATGTGGTTTGTGGTTTGACACCGGCGATACTTGTGTGAGTAAATAGTGATTGCGCTTTTTGTGTCAGAATGGCTAGCCTTAAGCGCGCTGTATTGTATGATGTGAGTGTATGACCCCCTTCTGTAAATGTCTGGAATGAGCTCAATGCTTTTTTTTCTGTCATCATTCTGTTATGCAGAATGTCATTTGATTAATATTAAATATAAATCTGGAAATTAATTATATAACATATGCTAAATAGCTGCATGTTACTATTAAATTGACAGAGTAAGACACTATGGGCCAGATGTAGGTCGGTCGGTAACGGCCGAAAATCGGTATTTTCGGCCGTTACCGACCGGTATTACAGAAATGGTATGTAGGGCCCTTAATTTTACAGAATCGGTAAATTTACCGATCGGTAAATTTACCGATTCTGTAAAATACCGAATCGGTATTTTTACCGATTCGGTAAATTTGAGATGTAGGTGGGACTCTTCTGAGTCCCACAAACCTTACAAAATCGGTATTTTACCATCAAATCCAATTTGATGGTAAAATACCGATTCCGGTGTGCATGCACACCTCTGCCATATGACAGGCAGACCTGCCCTTGGAGCATGTATGCCTGCCACATGGCACCCGAGCCTGTTTTGGGGTGGCCAGAGGGTGTCAAAGTGACACCCCCTGCACCCTTGAGAAATTCGGTATTTACAGATTCTGTAATTACAGAATCGGTATTGCCCATTGATTCCTATGGGCTTCACAGCCCATAGGAATCAATAGGAAATACCGATTCGGTATTTCCAGATTCGGTAAATACCGAATCTTAAAGATTCGGTATTTACACATCTGGAAATACCTACATCCCCCCCCTTCATATTTACCACTTCTTAAATACCGAATCGGTAAAATTCGGTATTTAAGAAGTGGTAAATAAGAATTACCTACATCGGGCCCTATATGTATGCAAATTGCTACAATGCTAAAGATACAATTAGAATTCACATTCAATAGGAATAAAACAGGCCTCAAAAAAGAAATGATGTACTTTGTAATGATTGTGACTGAAATACAAAATGTTACAGCATTTTCCTTAAGATACATTGTATTAGATATTAAAAGGCATTCACATTATATGAGTGAATTTGGTTGTTGCTGAACTAAACACACATTATAGAATGATAGATTTGACTGCAGTGAAATGCCTCCGTTTTTAAATAGACTGTCACCGTGCTTACATTTCAACACTAGAAAAAAGAGGCTTTCCAACAGCTGTGTTTAACCTGTCTCCCTGAGAAGAAGCTGTTTGACACAACAAATGGGATTTAACTCTGTCAGAATATTACAAATACAGAAAAAAAGGCATGAGAATTCAATGCCCGCTGATCAAACAACAGCTGCATAAATAGCACATGGCTATTTTTGACTACAGGCCACAGAGATAAAGGTATGCTAAGTCAACTAGGATTTTAAGTCAGTGTCAACCTGGTGTGGAGGCTTGAATGCTTTTAAAAAAAGTTACAAAAAATCAGTTTCATTATTTTGGATAACAGGTAAATATTGAAAGTAGGGATTTCCTTTCTTAATGCCTTTTTACATAATCACATCCGTGGTTTTGATATTAAATAATAACTGTCCTTTTACAAAGTAGCGCAGATTTTTCATGTTTCAAGTTAGGCTTCTGTGCTTAGGGTTATAAATGAATACATGTTGAAGGCAAACAGGAATGAAGCTTGCTTATTCATATATGTAAAGGGTTGGAGTTATTATAAAAAAAATTGATTACATGAAAAAAAATATTATTAAAAATAAGTGTTTTACATTCGTTTTTAATCTTTATAAAGGCTAATCATCATACTGTGAATTCCTAGCATTAAAGTTGAATTTAAGCAGTGCTCTACTGCAATAGGAGGAAACTTACATGTGAAAATGTCACTTTACCCAGGAGTACAAAACTAATTTCTATAAGGGTATACCTTATATATTTCTGATTTCCCATTCCTGGGCTATCTAGAGAACACTCTGGGGATTCATACAATGCAAATATATTGTAGGATATTCATTTTTAACTGCTTCAAACACCAAAGTCAAAATTAGGCAACATTCACTATTTAAATGCAGTTCTGCAACTCAGAGCATCTTTCAAACTGCTCTTAGGCTTCAGTAAATGCACACATGTTAGTATACAATGAATAGATGACCTCTATACTGCTAGAAAAGTATACCACACACTGCTTACAATTGAAAATAAATATATAAACCAGACAAAGTTATTCTTTTACCTCTAAATTTCTGGCACACAGGAATGGAATAGGTCTGCTTTTCAGCTATCAGTCTCCAGGGTCACTGTGAATTGGGAGAACCGCATGGAAAGCCTTACACACAAATAGGACAGCTGGTAAAGGGTTGAAGGTCGAATTCTACATTTAGAAGCCTAGCAGGGCTCAGAGCACGGGTTTCCTTTAACATTTTGACCTCTGAAACTTTTTGAAAGTCGAGGTGACAGTGCAGAGAGAGGCGGAGAAGTTTTGCTTACTTTTTTTTGCACAAGCAAGTTCTGATACTCTCAAATTAACAAAATGCAATATAATGGTATATGTGAGCTTTGTTTAACAGATAGCTTTGCCATATATACAGCACTAATGCTTTTTGTTTGAATATTACTGTGCAAGGGCTGAGATAAGACCGCAATGGGATTTAGTTTGAATTCATGATGTGCCCTCATGTTATCACTAAAATACTTGCTAAAGGGATTGGTGGGTGGTTATTTATGTTTTTTAGCAAGCTCAATGTGCTCTTTATCTCCTCCAAGTTTGTTTATGCCCAATTGCTACAAATAGGGGTTGATAGTCCTGCCAGAAGTCAAACCTGTTTCAGGGTGTCCAACTGTCAAAATGGGGGATGGAGGCTAGCTCCAATACAAATTAAGGGTGGTAAAATTGATGTCTTCTTACTTTTTTTTTAGCCTGTCCAAGCTGTCTGTGAAATAGCCATGAGACATTTAATTGGCTATTCAGTCAGTCAGTCAGTCAGTCAAAACAAGCTTTATTCGATTGTTAAAATCATAAAAGCAAAGTCATGCAATAAAAAGGCAATGTCACATTTCATCAGTTTAAAAAGACATTAAACATTAATGATAATATTGAATACATACAAAGATTATTAAAAATGGGCATGCTAAAAAACAGTTAAAAGCAGTAAAAAAGAACACAGTATATTCAATCACCCCGCCAGGTTATTCGGGGATAGCTTCCTGTTCTTAATACGCATGGCAGCTACCAGGAAGCTAGCAACCCTGAAAATTACTTTTGTGGTACCTAATAGTTGTAAGTAAAAGAGAGCTGGGCGTACTTGTAAAAAACCCGCTTCTCTTAGAATTGGGGTTAAGAACCGCCTTCTGCCCTCCTTGAAGTGGTCACAGAACATTACAAAGTGCAAGAGAGACTGCTCTGAGAAATTATCACAACTACATGGGCTCAGTGTATAAGGTACCCCCCACACTGGGAAGTCAGCCAGGGAGTATTGTATAATGTTAAACCTGAATCTAATGAGGAGGTGATGATGGAATGGTTTACTAACAATTTTTAAATAGGGTTCTAGAGAGGGAGTAGTTAAGAGCAAAAAATTTGCTCTAACTTTTGGCTTAAATAATTCCTCCTTCTCCCTAGCCTGATTCGCCCTAAACAGGAAGTTTTCCTTAATCCATTTTACGTCTCTTTTAACTATGTTGTTCGGGTATTTGTAAAGATCTGGCCTGCCCAATTTATTCAACGTGTTCTTAATGTAAACTAGCCAAGGAATTTTAACGCCAAGCAGTCCTTGAGGATGCAGTGGTTCAAAGGGATATCACTATTTAACCAGGTTTTTGCCCAATAGACCAGAGGGGCCAATTGTAGCTCATCAGTTACATAGCCTATGCCTAACTCAGTATGCAGGGAGAAAACTGGTGTTGATTGTGGGACTCCAAGCAATGTTCTGAGGAAAGTATTTTCCGCAATTTGTATTTTACATTGTGGCGAGGAGCCCCACAAGGGAGCGCCATACATGGCTATGGACAAGCATTTTGTCTTATACACTTTCAAGAGAGCGTCCATTGGATGCGAGCCCAATCGCTTTGCAAAGCTCATTAGAGCTGAGGTTGATCTCTTGACTGCAAGGCTTTTTGCATTTAGTTGGGCGGTCCAAGAGCCCCCCTCTTCAAAGATAACACCCAAGTAAGTAAAAACTGGTACCCTAGTCACCCCCTCACCAGTGCAGGTAAACGTCTTTAACTTTTGAGTTTTCGTGCGCTTCCCCGCCACCATTATATGGGATTTTTTGCTGTTGATCGCCAGGTCGAGTGAGACCATGAACTCCCCAAATGCGTCGAGAAGTTTCTGCAGCCCTACCCCTGTGCGGGCTAAGAGCACCGCGTCATCCGTGTATAGTAATACGGGCACCAGGGAATCCCCCACGCGTGGAATATCAGGTGTTGAGTCCTCCAGATCTTTGCCCAATGAGTTAATATAAAGGGTGAATAGGAGGGGGGGCAAAATACAGCCCTGCCTAACACCCCTTTTAGAACGAAATGGTCGAGTACAGCTGCCCTCCCGATCGATTCTGATGGAGGCTGTCAAGTCTGTGTGAAGTGACGCTAGGAAGTTGACCAGCGATGGGTCAATGTCCAGACTGGCCAGTATGGCCCATAACTTGGTTCGGTTGACAAGGTCAAAGGCCGAGGAGAGGTCCATGAAGGCCATGTATAGATTTCCCTCCTTGGCCTTGGTGTATTTACCAACCAGCATAAGGAGGTTTAGGCACTGGTCCATGGTTCCTCTCCTGGCCCTAAACCCATACTGCAGGTCTGAAAGGACCCCCTTCTCCTTTATAAAATCCCCCAGTCTCTGTAATATGACTCTGCCTAGAATTTTGACGGCAGAGTCAATCAATGATATCGGCCTATAACAGGCCGGATCTGTTCGGGAACCTTTCTTGTAAATGGGAATGATGGTCGAAGAAGACCATGATTTGGGAAACCCAGCTGTGCAGGAGGAATTAAAGACATTGGTGAGTATTCTAGCCCACATGTCCAGGGGTGACCTATACAGATCTGCAGGGACGCCATCTGGGCCCGGGGCCTTACATTTCGTCATCTCTAAGATGGACCTGATAACTTCGTCATCACTAAACTGCAGGGGAACAGCAGGGACCGTGGGCCAGTGAAGACTATCTGGTGCTATTGTTTTAAACATTGTTAGCATTAATAAAATGTATAAAGAAATATGCTATGTTACTGTCCATCCTGTTTGAAGAAATTATGAAAGGATGAGTAGTCTGATAGCTGTTCCCTTATTTGATCTTTAAGGGGAACTAGATGTGGGTAGTTTTTGTTCTAAAATTCTCAGGTGATAACATCATTATTATTAGCAAGTCTGTGTAAATAAACTCACAGTCCTTATTAGAGCTGATGTTGCATAGTTTGGATTGTGAAAAGTATAACGTAGGGAAGATGCCCATATGATCCTTAGCAAACATTTTTGAAGAACATATTGTTTTATGGGAGTTTGTTTTTCACAACTGTTTCTGCTGGAGAAAATGTACCCACTATGTTGAAGTGTTTAGTTCTTTTTGTATTAAGAATCCCTGTTAAATTAGATTTTCCTGCTGCACCTATAACATGAGAGCATGGTCCTAAGCGTACAATGTAGGTGCTTTTATTAAGAGAAATCATTTTGGAAGTGTCTGCAATCCTGTAAAAGTAATTTAAAATCTATGACTAAAAGTGTAGAATATTTCCTTTTTTCTTGAGGGTCTTCACATTAGTAATATAGGAATACTCCAACGTAAGGATTTGGAGTATGTCTGTATTGTTTTTCTCTTTTCCTCAGAATTTAGTAAATGAACACAGACTTCCTTGGCTGCTTGGGATTGGGTGACGTATTAGTCTTGTTAGTTCACCAAAACATTCCTTTTATCCTTGACAATAGGTCCAGGCTGTTGTTGTTTTTTTACTTACTCTTACATAGATAAATGAAGTGGTTCTTGGGTGCCTTGCTAATATATGGGGCGTCCCAAGACTAGGAAGTATTCTGAGACTATCATTTCTGTTGATAGATTATTTATGTGCCTTGTCTAAAGGCCTTTTGTTCGGTCCACCAATAGATATCTGTGCCTTACAAACATTGCCAGAGGGGCCCGGACATCATATCCAGCATGGGGATTCAGCACCAGTTCAGCTTGAAGCCAAAGTGAAGGTAACCAGCCCAGTGAAGGTGGAAGCCCTGGGATGTTAATTGTGTACCCCTGCCACTGTCTTGGGCAAAAGACAGGGTCACAAATCAGAAAGGAGAAATCGTGGATCAAGTTTTTGATGTCCAGCTAAAAGAGTCACGGACCGACCAGATCGGCAAGGAGGCTTTGCTTTAGGCGACCCCTTTTGAAACAAGGGTTGCTTCAGAGATACTAGCATCAGGCCTCAGAATCCTGGTCCCAAAGTGAATGCAAGTTTGCACCTTTGTTTGTTGCCCAAGAGATACCTAGGCACACTGGGTGCAATGTGTGGCCCCAACAAAGAGCAGTGCGCCAATAGAGTAATATAGGAGTTAGGGAAGGACTTGAGTTTAGGGTACAGGTGCTGTGTCTCTGGTGCCTGTTAGATTGAAGTGAAGAAAACTGGTGCAATGCCTGAGACACTGGATCGCTGAGGGTATTTACCCTGGTGGGTGATTGCCTATCCTGAAAGAAGAAACTTTTCCCTTGAAACTGGGCCATGATTCTTGATTTGAGAGTTGTGCAGCTCCACCGTGGAAACAACAAGAGCCTGCCTGTGAGGCTCAAATGAACACAAGGAGAAGGCTCCCCTCTGGCTGGTGGTACTACGGCTTCAATTTCCCCAAGGATTTCTTTTTTGTTAATAATGTACCCTTTTGGTCATCCCATTTTTGAGGAGGAGTAGCCCTTTGCGGCTCCTCATCCTAATTCCTATGACCCTGTGTGGTCCTCCTGGTCCCTTGGAGCCAGGATTGTGTTGTAATAATCTGTCTGACTTCCTTAATATTTGTATTTCTTATAATAATTATTCTACATGAAAAACGTTTTCCTAAGCATTTAACCAGTGTTACTTTGCCCTCCTCCTAAAATATGATTAATGTTCTAGCCCTTATAAAGGGAAACACTGGAAAAGTCTATAGAAGATGTTTTTATTAGATATGTGCTGTTGGCTATTCAGAAATTGAAATGGATGGTCACTGAAATGCATAGAAGCCCTGACAATGTTGTTACTGGATGGTTCTAGGATTTGCTTTTTGCTTAGGGCTATAAAGTTGATAATTCTGTTAGTGATAATAGTCATTACTCTCTCGTGCTATCTGTATATTCATTATGACACAATGCTTTGTTCCCTCTGTACTCCTGCTTATACCTTATATGAAATGTTTAGAATGGAATGCCCACCTAACAGTGAACTAGGATATTGATAAAGTTATGAAGATAAATGTGCAAATATTTTCTATGTTCCTACTGGATCATGGGAATGCCTTTAGCTCATGCTAAAAGGACTATCTGTTAAAGATTGCAGGGATCTGTTAGCATGAGCTGAAAGCCATTTTGTACTTGGCATCCATCTTAGTTAGCCATGTGCTTGCCATGTGCCAATTCCCTTTTCCAGAGCCTTGCACATGCTCAGAGGGGCCTAACTAGTAGACTGCACCTGACCTTATGTTATAAATGTCAGGCTATTCTTACTGATGTGCTCAGTTGGGTCTCTCCTCCCACTTTGTTGAGCAAGCAAATTTTGTATACCCATAGTACTCATTTTGCATGCTGGTATGAGCCAGGACCTCCCCTTGGTTTGATGCTGACTATGTAAACCTATGCATATATAAGGTCTCTGTTCTCTGTACTCCTTAGAATGTCTCCTACAGTTTCCTGAGGGTACTGTGTGACGTAGTCCCCCTCATCTGAGGTTAATAAAGATGTCTTTTATATTACAGCTTCTGTGCCAATCTCTTCTTTGTTGGTTTAAAAGGACCAGGTGTATCAGTGAGATCCCTGAGAAGGTTTCTAATTTCATTTAAAATGAAATCATAAAATGATAATAATGTTCGGTTATTATCATTTTATGCTTGTGCTGCTTTGCCGGCAGGACTGCTCTACTATCGGAGCAGGGCAGGGGTGGTTGCCCACTGCTAAGGGCACAATGACTGTTCGATCGGCACGCAAACAAGCCATGCGCACTTTCCCCGTTCTCCATGCAGGCTGAATTATAGCCTGCATGGAGAACATGCTCCCCCCTCCTGCCCATTGCTGAGCGCCTCCTCCCTACCCGTGAGCAATGCCGACCGCCACTGTAAAACTGTGTAGAAAATGTTGGTTTTCTGACAAATGTCTGTCTGTTCCTGGAAGCTGGGAAGATGGTGATTTTAGCCCTAGAAACCTTTTGTTGATACCTTTTCCAGGGAAAAAAACAGACGCTTTCTTCTGCAGCACTTTTTTTCAATTTTTTTCAAAACAAACCAATATTTAGCTGTATTAATTTCTCGGTTCCCTCCAGGGGAATCCACAAACCGTGGGTATCTTTAGAATCCTCATGCTGTTGGAAACAAAGAACGCACATTTGGTGTGGATACCTAATGTGGACAAAAAGTTACAGGGTCCTAAGCACGAACTACCCCAAATAGCCCCAAAAAAGCTTATCACAGGTGGGAGGTCTAGCAGTGGAGGGGTTAAAGCCCTCTGTAACTACTATTGGTACTGAGTGCAATAATTTTAGTATGTTCATATGCAATGCAGATTCTCCAAGATGTACTCAAAGGGTTAAAATGTGAATAGTGCAGCTTTCTTTCAAATTAGTTTCAGGTGTTTGGAATCTGTGATTTCCAGTATTATTTCAATATGGGGGTCACAGATTTGGTCACTCTGACCTCATCCTTTTTTAATTAAATCTCCTTCTGTTTGCAATGTAGTGTGAATCAATGTTTTGGGTATCTCAGTTGTTTCAATCACCTTCATATCCAAAACTACTCCCATTTTATCACATGCTTGTTATACAAACTGGGTACATCCTTGCAGTGGTATCTTCTACAATGTGCCTGCTGTCAATTCCATAGTATACATTATAGCCCCTTCATTCCATCCTCAGATAATATGCTAGATGCTTTGATATTTTTTACCTGTCGTAAAATGCTATTTGGCTACTTTAATTCCAATCTCGAGCACTGGGTATCCAGGCTTCACCTGAGGGTTTAGAAGGCATTTAATGATACAGGATTTATCACCAGATGGACTGTTATCTAATGTTTACATGGTTAAGTTTAGAAAGGCATTTCTAAGTTCGTTTTGTTCATTTTGTGCGAGTATGTGTGTGTCATCCTTCCCAAATAAGATTTTACAAACTAGATAAGTGTTTTTTTCAAAATCCACCCTGTTGTTACTTAGGTTAAACACTTTTTGAATCGCAAAAGTTACTGAAAACGTTGTTGCCGAATAAACTAAACTGGCTGCAATAACCCGATAACCTGCATGGCTTAATATGTTGATTGCCACATGACCCACACATAATATAGTCTGGGCACATTCCGCTCACAATTAAATGGATGCAAGACGGGAACATATTGCACTTTCGGTGACTGGAAAGCCCTAACCTAGGAACTTATTTATGAAAGGCCATTCGCCACTTTTACACCACATAAAGTGGTACATGCGCGATGCAGGGCTCACACAAAATGTATGAACCCATTCAAAGACACACTGCGTGGATTTGAGTGACCTCATAAATCATGAGCAAGGTGATTTAACGCAAATCGTTGCATCGCCTTACTTTACACCCGGGAGCATGGGCGTTGTGGTGGGTTTTCTCAGGCAACAGCCTTAGAATGTGATGATTCCCCAGATTCACAAAGTGATGTAAACCTGGGGGAAACATCAAATCTGTATGCCTCCTGAGGACGAGGGGTAACGATGAGAAATATATTTATCACTCCTTGGGGCATATTACCAACGATTAGCAAAATGTATTCCTAACGATGCTTAGTAACAATTTTTTTTAACGCTAAGCATCGCCGGAAAGTATCGCAGAGATAACTTGCTATTAGCAAGGTTTATCTCAGAAGTGATCAAAATCCTCGCGCTAACTGCTAAACGAGAGATTATCGCTGGAAAACCAATGATAATCTCTCGAAGTTTGGCGTTAGCTTGATGATAGGGGCTCACAAACTTAGCCATGATATCCACCTTCCATAGGATATCATGGCTAAGTCAGGAAAATACCAGGTGTAAAAAAAGCAGTGCTAACCGCGGTTAGCGCTGCTTTATTTATCACTAACAGGGTTAGTGAAATCCTTGATAATAGGAGAAATGTCGCTTAACAACATTTCTCCTATTATTTTTCTCTGGAACGCCCCCTTTGCATCGAAGCGTAGAGAAAAAGGGTGCTAACATGCGAATTTGCGTGTTTGCACCCTGTTGCTGATAGGAAGATAATTTTATCTCCGCTTTCTTGGCTTTTAAAGCCAAAAAAGCAGAGATACATCCCATGATAATATGCCCCTTTGTTTTTTCATCTTTCCATCTGTGCTGCATTTTACAGCACACATAGAAAGTGGAAAGTGCCTCATAGGATTGGTTTTGTTCCGGAAGAAGCCCCTTCCTGCACAAAAACAATGCTCTCTGCAATGGAGGCTCCCTTTCACTATGGCGTGGGGCAGTGCAGCAAGGTGCCTTGGTGCGCAGACCTTCACCAAATTGCCATAAATTAGGCCCCTAGTATGCATCACGGGGCCCAGGTCAAGAACAAAAATCACTTGCAAATACATTTCCAGCCTTTTGTTACCCAGACCAACATATTTCACTAGATCATAGTATGCAAAGGTTAAGGACAAAACGAATTGAAGCGAAAGTGTTGTACATTTCAGGATGAAATTATATGTTAGTTATGATTTCGATGTTAAATATCTTGTGAAACCTTGTGGGAATCATATTTCTCCTTACTGTTAGGATGTAATAGCAATTACTAAGGTGGTGTCTACACTTTCTCATTACTTAATTTCAAGCATGATGTGGGAACAGAGTGGATTAGTCACATGATTGACAGATTTTTCTAAATCTTGACACTGATTATAGGGTTCGGTGTTCACTGACTGCGGGATTTACTTTTTTCAGCCTACTGCATTGTCTACCACATCAAAGCCTTTAAATTGCTTGCAATGTGATATTATTACTTACGTGACTTAAATGTTAAAAAGTTTTTTTTTGTCATGGCCAATCGCTTTTATATGTCTGGTTTCGAATAACTCATATTTTTATAATGTACTACAAGACTTGGCACAATGAAGTTCAGAGGAAGAATAATTTCAGCTGCCCTCTGGCCCTCGACTCAGCTGAATATTATTTTTGTCATTTGTGTTTTTTCAAATATTAGCTTTCTGAAATGCCACGCAATGTTCCGGGAAAATATAGCAGCAGTGATGATGGCAGTACATTTTGCAATGTTTTTGAAACAGAATAAATAAGAAAAAAACACCGTCGAGCAGACTATTTTCCAATTCTGCCCCATATGTACACTAAGTAGACAACATGTTAAAAGTCTCAAAATTATGCTTTTATATGGGATGCTGGCGCCGGACTCAGGGGGAGTTCTCTTTCACAGAATTCTTAATATATCTGAATTTCGAGCTATTTTCAAATTGCACTGCCAAACCCAACCGATGTGGTTTAAACAGAGCAAAGTATCCATCACGAGTTCGTTTTGGAGCAAAATGTGAAGAAAACGTTCTAGATGTGAATAAATGAAGTGATACCCTGAAGCTTTGCACTGAGTTAAAATGTGAGGAAATGCATGATCATAGCTGCCAAGGGTCCAGATTGCTAATGTGTTAACATTTTGAAAATTTCAGTTAAATTATGAGTGACATTCATCGACTATAAGTGACACTTTCTTGCGAGCAAAAATCAGGCACTGAAGAGGAGGAAAACATATAAATATTAGACATTGCACACATTTGAGCAACCAGACACTCCTAAGATACTAAAATTGATGTAAATAGAAGGGCACTGTGGGACCTACCAAATAGCATGTGAGAAGCCCCAGCGTGAATGATCTCAGATTCCAGCCGCGGCCACTGCAGGTAAGAGCGGTGAGCTGGCTGGGGGGGGGGGGGGGAGGGGGGGGGGATTTTCAGAGACAACCACAAGTGAAAATTAAATAAATAATTCATTTTCCCTCGTGTTCGTCTCTCGAAAACCCCCCTAGCTGGCCCCCGCCCTTACCTGCAGCAGCAGCGGGTGTCAGCTTCCTGCTAATAAAATATCATAATTCCTGTGTCACTACAATCAGCCGACTTGCCGATGCAGATTGCTGCCCAGCGTGCTGCAGCACTGGGCAAACCTCAGGAGAGCCACCTTCACGACTTAGATACCCTTTATTTAGTCCATCATTGTCCCTCAGCAACCATGGAATAACCCACTGCACCCCCTCCCCCAAAACTGCTCTTTGCTTTTCTTCATATCCTCCCAGTCTACCATCAAGTCTCCAGCCTCAAGTAATAATAACTGTGCAGCCAGGTAGTTTATTGTGCATCTCTCATCTCTAAACATTCACTGCTAGTCACTTGCATTCTAAGCCAAATGAAGGCTGGTGGAAAGTGCACACAAAAGCACCTTCTGATTCCTCCCTTGGTTGAAACTCTCCCATTTGAAACACAGTGCACGACTGCTCACCACACAATGTAAAGTTAATTCAGATACAATACAATTAAAACTAAGGTGGTTTTGATTAAACTGGGCCGGGTGAATGGGATATCCGCTATATTCACTACTAGCCTCCACGTTACACTGAACGAAGGACTGAAGAGGTAATAATGGCACTCACTGTAGGAGCAGTGCTGGTCAGATGTTGGGGCTATAGGGGGCACATGGGGGTACCTATGGTACCCTCTTGCATTTGCAATGCGGCTGATTCTGACAGCACCACTCGCCACAATGCAAAAAATTCAGGATGCGAACTAATTGTACATGCAGGACCACCACACACATAGCGGGCGGTCCCATCTTCTGGTGCGATCATATTAAACCCCTTAGTGTTTGCGCAGCCGGGCCAACCCGCCAATTTTTCAATTACACATGAGTGTCTGTCGGCTCCTGGCTGTCTCGGAAGTAGCAATTGGCCATTGTGCATAAGGCCCAATTGTCATGTGACATGAACAGTCACAGAGAATCAGAATGCCCCGACGCAGCGCTCGTGGGTCAATTAAATCATTTTGTTACACTGAGCTTCAGCCCGCATGCTTAAGCCAGTCCAGAATGTGCCCCCAATAGTGCCGCAAGATGCGACGGATTGCATGCTGCAGCCAGCTTCCTGACAGTTTTGCTAACAGCGCACCAGCATGACAGATGAGGAGGCGCTACAAATGCGTGACTTTCCATTTCCATTTCAGTGTGGTGATGTGTCTGCCTCATGCCTGATGCATGATACTTGGCAGGACAGCATTTTGTTTTTATACTTGAGGTAAAAATGTCTTTACCTCAGGCACTTGGACATCAAGCCTGCCACTTGCCTGGGGCCTCCTGTTCCTGTTTGTGACAGCCTGATCCAATGACTCCGCTGCTGCCTGGGTTTTCCCGCCCGGTTTTTCTCGCTCACCGTTCGACCTGCCAACAGGACGTCCTTAATGCTGGCTGCAGTGTGACCGTGCCGCTAGTGTGCTAAAGGAGTGCCAAAGTCAAGCTGCTACAAGGATCCCTGTCCCTCCCACCCACCAAAGATAGATCATTGCTGAGCTCTATACACTCAACCTATAACCAGATATATCAATAATTACAGGAGCCCAATAAAAGCATGAGTAAGATCAAAGAACACTTTCTCAAAATACACAGAAGTATTTTGTTTTAGATCAGGTAGTGGAGATTTAGACCAAGCTAAAAGATATATATGAAAGGCAGAAATTACATAACCATAAAGTGTTTGACATTCAAGAGAATGCTGAGGGCATTGTCACAAGATTATCTCTGATATACTGACTAAGTCGTTTCTGAAGCTTGACACAGGTGACGTTTATAGAGAATTTCGGCTTACTGATTAATTTCCACTATGATTACCAAAACAAGCAGCCAAGATTGGAGATTTTTTGGTTGATATTCTTGGTTTCACTCTGCAGGATCGATTGTATCAGTAAGCTGGCTTATAAATACCATAGCTCTTGAAACCTACAGTTTTTTCTTTTGATCCAACTTCTCCTGAACAACTGTGGAACAATGCTAGAATATGAAAAATCTAAAGGCAGATTTCAAAGGGGTAAGTCTCCAGGAACTGGCAGGACTAAAGGTTATTTTCTGTGGAAGACAACCCTTAATGGTCCCTTAAGAGGGACTTGAGGAAACATCACTGGCAGAGATTAGAGAGGTTAATTTTCATTGTTTGCTAGGTCAAATGGTGCCTGGGGGGAGGGAGGTGAACACACCTCATAAAGAATTGACAAGGTTTTTGTATGGCGTTTTAGATTGTGAATAGATTTTCCTGATTCATGCCCTTATATAGGTACAATTCACGTTGGCCTTATATAGGCATAGAAATCAAGCCCTTATTTAGGCATAGCCCATGCTACCCAAATACAGGCATGGCTACTTCCATCCGTTCATCAAACGTCACAACGATTTCTTGGAAAACAAGCTTAAGCCGTTAGGGACTTCCCCTTGCTTGAATATTGATTTCTCTAGGAACTCAGTTAGTTTTACGATGAACATCTATTCCTTAGGGGTTCATTCATGACGTTCATATGCATGACTTTATGTTAAACATGGCATTCCTAAACACCTTCAAGGTATAAATATACCTTCACTTGCTTTGGCAAAGCAGGGTGATTCGGAGCAGTTCGACAACCTACTTGCCCGACGCAGCTCGCTACAGCAAGTGCTGAAGGAGGCTGACTCTCCAGCTGATGCACTGACAAGAAGCTGACCTCCTCTGCCGAGAATCCAGCTCCAGTGTTTCTGACTCCCCTTGCGGGGTGTTGGGAAATCGAGTCCCGAGACAGAGATACTGACCTCCTTCATTCTATAGTATGGAGCTGATTAGAACCTAGAGAAACCTTTGGTAGATTCTTGGTAAAAACTAAACCTATGCTAAAGACCATACTTACTTCTTCCCTCATACTTGACCTAGGTTAGGTAAATTGGGGTAGGCGTATTTTAGAAGCACCAGTTGAGTATTTTAGCCTATGTTATTTATGTATGTATTTTTATATGGCTTAAACCATACAATCCTATTACAGTATTATTTTATATTACTATTCTCACTGTACGCATTATACTTTGTATTCTGTCTAGCGATTGTGGCACTTCACCTCTCTTGCATGAGAAAGAAGACTGTTCAATAAACCTTTTATTAAAAACGCCCGTCTCACTATTTCTCTGCAAAACCTGGAGAAACAAAGCATTGACTGAGTGAAATAGTTATCTATTGTTTCTACGACTCTGAAGATATTTTCCAGCCCTAGGGAAACAAAGTTGTCATGTTTATGCGGTTGTCAGAAACTAATCCCTTCTTGTGAATTCGAGAACGTTTCTAGTGACCTCTGAGCTAGCTGGCACTCACAATTAAGTTTAGTAAATTCGATAGAGACCTACTGACCTAAGTCCTCCGTCATATATATAGGATATATTATACCAATGCGCAGAGCCTATTGGGAATATAGGAACCACACTACAAGGTAATGTTGGCTTTGGGTACATAGAATATGTACGAAAGTGCCCCTTGTTGCATAGTTACTGTTAGATCTGGGGGTCTCTATTTTTTTTTTTTTTTTTAAAACACCTTTATTAACATGGTTCAAGTCATACACAGCATAGCGCCTACAACCACCCGGGCCGGCGATGCGGTAGAGGTGTAATGATGTATGTAGATAATAAACAGTCTATTCGAAGTACACAGCCTGATGCCGTCAACCCGGGGGCACGGCGGCGCTTCATCACCTGATAGTAGGTGGTCCAATCGCAAACTTCCGCTGAGATTATGACGGTGCACATGATAACTTCTACACACTCACAAAAAGTAGGTAATGGAAGTCGTATGCTGTAAAGTTGGAAATGCAGGTGCATTTTGTATTTGAAATCCCTCCCCTTTTCCCCCTACAGTAGACTTCCCCCCCCACTTCAAACAGGAAAGAAAACCCCCCACTGAACTCCCAACCCCCCCCTCTCGCTGTCCTACCCGTTCACTGTCCCGTCTGTTGTTTGCAGTGCCATGTGTAGTCTCGTGTTGGTGTCCGCCTCTCTCGCCCCAGGCGTACCTCCTTCTGAGTAGGCCGAGGAAGTGTCGACCGTGCCCTGTGGAACCTCCCTTGTGTGGTATCGTCTGTCCCTTGCCTCATGACAGCCAGGTTTCAATACTCCACCCAACTGTTGCCATGTCTCCCTACTCAAAGTAGTCCCCTCCACTACCGAGGTCTCATGAGTGTATTGTGTGTGTGTCAGCTATTGTGTATCCTCCCCCTCTGCCCGCTGTGTGTTCGCTGAGTCCCCCCTGGTGTTTCTAAAGATGGTATATAAGCCCCAGAAGTTCTTCGGCCTACTAGTGGGAGGAAGGAGCTCGCTGTAATGTTCAGCTTGTGTGCAGCAGTATACCATGTCCCTTGCCCATCGCTCTTTGGTCGGGGTCGGCCCTCTCATCCAACACTGCGCCACCGTACATCTCGCTAACAGCAGTCCCATGTCCGCCAACCTTCTACACGCCACTGGCAGAGGCTTTGAATAGCCCAGCAGTGCCAAAGCAGGATCCATCAGTAGTTCATGATCCAGTATCTCGCTTAATTCCGAAATAACTGCCTCCCAGAACTCATACATCTTGCGGCAGCCCCACGCCATGTGCAGGAAGTCAGCCACCTGAGCGTGGCAGCGCTCACATTCAGGGGAGTGTCGGAGGCCATAACGATGTAAGCGTTCAGGAGTGTAATATACTCTCTGTAGGAATTTAAAGTGTATCAACCTGTGTCGCCCATTCAGAGACACTTTTCTAGTGTTGGCACAGCAATACGCCCACATCAAGTCGTCTATTTCTGTCTCGAGGTCAGTCTGCCAAGCCAGTCGGGCCTTGGAAGGCTCCTGCGCTCTGTAGGAGACAATGCTCTTGTACAGTTGCGTCGTCAAATGCCGTGGGGACGCTGTTGCTATGACGTACGAGAGTTCTGGAATATCTGGCGGCTCTGTCAGGTCTGGGCCTAGGATTTCTCTCAAGGCACTTCTAAGTCTGTGGAATTGGAACCTCTGTAGCAATGTCGGGCCCTCAACTCCCTGTGTAACCTGGTCCCACGTTTTGACCTTACCACCCTCAAACAGATCACCCGCAGTCTCAAGCCCCAGCTCCCTCAGCGCTCGGAGTACGTTCCTGTCCCCAATGGGGGCCAGCCACTGCATCCACTCCACCGCCATCGCTGGGGAGTATAGCAGCACTTCTTCCCTAGCTTGCAGTAAAGCGTTCCAAGCATGCTTTGCAGCCGTTATCGAGTCCAGTACACCCACCCTACGATCAACCGGAGTACAAACTGTGGCCGGGAGCGGAAGAGGCTCCGCAAAAAGCCGTTCCAACCGTACGCGCGGGATGTTCTTGTCACCATGAATCCACGTGTGTAGGTGCGTGGCCTGGGCCACTCTATAATATCTCTCTAGGTCAGGCGCACCCAGCCCACCCAGCTCACACGGGAGTGTAAGAGTGCTCCATCGGACGCGTGGCTGCCCGCCCCCCCAAGCCAAGCGGGTCATAAGCTTTGTTAGATTCCGAAAGAAGGCTCGTGAGAGAATTATGGGCCAGGTGGTGAATAGGAAGAAGAATCTCGGGAGAATCACCATCTTCATGATGGCCACGCGGCCCATCAGAGATAGCGGAAGCTTACACCATCGTTCCACGTCGTCTTCGCATTTGCTAAAAGCCACCCCATAGTTTTCAGTAAAGAGCACCTCCGGATCAGTGTGAATCATTATACCAAGATACCTCACCAAGTCCGCCGACCAGTGCAACGGAAATTCCATTTCAAAGCGGTCCGTCACCGGGGTCAGTGGGAACGCCACCGATTTCTCCCAGTTAACCTTTAGACCCGAGAGGGCGCCAAAGCGCACCACCTCTCGGAGAACAGGCGAAAGGTTGGACTCTGGATTGCGCACATAAAGTAGCGTATCGTCCGCATACGTCGAAACGACTATTTTGTAGGACGGAAAGCTAACCCCCTATGCCAATGGTACTCCCGTAATGCGCATGCGAGTGGTTCAGCGACGAGGGCGTATAGCAACGGGGACAGGGGGCAGCCCTGCCTTGTGCCTCTACTGATGGGGAAGGGATCCGAGACCCGGTCCCCCAGCCGCACCCGGGCTACTGGTCTCCAGTACAGGGCGCCAATCATTTGCAAAAACTGTTCACCGAGCCCCATACGACGCAAGACCTTTAGCATGAATGGCCATTCAACGGAATCGAACGCCTTCTCCATGTCTAAGAAAATTGCGACGGCCTTCGCATCCTGACGCACATGCTGCATAGTACCCAGCACTGTGCGTATGTTATAGGACAGGTTTCGTCCCGGTACAAAACCGGACTGTTCTGGGGCAACCACCTTCGGCGCAAGAAGGGCCAGTCGGGTGGCCAGGACTTTGGCGTAGAGTTTAGCGTCTACATTTAAGAGTGAAATCGGTCTGTATGAACTGCAGACACCAGGGGGTTTACCTGGCTTCAGTATGGTAACCAAGAGGGCCTCCCTCATGGTGCCGGGCATGCTGGCTTCCTCGCATATCTCATCAAACAGGGACAACAGGTGAGGGATGAGTTTGTCCTTGAAAGCCTTATAAAAGCCTACTGTCAAGCCATCTGTCCCAGGAGCGCTGTGTATGCGCATGGTAGCTAAGGCCTCCGAGAGCTCGTCCGCTTGAATCGGGGACATAAGGAACTCCCTGTCGGATTGCGCTAAAAATGGTAGTTGTACATGCTCCAGGTAGTCGTCCATGTCTGCCTCCATATCACATGTCTTAGTGGTGTATAAATCGGAGTAGTAGTCGCGAAAAGCAGAGAGAATATCCCCGTCTGCCGTGACTGTGTCCCCTCCCGGGGTTTCAAGGTACGTTAATCTGGGTTTCTTTCTATCGTCACGCAATAGTCTGGCCAACAGTGAGCTAGGGCGCTCACTCTCACCGTAAGTCCTCGCCGAGGCGTATTTCCCCATGTAGCAGACCTCCCTGTCCGCCTCCTCATTGAACTCCGAAATTAGGGATCGCAGCCTATCTGCCACAGTAGGGTTCGGGTCCGTCAGGAGTCTCGTCTCTAGATCCGCTAATTGGGATTCCAATGTACGGAGACGTTGTCGTATGGCCTTCAGCACGCTGGAATGTTTGGTCATAGCTATCCCGCGAATAAAGACCTTGAAGGCCTCCCAGATCGTGTGGAAGTTATCCACCGAGCCTAGGTTCTTCTCGAAGAAGATGTCTATTTCCTCCGCCAATTCCCCTCTAAAGGCGTCGTCCAATAGAGCATATGGAGGGAAACGCCAGGCGAACGGGGGGATGCTGCGATTCGGCATCGCCAGGACCAACAGTTGGGGGATTGGTCAGACAGCGTCCGCGTGAGCACCGAGCACGACACAATTTGGCTGGTGATGGAATGAGAGGCCAACCAGTAATCGATCCTGGTATGTATGTCATGAAAGGAAGAGTAATGAGTAAACCCACCCCTGCCCGCATTCCTGCTCCTCCATACATCCACTAGGTCTAATGTCAGCAGCTCTGCTTGTAGTGTCACCACAGCCGCAGCTGGCTTTCGCGCGGGGCCAGAGGACCTATCCAACCCGGGGTCTAGGACTAGGTTAAAATCCCCCCCCCCAGAGCATATGTGCCGAGGCATATGTCCTACAACAAAGGGCCAACTGGGCATAGAAATCCGGGGAGTCATAATTCGGGCCGTACACGTTAACTACAATTAAGTCATGGCCCTTACCCTTGCACCTCAAGATTAAATAGCGGCCCTCGGGGTCTGCTTTAAGTGGACGTAGGACCAATTTGGAGTGAGGGTTCACCCATGTCAAGACACCCCTAGAGTGTGTAGTGTGGCCCGCCGCTGCAGAGTTACCCAACAAACCCCTGTGCTGCAGCATCGCGCTCGTGAGTGGTAAATGGGTTTCTTGAATGAGGGCCAGATCTACATGGTGTCTCTGTAAATAATGGAGTACTTTCCTCAGCTTCCTGTGGTCATTGAGACCCCTAACATTCCAGGTCAGCACTCTTAAGGTATCCGGAGGATTGTCCAAGTTCGTCACCTGGGCACTAGCCATCGGAGGCAACTGAGGTCATACAATAGTACAATGCCATCAAGCCACCAACATCACACAAATCATCCAAAGGGTACAGCGAGCATGCAGGAAATAACCCCCCTCCTCCCCGACCTCCCACCCCGCCCCCCCTTTCCAAATTTAGCAACTCCCCAAGCAACACCCTCCAGCCCCCCACCCACAGCAGACCCGCCCCAACCCGGTCCGACAGTGTTTTACCCACCCCACTCCCCAGCGAACCCACCTCAACTAAAGCGAACCAACAAAACAGTGTGCTAAACACGCGGGGGCCTAGGTAGCCAAATGTCATAGTCTCTACCTATGTCTCAGAACACTCGTCAGCCTTACTACCCGCTCCCGCCGTGCACAAAAACCCTCAATCAGTGCAACGTTCAACATTGTAACAGCAAGCAGTATCACAGTGTCCCCGCGAGGTATCTGCCCGGATCCTTAATCGGCAAATTGTCCCAAGTCCAGTCCCCTCTGTTCTCATCATCAACTAACAACGAATCGTGTGGTGTGCCTCCACAGATGCCAGTACAGGGGGCGTGTAGACCTTGTGACCAGAGCAGCCCCCCCCAACTTACCCCCCTCCCCCCCGCTCCACTTATCTGTTCGGCTTGCAGTCCTCCAAAGGTGCGCCATGTTGCCCTTCATTCCACTCGGAGCGGGCCACACCTAGAACCAACCCGGAGCCCACTTCTCGTACACCCGGCGCTCGGCAGGGCAACACCGATCGGAAAGATTTAATCCTGTTCGTCCAATTGGCTGTCTCTTTCGTCGCCCTCTTGGTTCTTGTCCGAGCCCCCTTTCGCTTCCCTCGACCATCGCTTCATCGCCTGTTGCAGCGCCTTGGGATCCGTAAAGAAATGAGAATGGCCACCCTTGTTGACTCGCAGCTTAGCTGGATAAAGCAGCGCGTAGTCCAGACCCATCTCCCTTAGACGTTTTTTGTGTGGTATGAACTGTTTCCGCTCCTCCTGCACCTTAGCCGTAAAGTCCGGGTATAGGGAGATAGGCGACCCCTCATATTGTAGGTTCTGCTTTGTGCGCGCCAAACGGAGTGCAGTGTCCCTGTCTCTATAGTTGAGGAGTTTCGCTATGATAGGACGCGGAGGCGTGCCAGGCTGCGGTTTGGGTGCCAGCGATCTGTGTGCTCTCTCTACTGTAAACATATGTGAGAATACTCCGTCTCCCAGAAGCTTCATGAGAAGTTGTTCCACAAAGCGATCCATGGGGCCCGTAGCTGTAGACTCCGGAAGGCCCGTGATGCGTAGGTTACAGCGCCGAGAACGTGCTTCCAAATCTTCGGTTTTATCCTGCAGCGTTCGCATCATCCGCTCCATCTTCTTTTGCGCCGCATCCAGATCGGTTTGCGCCTCCTCCACTTCCGTCATTCTGCGTTCCACCATATCATGCCTCTCAGCATGTTTATCCAGCCTCTCCGCCATCCGATCGATTCTATAGGACATCGCGTCGATCTTGGACCCCAGGGCCGAGATGCTGGATTGGATGCCCTGCTCTATGGAAAGCAGCATAGTTTTTAAGTCTGAGTCAACGCTCGGAGCCTCCACTGAGCGTTCCGCCGGGCCACCCTCTGCCACCGGGCTCTGTTGCAGTAGACGCTTCTGCGAGAAGGGCAGCTTACTTTGAGTTCTATCACCCTTGCCCATGATGCCACACCTCACTCCTGAAGGTCACACCAAAGCGTAGGTCCGCCGAGTTAGTTCTCAGGGCGGCGAAGCACAAGACCTGGCACCTGCGAGCCGCTCCCCACCCCGGATCCCTCTCTGACCGGGGCTCGGTATTGCGGGCTAGCGGTACCAGGGCGTGGACCGCTGGGGATCAATTCGGGCCGACGTCAGCCCAGAAGGGCCAGCTGGGTGAATCAAGGGGGCCTGCCGGTCAAAGGGGCCGCTACGTGTCGCCCAGGGAGGGCTCCCACTCCTAGGCGCTGTGTCAGGAGCTCCCTCGCCGGCGTCCTGCACCTCCAGCACAGCAGGCTCCGAGCGCAAAGAGAGCGCGAGGATGTTCCAGAGGATGGGTCGTCGCTCTGCACAAGCTGGAGCACCCAAATCAGCCCGCCACAATGTCAGCTCCAGTATAGCACCCCAGGGCAGCCGAATTCTGGCTCCTGATAGCAGGACCCCCGTGGGGGGGGCCTTCTCTCTCCTTCGCCCCCTCGCGGTGATCCCGTAGGAGGGGGGGCCGGCACACCAGGTCTCGCGCCGTTGGGCAGTGTCACGGGGGGTGGGGGGGAGGCCGTCAACCCCAGGCTCACCGTCAAGAAGCTCCTGGCTCTGTGGAGGGGGGAGGAGTCGACGGACCGGTACTCTGCGGCCTGTTGCCGCACGTCACGTTACGTCGCACGGGTGCCCGCAACACTCCGGCCCGCGGCTCTACGGCCCAGTACCACTGAGGTGAGGCACTCCTCCAGTCTGCTGTGGCTCCGTACACTAGACGCCGCCTGGACGCCCACACTCCGGGTAGGTCGCGAGGGCCAATGCCGGTCCTCAAACGTTGCTGCGAAGGATTAGGAAGGATTTTTAGGGTTGCACACGGCGGAGCTGCGGGATCAGGCGACCATTACTCTCGCCGGCTAGCTCCGCCCCCCCTGGGGGTCTCTAGTTGGCAATGGTATTCACCTTTGTCCAAATAGGAACTCTTGCTTCTAAGTCAGAATAAGGGGATTACACTCCTAAATAACCCCTGCTCGCCCCCTTGGTAGCTTGGTACGAGCAGACAGGCTTATCTCAGTGGCAGTGTGTTAAGCATTTGTGAATATACACAGTAATATATTTAAAACACTACAGATGGACACAACACAGGTTTTATTAAAAATAAGTATTCTTTATATATACTTAACACAAGTCCACAAACGACAAAAATACACAATACTGTACTTAAGATTGACTTAAAGATGGTAAAAGTTAAGTTCAAGTTGATGATAAATACGACAAAGTTCTCAACAAAGTACCTGGATGTGTAATGCAAAGTGAATAAAAGGCTCACAAAAGGGGAGATGCGTTGGTTCCGTGATCTGGGGGAAATGATGCGTCGGGCCTCAATGCTTGCGCAGAGTAGGGGATGGTTGTGATGTGTAGGATGGCGCCTTGATGCTATGCAGTGATCCTGGTGCGTTGCAAGAAGATGGCACCCTTGATGTGACGATGCGATGAAGCTGCGATGATGATGTGCACGCGCCCTGGCAGCCTTGCGACGACTCTGTACTTTGGAGCCACGACAGGCCCTGCGACACAGTTCTCCAGTGATGCGATGGCGACTCTCTCAATGGCGTCACGCTTCTCCAGTGATGGGACAGCAGGCAGCATTCAACAAAGACACACATTCTGGGAGATGCGGCGGTGGCACACTTCTCCGGCGTTGCGGTGATTTCAGTTGCGGCGGCGACACGCTTCTTCTCGTTGCGTCGCGCTTCCAGCTCCCAGCGACACGCAGGCTTCTGCAGTTAGAATTCCCAGAGAGGAAATTCAGGGGGGAGCTGGAGATGAAGTGTTTTGTCCCTGAGACTTCAGCAGGAGGGAAGCACACATTCAATAAATAAGAAGAAAAAGGGAGGTCTCCTAATGAATCCAATCAGGGACGAGGAGTAGTACACAAAAAATACACAGGGGTCCCTAGTTAGCCAAAGAATTTGGAGAAAGGGGTGCTGACTACAAAATAATGCAGAAGGGGAGAAACATTGCTAGCCCTTAAAAGCCATAACCACACAAATAATAAATCACAATAATAGAGGAAAGAAATCATGAAACAACTATAAAATAATGTATAGAAAATTGTACAATTTTAATCCAATAGTTACATATACATAAAAAAACTTTTTGGTGCCATAAAAACAGTTAAAAATGTACACATGTACATAGAAATAATGCATAAAAATTCATGAACACAAGTTGTCGACGCAGCGTTTCGGTATTATGATGTGACCTTCATCAGGACAAATTTCTAGTTAGAAAAAGAGACATTCAATTAGACACAATTTTTTAGTTTTCCTTCTTTTTTTCTCACAATACAGAGACTAATATCAAATGGAGAACAATCTCAAACAATGTCCACTTTTTATCAAACAATGTAAAGTTTTTATTAACATAAGGGCACCTAGTTATCCTCTTTTATTATGCATGTGGTATGGGCTTTGTGGTGGGAAAAGACAGGGGGTACCAAAGAAGTTCAGAGTGTTAAATATGGACTTATGAACTTATCTTGGATGGATATCTGTGGCCAAAGACTTATAACTTAGTCTAAGGGATGAAGGAACAACCTTAATCGAGGGTTCGGAAATAACTCCCGGGGATATGGATCAATCGTCTATGATGTATGATTCCTCACTGATCTTTTCAATTAATTTATAGGATGCCTCAGATTTATTACTTAATCTAGGTGATGAAAGAAAAGACATTGTTAGAGGGTTACAAGTACCTTATGAGGGGAATAAATCAGTCCTCTCTTTATGATTCTTCGTTGATCCTTTCAATCACTTTGTATGATGGTATGGTTTCTCCAAATGGTTGGGAACCTCTAATCGATTGAAAGTAAGTTGATTATTACTTTTTATGCAGTTTTTTAATATATTGCTTTATAGATTTTTGGCTAGATTAGAGCACTATTTACCTTAAAATGCTCGAAATCATTGTCCCTTTATTCTACAACAGATTTGAGATCAACCTACACCCTCTCTATCGACCAAGGGCCATCTTTTGTGCTTATTACTGCCATGGTTGGTCGTTATGTGCCGTATAATACACCCATTACTTTTTACGTCACCAAACCATTGCTAGAATAAAAGTCATCAATAAGAACAAAGAAGAAAGGCGCACCTCTAACTGAACATTGGCAAGAGGCCCACCACTCACTTAATGACTTAACGTGGTGTGGCCTAGAATTAATACACATGAATGCCAGAGGAGGTAATATGGAAATCAAACGCAAGAAACGAGAACAATTCTTTATGTCCCGATTTAATACGGTGAAGAAAGGATTAAATAATAAAGAGGATTGGGAGCGCATCTTATTATGATACCCCTAACCAGGTTGCGATGAGTATCAAAAGCGGATATTATGCACAATGATGAAGTGTGAGAGACCATTCAAGAGATCTACATCACGGTAACATAGTACATGACCTGCTAGCTTATTAATTCACATACAAAGGGTTTATAATACCGGCAATAGCTAAAATGTCATACCTTTATGGGCTTATGGCTTAGAAACACTTGTCTTGCTCACTGCTTAGAAATACTCTTTTTTTATCAATGAGGAAGCGCATCGCCTTGAAGGGGGTTTTTAAATTATTAAAATTATTCAAATAGTCTGTACCATCTATAGACCGTCCAATATTGAATTATAGCAAGAGATAACTGACGAAATTAAATTAGGAATTCTTAGATATGAATAAGGAGTGTAGCCCTTCTTCCATCAATAAACATGCAGGACTCCATGCGTTAGTTGGTGACTATCCGATACAAACTACGCGTGTAGTCATTAAATGGCGCGTAGGAAGTGACGTGGAAACCAAGAGCCATCACGAAAAAACTACCCGTGTAGTCACTTTAGAAAAACTACCCGTGTAGTTCTTGCCATCGACATGACGCGCCTAAACTAATTCAACATAATGAGCGTCAGATGTGCGAGAAAACGGAGCGTTATATAACCCCGCGAGACTTACACCCCCTACTCATTCGGAACCAGTGAGACGAGAGGAGCAGGGAGGCCGTAGTACATTCCCAAGGTAAGAAGAGCTGCCGCGTATGTTACTAAAAAGGCCGCCGCACTTTGCCGCTAATGCTAGTTATACCTTTTAGCAGTAAAGGCCAAAGCAGTCATTTGATCAACAAGCCCTATGTATTCGAGTGGGAGCGTACAAACCCGTGTTTTATTCTAGCAATGGTTTGGTGACGTAAAAAGTAATGGGTGTATTATACGGCACATAACGACCGACCATTGCAGTAATAAGCACAAAAGATGGCCCTTGGTTGATAGTGGTTGATCTCAAATCTGTTGTAGAATAAAGGGACAATGATTTCAGTCGAGGTATAAAACCTAGAGCTAATAATTATGTAACTGCCTGATTAACTCTGCTAGCGTGAACGGGGACTAAAAATATGGGTAATTAAATAGAACAATAAATTTTCTTCCTCATAGCCGGATAAATAATCAAATCTGCGCTGGAGCAAACAGAAAAGGTCGCAACGATTAAACTAAGTGATGTACCAATACCGAGAGGACCATAGGATCCAGGCAACTACGAGTAATTCTAATTAGATGCCAGTGGGTAAGTAGGACTCTAGGATTATCAAATCTCTAAACTAGCAAACTCTTAGATAAGACTACCAAGAACCATTATGTCCTTTCCAATTTTTTTAGCTATAATCAAGACACCGCAACTATCATCATATCAACGGTGGCTCCCTCAACTCTCATATACTGTTCCTAACGGACAAGGTAATCACAATACTACCTAGGTACAAAATTAATGTAGTGTATCTAGTGATTATTAAATAACAAATGAATCTTAAATTTTGTTAATTAGGATACCAAGAATCCTCTACCAAATTACCAATTGAGAAGGTAATAGGAACTGTCAGCAAGTAAAGCGATAGTGGCTTGTGTGTATGACTTAACAACACACTTCGAGCATTTTAAGGTAAATAGTGCTCTAATCTAGCCAAAAATCTAAAAAGCAATATATTAAAAAACTGCATAAAAAGTAATAATCAACTTACTTTCAATCGATTAGAGGTTCCCAACCATTTGGAGAAACCATACCATCCTACAAAGTGATTGAAAGGATCAACGAAGAATCATAAAGAGAGGACTGATTTATTCCCCTCATAAGGTACTTGTAACCCTCTAACTATGTCTTTTCTTTCATCACCTAGATTAAGTAATAAATCTGAGGCATCCTATAAATTAATTGAAAAGATCAGTGAGGAATCATACATCATAGACGATCGATCCATATCCCCGGGAGTTATTTCCGAACCCTCAAGTAAGGTTGTTCCTTCATCCCTTAGACTAAGTTATAAGTCTTTGGCCACAGATATCCATCCAAGATAAGTTCATAAGTCCATATGTAACACTCTGAACTTCTTTGGTACCCCCTGTCTTTTCCCACCACAAAGCCCATACCACATGCATAATAAAAGAGGATAACTAGGTGCCCTTATGTTAATAAAAACTTTACATTGTTTGATAAAAACTGGACATTGTTTGAGATTGTTCTCCATTTGATATTAGTCTCTGTATTGTGAGAAACAAAGAAGGAAAAGTAAAAAATTGTGTCTAATTGAATGTCTCTTTTTCTAACTAGAAATTTGTCCTGATGAAGGTCACATCATAATACCGAAACGCTGCGTCGACAACTTGTGTTCATGAATTTTTATGCATTATTTCTATGTACATGTGTACATTTTTAACTGTTTTTATGGCACCAAAAAGTTGTTTTATGTGTATGTAACTATTGGATTAAAATTGTAAAATTTTCTATACATTATTTTATAGTTGTTTCATGATTTTGTTCCTCTATTATTGTGATTTAATATTCGTGTGGTTATGGCATTTAAGGGCTAGCAATGTTTTTCCCCTTCTGCATTATTTTGTAGTCAGCACCCCTTTCTCCAAATTCTTTGGCTAACTAGGGACCCCTGTGTATTTTTTGTTTTAAGCACACATTCAAGCCATTGGAGAATATTCTGTAGATGATGAAAGTCCTTAAAAAGTTCCTTCTCCTTTCCCTTGGCAATAAAGAAACCACTGCAGGCAAACCCAGCAAACAGCACACTGGCAGAGGGGCAGTCCAAACTCCTGCAGCTTCCTTGGTTCTTCTCCTTGGCAAAAGGTTTCTTGTTCCCAGAAGTGATCTCAAGTTCTTGCATCTGAGTCCCAATATTTATACCGCAAAGTCTTTCGTTCTCTGAAGGCAGAGCCAAACCAGTTCCTGAGCACTCTGTTTACAGGACTCCTTCTTTCCTTTTAGAGTGCAGGGCAGAAACATCAGACGCCCCACAGGAAGTGGAGCCAGCATTGTGAGGGAAAGCACAGCTCTGGAGCACTTTGTTGACATGATTCCTTCTCTTCTTTCACAGTGCAGGGCAGAGACATCAGCCCCACCCCAGGAGGTGGAGCCAGCATTGTGGAGGGAAGGCCCAGCCCTATTCAGGTCCTAGGAGCAACTCCTCCCTCCCATCTAGATGCAGATCTCCCTATTCACCACTGGGCTGACTCATTCTGTCTCTTGGAATCCCCCAGCCCTGTCACTCAAACTCCAGACAAGGAATACACAACCTAGCAGAGGCAGGCTTTGGATAGTTAGACAAGAAAATACCTACTTTCTAAAAGTGGTATTTTCAAACACAGATTGTTAGAACCAACGTCACTAAAAGATGTGTTCTATCATTCTGAGTTCAGGCATACTAAATTCGAATTTCTACCATGTTCCCTGCGTCAGTTAGGATTATAAAATGTAATAATTTAACTGCCCATTCTGGCCTATAGAGAACAGGTAGCCTTGCAATAGTGAAAAACGAAAATGGCTGTAATTCACTATTAGGACATGCTACACAGTTCAGGGCATGTCATACCTTATACGTACAATGCACCCTGCCCTTGGGCCTACCACAGGGGTGTCTGATATGAAGAAAAGGGAAGGTTCAGGGACTGGCAAGTGGGTGCACTTGCCAAGTAGATATGGCAGTACTAGACTGCACACAGGCCTTGCAATGGCAAGCCTGAGACTCATTTTACAAACTGCTTCTGATGGTGGCACAACCAGTGCTGCAAGACCCCCAGAAGCATTTGATTTACAAGCACTGGGCACACATGGTGCACTGTACTAGGGTCTGACAAGTAAATCAAATAACCCAACCAGTGTCCACATCATGGACGCACCACTCAGTGACACCTGTAACTAAGGAAAATAGATCAGAGAATTGTCACAACTGTTGGCGACAATCTTGCTGCTGATCAGGGGCAGTGTGGCAAAGAGGCGGACGCCATCCACTGACCCATCTTGCTCTGTTGCAGACAGGAGGTCAGGAAGAGGCTCTGTCTCCTCCTCCATTCCATATTATGTCGCTAGGAGCATGCCCACTTCGGACCTTTCTAAGTGGGGCTTCAGGCGGTTAACATGCAGGACCCGCAAATGGTTCCTTTGAGACCGCAAGTTCACCAAATAGGTGACATCACTCTTGCACTCCACCATCTCAAATAGACCAGTCCACCTGCCCTGGAGTGTAAAAGGCTCTACAGGGGCCATGACCCACACTTTCTGTCGAAGTTGAAGTTCAATCAGAGTGGCATTCTGATTGTACCACCGCTTCATCTCTTCCTGGCTGGCTTCCAGATTCGCCTGAGTGAGAACTCTGAATCGCTGAGTCTGATTCCTGAAGGCCAGCATGTAACTGAATACATTCTGGGGAGGTTTCCTGGGAGATTGCTCCCAGCCTTCCTTGACCAGACTCATAGGTCCTCTTACTGGGTATCCATACAACAGTTCAAAGGGGCTGAACCCTAGGGACTTTTGTGGCACCTCACGGTAAGCAAACAGAAGGCATGGCAAGAGGACATCCCACTTATGCCTCATTGGTTCCTCAATACCCATGATTATGCCTTTAAGGGTCCTGTTCAATCTTTCAACCAGCCCATTAACTTGTGGGTGCTAAGGAGTGGTGAACTTATAGGTAACACCACACTCCTTCCACAGAGACTTCATATAAGTGGAAATGAAGTTTGTACCTATGTCAGACACCACCTCTCTGGGAACCCCACACGAGAGAAAATCCCCATCAGTGCACGTCCCTCCACGGGGGCCGTATCTGTCCTGAGCGGGATGGCTTCCGGGTACACAGGAGGTGGAGCCAGCATTGTGCAGGGAAAGCACAGCCCTGGAGCACTTTGTTGACATGATTCCTTCTCTTCTTTCACAGTGCAGGGCAGAGACATCAGCCACACCCCAGTAGGTGAAGTCAGCATTGTGGAGGGAAGGCCCAGGCCTATTCAGGTCCCAGGTGCAACTCCTCCCTCCCATCTAGATGCAGATCTCCCTATTCACCACTGGGCTGACTCATTCTGTCTCTTGGAATCCCCCAGCCCTGTCACTCAACCTTCAGACAAGAAATACACAACCTAGGAGAGGCAGGCTATGGATAGTTAGACCTACTTTCTAAAAGTGATATTTTCAAACACAAATTGTTAAAACCAACTTCACTAAACGATGTATTTTATCATTCTTCATACTAAATTCGAATTTCTACCATGTTCCCTGAGTCAGTTAGGATTATAAGATGTAATAATTTAACTGCCCATTCTGGCATATAGAGAAAAGGTAGCCTTGCAATAGTGAAACACGAAAATGGCTGTAATTCACTATTAGGACATGCTACACATATCAGGGCATGTCCTACCTTATACTTACAATGCGCCCTGCCCTTGGGCCTACCATAGGGGTGTCTGATATGAAGAAAAGGGAAGGTTCAGGGACTGGCAAGTGGGTGCACTTGCCAAGTCGATATGGCAGTACTAGACTGCACACAGGCCTTGCAATGGCAAGCCTGAGACTCATTTTACAAGCTGCTTCTGTGGGTGGCACAACCAGTGCTGCAAGCCCACCAACAGCATTTGATTTAGGAGCCCTGGGCACACATGATGCACTGTACTAGGGTCTGACAAGTAAATCAAATAACCCAATCATGGAATCACTAATTAGTACATCAATTTAACATAGGGAGCACTCGCACTGTGGCACTGAATAGCATTGGCAGAGTGCCCAAAGCATATAACCAGCAAAAACATATAAAAACAGAGGAGGCAATACGTCAAAGTGGAAGGTAGACTCACGCCAATAATGCCAGGTCTAACAGTTACCCTACATTTTTTGGCTGATGCTTAATGCACTTTGGTATGCTCCAAGTCCATGCACTGAGGTCCCCTGGGCCTGTGTTTCTTTCTAAAGCTGCACCTTTGTACCCACAATTGGCCCATATTTGACCACAGGTAAGTCCCTTTGAAAAAGTACCATGGGTACCAAGGGCACTGTGATCAGGGAAGGCTCTAAGTGCTGCAGCAACTATTGTGCCACCCTTATGGGCCCTGCAACTTAACACCCATAAACTGCCATTGCAGGCTGTGTGTTTTGGGGCTGAGAAAATTGAAGAGTTGACATGGCACACATCCCAGTGTGGCATACCTGCAATCCACTGCCTGTGGTCTAGGTAAGCCACCCTTATCGTAAGGTGCACTAGACCACAGGTGAGGGTACAGTTGCATGAGCACTGTGATCCTACAGTGTCTAAGTCCATTCTTAGACAGTGTAAATGCACTAAAGCAATAAAGAGAATATGGTCTGGGAGTTGGTCATTACGAACTCCACAGCTCCATAATGGCTTTACTGAACACTGGGAAGCTTGGTTACAAATCTCTCAGCACATTAAACACACACCAATGCCACTGTGGGATTTAATGTAAAATGTGCAGAGAGGGCATCTTAGATATGCCCCCAGAAAAATGACCTGCTCTGGTGTGCTTCCTAAATGGCTGCCCACTATTTGCCACCACCAGACAGGTTTTTGCACCCTTTGGTAGAGAACCTCCACTCTCTGTGTCCATAACCAGTGTCCATCCTGGGCAGAGGTGTCATGCCTCCTCCCCAGGATGGGCTGGGTCCACATAGGGAAAGCTTCAAAAAGACTGCTGCCTTTGTAAGGTGTATCTGCCTTTTGCTTCCCCCAGCAACTGGCTCCCACCAGTGCTGATGCCCACTTTGAACAGGAGAATGTACTGGAAAAACCATTTAGGAGGAGATGTGTGCCCACCTTTGCCAAACCTATCCCTCAGATGGGGGAGAGGAGGTGAAGCACTCATCTCAGTCCCCTCCATCTTGAAGATGAGAGGACCCAGCCAATTAGCAAGAGGCTCCTGCCCCTCTCCCACTGGAGGGTGGCATTAGAGGCGGTGTACTCACCCCAAGAAAGGGACCCATTGGTCCCGTCCTGCCCACCCCTTTAAATACCCCTACACTTCCTAAAGACTCTGTCTCCCGTGAACACCCAATTTGTACAAACAAAGATTCTCCCACAGAATATGGATCAAGACGGCTCTCCGATTTTGCATCACTCTGCACAAGACGCCCGCGCCCCGAATTTGAGTGGCCCAACACCACAAGGAGGTCTCCCCAGCAATCCTGACCAGGGATCTGATGACCCCCTACCTCCCTCAAGCTTCAAGCCGACGCCTGCATCCTAAACCTGAAGTTTCCCCCCGATCACGACCAGAGCTGGTAAGAAGTAACCGTGGGCAAAGTACTACGCTACGCTCATGTAGTTTGCGAAGTTTGGCTACTTTGCACTACGCAAATTGCACGTAGCACAGTGTAAACGTGCGTAGCGTAACCGTTTTTTTTGCTATCTCACGGTCCTCAACGTCAAGTTGGCGACCGTGAGTGTGCAAAATGAAATCCCGGCGAGACTTTTTCCTCGTTCGTTACCGATCGCGAGTATGAAAAATAAACCTCCCGGTTTTCAACCCCAGAGGATGGCAGTAGAGCCTTCTTAGAGGCAAGATCAATCGTGATGAGTCTTGATATTTCAGTGAAGAAAGCAGCAAGTTCATCGCAAGAGGTTTGGATATTTTTGAGAGGCATTTTTTCGTTGGAGAGGTGCAATGTCATCCATGATGTTGGAGATGCTCAAGTTGTAGGCGTCAGTGAATAACTGAACCTCAACCAGGTCAGCTTGGGAAGAGAGGGCAGATTTACAATGGGCTGCTAGTTCGATTGAGTTTATTGATCTGAGGTCCCTTTTCAGATCTTTGATTTCGTTGGCTGAGTCTTCCTCAACATCACCAACCTGTTAATATAAAAGAGGATGCAGTGGTGGTTGGACCAGTCGCGAGGGCTAATGGTACCCAATGTGATGGTTTGCCCCTTCGAGATAATGAGGTCTAGAATTTCACCTTTATTATTCATTGGTTTATCACAGTGCTGAAGTAGTTCTTGGTCCTTCAAAAATGCTTAAAGGCAAGTTACTGCGTGGTCATTGGGGTTAGACCAGTGAAGGTTGAAATCACACAGGAAGATTTGGGACACGGCTGAGTCGACATTGCCGGCTATGACTTCCATTAGATGCTCAATGAAGGGGAGATTGTCTCCAGGGCAGTGATAAAAAGTGTGAAGTTTGCAAACCAGAAGGTTATTACTTGAGATGTTGAGACAAAGGTATTCACAGGATGAGGGATAAGATGACTCCAAGTGAGAAATCGAGAGTGTGTTCCTATGAATACAGGCTTAATGGTAGGAGGCCCATGGGACATTCTCCAAAAAGCACAATCCTTACTGCCCACTGAAAAAATCCAAGTTTAAATTTTCTGCAAAATACAGTCTTGAGGGGGATTAGACTCAGTTCACACACATGGGAGCTCATTCCATGCTTTAGCCACCAGAAAAGAGAAAGCTTTAACATTCCTTCAGACACTCTTCAAGCGAGGAATCAACAGAAGCAAGGCAGAGGCAGAACGCAATGCTCCGGAAGGGAGACACTGAACAAATCTCTGCACCAGATAGCCAGGGCTGGACAGATACACTGGCCTGTGAACCAGGCCCAGAGCTTTAAATGGGATCTGCTTTCTGACTGGCACACAATGGAGGGCTTTCAGGGCCAATTAATGGGCACAAGAGAAGCCTAGCCACAGCATCTTGGACCACCTAGAGGCAATTATCCAGAGCCTCCTCAACTCCTAAAAAGAATGTGGTAGCATAGAAAAGTGTGAGGTGATCAGTGTGTGAACCACCACTCTCCTAGCCTCCAAAGGAAGGAGGGGAAGGAATTTCATTGGAGTGCAGAGCATAGGAAAACAATGGTCCATCACTCCTGAGATCTGTGGCTACGTGGAAAGGGCTGTATCTTACTTCACTCCTAAGTGTATAACCACTGAAGGGGGTGGTGATGGCAGTGCAGAGGGACAAGGATCTTCCCACCAATTAGACTCATGTGATCAAACAACGGGAACATTTCCGTTTTCTTCACGTTACATTTAAGTTGGCTACCCTGCATTCAGTCAAAAATGTCTTTCATGCAGTCAGTGAAATGTGTTGCAATTGGGGAATCAGCTGAGTGTCGTCAGCATATAAAATTATTTTGCACCCAAATGACTCCACCACAGAGATCAGAGGGGACATGAAGACATTAACAAGGATAGGACTCAGTGAGGATTCCTGAGGAACCCCTTGGTCAACTGCCTTGGCCTCTGAAGGAAAAGGGTCAAGCAACACTGACTGGTCACTAATGTCCACGAAGAACTTACACCAGTCCCACACAATACCCTCTACTATCATGGCAGACAATCAGTGCTGCAGTATAGAGTGTGGAACGGCCTCAAAGGCAGAAAATAAGTCAAGAAGAATCAAGGATGAATTCTTTCCCAAGTCTAATGACCATTTAATATGGTCAGATATCTCCAGTAGTGCTGATTTCGTACTGTGACGAGGCGTAAGCTAGATTGACTGGGCTGTAACAGCTGCCTTGCTCAAGATACTCAGAGTGCTACGCATTAACTAGTTTTCCAGCATGTTAGTAAAGGCCCGTAGAAGGAAGATGGGCCTAAAGGTGCAAAATATGTTGGTGTCTAGTGTCTAGTGTCAGATTTTGAGCAGAGGGACCACTTTAGCCAGTTTCCATTTGGCAGGCAAAACCACCCAAAAAAGTGAATGGTTGAAAATTGGGTAAATCACATGACTGATGACATCGACTGCCAGAGCTAGCAGTGTAGGGGGATAGGGTTCTAGGGGGGAGCCAACATTTAAATTCGAATTTCAAAATAGCTTCAAAAGAGACAGGACTGAACTGGATAAGTCTGATGCCATGGCTTTCAGGAATTGCATGGCAGACAGGAGGACAAGCAGTGATCTCTGAATATCAGTAATTTTTGACTTAAGGAACATAGCTAGTGTACTGCACAGCTCTTGAGACGGACCAATTGCCCTTTGGCAGGATTTCACCATCTGAAAGAAAAAGCCAGAGCTGTGCTCAGCAGAGGGAAGTTTGTCAACAAAAATCACATTTTGGGCCTGTTTAAGAGAGCTATGATAAGCTCTAAGAGCTGCTTTGCATTTACGGCAAAGTGAGTAGTTCTTATGCCAAGCGTATTCTAGCTTTTAACAATATTTACATTCTGTGGCCAGAGGACTAGAGAACCAGTAGGCTGTGGGTCTGTCCTGCTCATCTTCAACTCTTGTAGAGGGGCCAGCACAACTGCTGCTCCTGCTTATCATGAGCTAACAGCCCACACATTTTGATTGACATCATAGATCAGGCAGGGACACCTGTTGGTGAGGAGATCCACCCAATCAGTGGTTTTCACCTTCTTCCACACTCTAAAAACAATGATGTCCGCCCTCCTGCCATTTTGGCAGGGTTTGATCATTTTCCAATTGAAAAAGATCAAATAAGGGTCGTACAATAGGGTGGGTTTGGGAGGACAGGTCAAAGACAGATAGTTAAAAAAAAATTAAATCAATGGTATGTCCTGCCGAGTGTGTGGGTGCCAAGACCAGCGGGAATGGGTGTAAAGTGAGCATATGCTTAATAAGCAAAAGTGCTGATTGGTCCAGTGGGTCATCGGCATGTTGGTTTAATTGGAGGTAAATTGGCCCTTTGCAATAGATAAGGAACCAGAGCTGCTTCTAGGGATCCAGTGAAGACCCCAGCTGGTCCCGGGGAGCGGTAGATTAGTGTCCCTGGAAAGAAGTTTGGGCTGATAGCACAATGTGAAAGCCAAGGCTCTCTGCTCCACGGAGATCAGCAAACTCAAAAGAGGAGCAAGTAAAAGTGTTTTTAAAAGCAATCACCAACCCCCCAACCCGTTTGTGACTTTCGTCACAGTGAACCAGTCAGTATCTCTCAGGAACAGCAAGTGCGGAATGAGCATCAGAGGCACGATTCAGCGACGTTTTAGTCAAAAAGAGTACGTCTAGCCTGTCACTACTACGTAGGTTGAAGGTGTGCTGGGCATTTCTATGTAGGGATTGAACATTGATTAACACTGTCGGCAGTTCATTGACTAAATTAACACCTTCTGATAAGATGTTCTAAGGAGCATATTTAGACTTGGTGGAGGGTACAGGGGTTGGGCACTCTATGGAGGATACAAAATAGCATGCTGGACAGGAAACACATCCATGGAAATGCTCTAGATCCAGCGTGCTAGAGCACGTAAAGCATGGGCAAAGATCCCTCAGCTCTACACTGGCGTGGCAGAGTCACCTCAGATTGGTTGGTGCACCTCAGGTAGCATTAAATGGTGATGTCCGCAGTCGGGATGCAGACAGGCTCAGACAAACTTTTCTTAAGCGGACCCTCAGTGTACCACCAGCGCGTGACTAAAGTGTAGCCTGAACCAAAAATGTCTCCTCTAGTTGTCTCAGGCATGTAAAATTGGCCGTTGATATCAAAAGTGGATGCTGTTCCTCTAGTGGTTGAGCCTGGGCAGTAGATGTGTACCATCCAAAAATGGGGGAAGGTAGTGGAAAAGGGGTACTAGGAGGGGGCGGGAAACACAGGGGATCCCACTATAGTGGAACTGGGGTCCTCACACACCCAGCAAGCTAGGTGTCATGTTTCATCATTTGGACCTGCTCCTCATTGAGTCGGTGCTGCAATATCCAAAGGTCACTCGCGAAGGGGCTCTTTGTCGGAGATCTTTTGTTCCTTTGCCATTTGATGACATTCTTTATTAAGGAATGTTAAGAAATCGCTACTATTTTAGCGATTCCTACCTACATTCCATTTAGTGATTCCTTAATAGCGATTCAGTAAAAATCGCTATTAAGGACTTGCTAAATTGAAGTTACCTCCATCTAGCCCTTAGTTCTGTATAGTTGTTGTTAATTTGGCTGTTATGTTCTAAGCACTCATAACGATGTCAGATAATCTCACAGCCCAGAATAGTTCGAGAATGGGTGAGCTAGCAATCAGTCCAGTTTTGTGCTGCCTATAGATACCATAAGTACGGTAGTGCATTTTAATATGTCTGGTATGCAAGGCTGAAGTAGGATTGAGCGATTCCACCTACTTTCAAAACATTGTTTTCATTCTGCCAACTGAACCTTTGTGGATTTACAAAGAAAAAAAACGTTTGATGTTCTGAAAATATTTTTTTTGTCTTTCCTTTTGGTTTCCTTGCTTCATCTTTGTTCTTCTGTTGGCTGATAATGTATTTTACTAATACATTAGACTAGAAGCTCATTTCCATACAGATATTTGTCTGGTGTAGGTGTTCTGGCCCACTTCCATCCTTGCGACCGACCTAACACAGCACTTGAATTGGATTGAAACTTAAAGGTTTTTTTTGTTTCAGCCCGTGGGCCTGCAGCTGCAAAGATAGCCTGAGGTCTGTAAAATGAGACAGCACTTATTTAAAATGCAATATGCACTTTATATTTTCCTTTGGAATGTGCAATACTGTTTATGCACCTTATATCTAGCACTGTGCACTATCCTCTATATTGGCATTTTTTTCAAAGAAAGGGGGAGGGGAAAAAAGGCAAAAGTAAATATGCATTTTAGGTTTGGTGGAATCAACATTGTATGGATTTTTAAGTTTTTTTAGGCTATTATAAAATAGCTTATTTTGGTGCAAGTAGAACATTACATGTAAATAAAATGTTGATGAAGGGTATTTATTATGTGCACTTTAATGGGTTTGGGTCGGAGGTGTGCTTTAGGGAATAGCTAAAGGAAAATGGAAATAAGATAGGATCTCATTTAAGGTTAATTCGCAAAGAGCATTTTATTAGACATAGGCAATTGACCTTAAATAGTGTGCTTAAGTATATGATGTTTAGCAGCAATCCCTACAATATAAATGTGTAAAGATTTTATTTGCATTGTCTCCTTTAATGTAAAGGGCCTCAATAATAAGACCAAGGCCAGAGCTATTGATGAATGGGTAAAGGCCATCCTCCAGATATTGTATTAATTCAGGAGACACACCAAATGGGAAAAAAGGAACCCACATATAGTATGTAGACACTGGGCTGGTGGTCAATATTTTTCAGGACAACACAAGGAGATATTTTTCATCAGCCAATTCCGCCCATAGGGGGATTGCAATAATTAATAATACATTTTTCCATTTTCAAATCACCTCATCCCAGACAGATAGAGAAGAGAGATAGGCGCAGATTAATCATAGCCACTATATATACACACCAAAAGAAGACAATCAAGCACCATTATTGGATCTCTACCACGCACTTATACATATTACAAGGTGGTAAAAATGGGTGTTGATTTAAATTTCTGGTAAAGAGCAAAATGGATTCATCCTCTGAGGCACATAAACAGAAAAAGCCATGAATGACCAGGGCATTAGTAGAGTGAATGCATTAGCCTGATCTGATTGACATCTGTTGGGCAAGCTTTCCCAAAAAGAGAGAATATTCTTGCTTTTCCACTAAATACAACACTGCAGCCTAAATGGATTATTTTCTTACTTCTCACAATCTTTAATTAACTATATGCATATTCAAAATTGTTTCTCTGCCCATGCTCTGATAAAGATGGAGATATCAGGGTTTGGCAGGCGTAAAGTGCCTTCAAGATGGGTTGAAGTTTGGAGCACTGAGGTTCATAATGAAATAAGATGTTTTTGCCAAGTAAACAGAGCCACAGCTAAGGTAGAAAGTGTCCGCGAGGCCTTTAAGACAACTGTTCATGGATATATAACCTCCAAAGGTACTGCACTAAAGTGATCCCAAAAGAAAGAGAGGTCACAATTAGAATAAGCAGTTTATCAGGCCAAAAAACAGTACATAAAAAACAAAAATATTAAAGATAAGTTGGCTCTTACGCAGGCACGAAAAAGGATGCAAGAATATTATTATACTAGAGGTTATTCGGCAAATTCTGCCTACCTCCAAAAATTATATGAAGAAAGCGAATTTTCCGAGATATTTTTAGCCTGGCAAATAAGAGAGTGACTAGCATTCAATAGGATAATATTTTTGGTAGATTGGGATTCAAGAATTCACATCACAGTAGATACACAAATTCATGACTACTTTTTAAATCATTATAAAGCCATTTATTCTACTGTACAGGAGGTTAATGTTTCAGATTTTGAGAAGTTTCTCAGCAAGCTCACAGTCCCCAAATTTCAGGCAGATCAGGTAAGGGATTTGCTGGCTGATATTACGCTTAGAGAAATAAAGGACAAAGTGCAATCATTGGCTAATGGCATAGCAAGTGGAGAAGATGGCCTGCCTACTGAATTATATAAAACGTTTTCTGCTGTATTAAATCCTGAATTGGTGACAATAGGCAACTATATTTTACAGGGGGATGGGGTCCAACCCTCTTTTAAAACTGAGGTGGTGGTAAGCTTCTTAAAGAAGAATAAACTTAAGGAGGATGTAAATTCATATTGACCAATAAGTCTTCTAAATATCACTACAAGATTATAGCTAAAGCACTAGCCAATAGAACGAGTAAGTGTATAGGGTCAGTTATATATTCAGATAAGTGTGGATTCGTGCCAGGGAGGCAGTTATTTTTTAGCACTACTTTTTTAGCTGAGGCCTAAGATTTTTTTCGCTAAAATAAGATCCTGTCCCACATCATGCTGCTAGACACCGAGAAGGCTTTTGGTTTGGTTTGCTGAGAAAGCCTTTTTTGCGTTCCAGCTGAATTTGGATTCCCCGCCAAATTTATCAGCATGATTTTTGTTAAGGGGCCACAGCGCTAATAATCATTAATTCAAATAGTATTGGTACGTGCAGCATCCGCAGAGGAACAAGACAAGGCGGCCCTCTGTCACCAATAGTAATTTATCTCTTTTTATAGAGCCAATAGCAATTGCATTCACTCCCACAGAAATGTAACCACTCCACTCCCTGGGATGACAAACATAACGATGTTTGCTGATTATCTCGCTTTGTTACTTACACCTGATTTTGGGATTCAAAAGAGTAGATTTGAAATATTTCAGGAATAAAACTGTTGGGAGGGTATAAGATAAATAAATCTAAAACAGAGATCTTGCTATAAAATACTGCACTTGACATTGTATTAATAGAACTTCACTCCGTAGTTAATACCAGACCCAAGAAATATCTAGGTATATATGTCTCAGAAGATTTTAATGATTAATGCACTTTAAATTGTGTTCCTTTATTGAATAAAATTAAAAGCTTCTTCCTAAAATGGAATCATTTACCGAAGTCAATAATAAGCTGAGCCACATTGATTTGCATGCCAATTTTACCTCTATGTAATTTTTTATTTTCGACTATACCAAAAGCAATACAGATTAATTTTTTAAGGAAGTGCAGGGAAAGCAAAGCACCTAGAATAGCTATAAATACATTATATAGACTAATGAGCGAAGGCAGTTTGGCCCTCTTGGATTTGAATGAGTGTAATTTTGTGAATTTTTCACATACCGTGTAAAGATCAGATAAAACTTTAAATATTATTAGGTACAAAAATTTCTTGTTAGATCTAATTTTTCAAGAATATAATATTATTGATTTTATGTGATTAACGAAAAATCCCCAAAAAATCAAGTATAAGATTTTACAGTGGCACCGAAAATGCAGGCAGCAATTGTTTTGCCATCATGATAGCCCATAATTCAATGCAGCAACCTTTCTATCAGACGTATACATTAGGGGGTTCTCCTGTTAGTTAGGACCATTGTGTCAGGGTGGCTAAGTAACGGATAGGAAAGGATTTAGGAGTTTCTGGAAGGGAACTGGAAAAAGTGGAGTGACATAGAACCCACCATCCAATACTATAAAGCATCAAAACAATGGTCCTTTATTAGAACATGGTATTTCCTACCGGACTTAAATCACTCGCGGATTATTGCAAAAAAAGAACTTGTTGAAGATCTGATAGAATCCAATACCTGTAGGTCAATTAGCTGTTGGGTTTCCCTTTTGCCTAATTTTGGTGGGCCCAAGCTCCATGGGAAAGCGCTAGTAAAATGGCACTCGAAAGAAAATCTTCAGAAATCTATTTCAGCTTGGGATAAGATCAACAAAGTTAACTTGTTAAAGGAGGCTAATATGCGACGTATGTAATTTTACACCAAGTGGGTGTTATATAAAACACCTGCCCTCCTCCATGAGATTAATCAGCAGATTCCAGCAAATTGCTTTCGATGCGATGCAGAGGAAAGGGGCATTTGGACACATATTGATTGGGCCAGTCCAAGGTTGGGTACATTTTAGGATGATTTTAGCCAGTTTTGTAGTTCCACGTTGCAAGTGCAGCTACCACTAGCTGTCCACACAGCAGTTTATGGATATTCATCTGATTTAAAAGCTGACTCACTGCAAAAAAAAAAAAATTAGACTGTGACTCAAATAGCCAGATCCTCCAAAGATGGTGGTCTGGAGAAGTTCCTACATTTTAACATTTAAGGTCCAAAAAGAATCGGATTAAGGAGATGGAATGAAGACATACATTAAGATCTGGATCATAAAGGAAATTTCTTAAATTGTGGCAGAGATTTTGTTAAGGTGGGGTTTGTATTGTATTGTATAGATAGATTTAAGGTATTTAGAAGTTTTAAAGGTAACTATCTGATTGATCAAATTGATTATAATCTGTCATTGTGTTCTGAATTATAAAAATGACTGACAGTGATGAAATTGTGCAAAATTATTTCTGAATTTGTTTGTCATAGGTCAATGAATTATGTGTATGGATTAACTTTTCCAATAAAAAACACAAAATGAGATGACATTTCATATCAGGCATAGAATAGTAAATGACAAACTGAAATATGGCATCCAATAAATATTGTCAGTGCGATGAATACATCCCTCCAATTAAAGTCAAAATACTAGCACTTTTGTGCTGAAATAAATAATGGTAATTATAAATATGTAATTAAACTGTGAGCAGGCACATGTTCACTGCGTTTCAGAGCATAAGTAAAGGATTGTTTTAAAACTTTCTCTAGCAAATAAAAGGCTTTGCCCTGCAACGCATATAGCGAAAAAATGTAGTAAGGCAAAAGAGGATTAGAATCTGGAACAAAGAATGCATACAGTAGGTTTATGCAGGAATTTCTAACTTGCAGTAGCCATATTAATTCCAGTTGTGTAATTCAGTGTCGGGTTTATCACTCTATCAATAAATGGATTTGTTAGAACATTAATTCAGAGCAGAAAATAGTGAATTTGGGATAAATGGCTAGAACAGCGATTGTGTGTCGGGGGGGGAATGCTTGCATGATGCATGCATCCTCCTGGCACAGAGAACCACATAGAGCTCTCTGCAGCCACAATTTTTGAATGGCCAGATGAATCAATGATCCTGCATCCTTTCTGGTAATTGGATGAGTGGTAAGTGCCTACAGACAGCAAGTCAGCTGTTTATGAGAACTTTGTTCAAGGCTTTTCTCTGACCTTTCAGTGTCTCCTATCACACCCCATCCCCACCACATGACCAGATGAACGGTGGTACCTACTAGCCTTGGTTAGGTGCTGTTGAAGGGTTTCAACGCAGCTGGGCCAGAAGCTGGGCTCTGATAATCATAAGGGTCGACCTTTGACCCTGTCACCAGGTAGGTCGCCCCCTCAGCCGCCACACAGTCCCCCTGTGCCGCTGTCCCACTGCCCGCTGTGCCCTCGCATCGCTTGTTGCAGTCCTACTCTTCCCACCTTGGACTGACTTTTCTTTTTCCACTGTTCAGCCTTACTGTGCCATCTTCTGTTCTCTTTTTTCCTTATTTCCTTGCCACTTCTTATGTCCTTGCCGCTTCCTATATCCTTGCCGCTTTGCCCCAGGGCCCTGTGCCCTCCCCCCCTGCTCCCCACCCGCTACCCTCCCTCGCGCTTCCCTGCGGCCCGCACCCCTGCTGCCCCATTTGCCGCCCGCTCCGGCCTCCCAGCTGCTCCTCCCTCCCATAGCCCTTCTTAAAGGAGGCCACGCGGTGGTGAAGAGAGCGACCCTTGACCCTGTCACCAGGTAGGTCGCTCCCTCAGCCGCCACACGGTCCCCATATGCCGCTGTCCCGCTGCCCGCCGTACCCTCGCATCGCTCGTTAAAGTCCTACTTTTCCCACCTTGGACTCACTTTTCTTTTGCTACTGTTCTGCCTTACTGTGCCATCTTCTGTTCTCCTTTCTCCTTATTTCCTTGCCACTTCTTATTTCCTTGCCACTTCTTATTTCCTTGCCGCTTCGCCCCAGAGCCCTGTGACCTTCCCGCCTGCCCCCCACCTGGTCCCCCCCGGTCTCCCTCCATGCTTCCCGCTGCTGCCTCCCTGCGGCCCGCCCCCTGCTGCCACATTTGCCGCCTCGCTCCCCCCTCCCAGCTGCTCCTCACTCCTTCCCTTCTTATGGAGGCAGCTCATCGGCCGCGCAGCGGCTGCGCCCTCGGCCAAAGGAAAGCCCGTCTGCGCCCGTCCGCACCTGGACCGCGCCCAGTGCCAGAACCCCTGGCCCCTGCAGAAACCAAGAAACCCGACTGAGATACGACACCACCACCCTCCACGCACTCAACACCGGCCAACCAGCCGCCTGCTACCAAGCCACTCCGAAGCGCACCCACGGACCATTCTCCTGTCAAACCTGCAAATTCACCTGCATCTAACCCTACATACTTTCCCCCAGACCAGGCAACAACAACAACCACCTCAAGTGCATCCTACTCAACACCCGCTCCGTCCACAAACACTCCGTCGAACTCTGGAACCTCCTCAATACAACAGCACCAGGTGTCGCCTTCCTCACAGAAACCTGGATGAACGCCTCCTCAGCTCCCAACATCGCCATAGCCATCCCGGATGGCTACAAGATCACCCGAAAGGACTGCATCAACCAAACCGGAGGAGGAAACGCCATCATCTACAGGAACACCATCGACGTCACGACCAACTCCGAAGATGCCCTCATCACTGCCGAACACCTACACTTCCAGATCCACACCGACTCCATGACCACACTCAGAGGAACCCTCGTCTACAGACCCCTGGGCCCACGTACACAATTCAGTGAAGCAATCGCCGACTTCATCAGCTCACATGCCCTCGCCTCATCAGGCTACATCCTCCTAGGGGACCTGAACAACAATGACAACAACACCACCACCCTGCTCGACAACCTCGCCAACCTTGGACTCAAGCAACTGCTGAACACCCCACCCACTACGCCGGCCACACCCTCGACCCCATCTTCTCTGCCAGCAGCCACGTTGCCTTCAGCCACTCCACTGGACTACACTGGACTGACCACAGCTGCATCCACTTCACCTTTAAGAAGACCACATCCCACCACCGCAAGCAACAGATCCCCCGTAGATGCTGGAGCAAAGTCACCGCAGACCAGCTAATCACATCACTGAGCCAGAACCCACCAATCAGCACCACTGACACCAACGACGCAGCCCGCAACCTCACACAGTGGATCACCAACTGCGCCGACGCCCTTGCACCACTGAAAATCCCTCCAGGCAAGCCCGGCAACAGGAAAACAACAAGGTTCACTGACGACCTCAATGAATCGAAGAAATCCTGCCGAACTCTCGAGAAAACATGGCGCCGTGAACAGACGACAGAAAACATGAGAGCCCTCAAGACCTCCACCCGCAAACACCACCAGCTGATCCTCACCACCAAAAGGACATCGTTCAAAGAACGTCTGGACAACAACACACACAACAGCAAGGAACTATTCAGCATCGTAAAAGAGCTTTCCAATCCCAACGCCAACAGCAACGACATCACACCGTCACAAGACCTCTGCAACTCCCTCGCCATGTTCTTCCGCCGCAAGATCGCCGATATCCACAACAGCTTCGGCTCCCAGACTCCACCCCCAGCCACTGAACCAATGCCCCCCACAACCACCCTCAGCGCTTGGACTCCCATCAGCACCGAAGACACCGCCAAAGCTATGAACACCATCCACTCCGGTTCTCCCTCCGACCCATGCCCTCACCACATCTTCAACAAAGCCGACACCATCATCGCCCCCTACCAACGGGAAGTCATAAACAACTCCCTTGCGTCCGCCACCTTCCCAGAGAGCTGGAAGCACGCAGAGATCAACGCCCTACTGAAGAAACCCACAGAGGACCCCAAAGACCTCAAAAACTTCCGCCCCATCTCTCTTCTTCCCTTCCCGGCGAACGTGATCAAGAAGATCGTCAATGAACATCTGACCGCATTCCTCGAGGCCAATGGATCCCTCGACTCATCCCTGTCCGGATTTCGAGCCAACCCCAGTACTGAGACCGCCCTCATCGCAGCCATGGAAAAGCCCTGGACTGGATCACCTCGCTCCTCTCTGACAGAACCCAGAGAGTCTGCCTCCCACCCTTCCCCTCCGCAGCCACCGAGATCATCTGAGGCGTACCCCACGGCTCATCGCTCAGCCCAACCCTCTTCAATATCTACATGAGCCCCCTCGCCACCATCGCACGCAAACACAACCTCAACATCATCTCATACGCCACCCAGCTGATACTCTCCCTCACCAAAGACCCAGCCACCGCCAAACTCAACTCCAGGAAGGAATGAAAAACGTAGCTGAATGGATGAAACTCAGCCGTCTGAAACTGAACTCAGACACGACAGAGGTCCTCATCCTCGGATCATCCCCATCCGCCTGACAGAACTGGGCACCACACCAACACCCACTGACCACGCACGCAACCTGGGATTCATCCTGGACTCCTCTCTCACGATCCTCATGCTTCAACACCCTGTGCATGCTCCGTAAGATCTTCTGGTGGATCCCTTCCGGAACTGGAAAGACGGTCACCCAGGCCCTCATCACCAGCCAACTAGACTACGGAAACGCCCTATACGCAGGAACCACAGTCAAACTTCAGAAAGGCTCCAACGCATACAGAATGCATCCGCACGACTCATCCTCGACATCCCCCGCCACAGCCACATGTCAGCCCACCCGAGAGACCTGCACTGGCTCCCCATCAACAAAAGAATCACGTTCAGGCTCCTCACCCACGCACACAAAGCGCTCCATGACACAGGTCCCGAATACCTCAACAACCGCTTCACGTTCTACACTCCAGCAAGCAAATCCGCTCCGCCAGCCTCACCCTCGCCACCGTCCCATAGATCCGCAGAACCACCACCGGAGGAAGATCATTCTCCTACCTGGCGGCCAAGACGTGGAACTTCCTCCCCGCCCACCTACGACTGACCCAGGACCACCTCACATCAGGAAACACCTCAAGATCTGGCTCTTCGAGCAGTAGAGGCACTCCCCCCCCCCCCAGCGCTTTGAGACCCTCACGGGTGAGTAGCGCGCTCTACAAATGGATTGATTGATTGATTGATAAGGGTCCTGTGATTGATGCTATAGTGGGGATCACTATTTTTAACAACTGACTTTGTTTCCTTAAAGCTATATGTTGTATTCTCTACACATATGTTTCACTTTATCCCTTTAAGATATACATTCTAATTCACTGATGTCATATTCCACTGTGTTCTCTAGAGTCAGTTAGCTCTCTGCTATCTGATGGGACCACCAGTAATTCTCTGTAGTGCATAATAAATGCCTTTATTACTTTAATGACCTCTTTGCTTCATTTACAACACATGGCGACGATGGGCAGAGCAAGCTAAACAACTACAGAGGGAGAAGAACTCCACTGGTGAGAGAAGAACCACGCAACAATATATTTATACCTACATTAGACTAGAGAAAATTTAACAAAAGAGTCCAAAAGAAAAGAAGAAACTGAGGAGAAGACCACTATCAAAAGAAAATTACAAGGAGATTTCAAACCAACATGAAGATGAGTGCCTTACTCTTATAAAGGAATCCCAGAAAAGACAGAGACTTAAGAACGATGACAAAAGAATGAAGTTGAATCAACGTATAGTTTCATCAGGGGATGTAGACTGGTAACTCCGACCGTCCATACAGACTATTGGTGAGTTTGAGAGACATTTACTTTGGACCTGGTTGAGCCCCTTAGGAGTGGTAGAGAATCGTTCTTACAACGAAATATTTGAATGAAATTGACTGTTAAGTTTCCCTCGTCTGCCTGTGGAATTACCGCCTATTTTCAAGAGAAAAGCACAACATCTACCCCATTTGACACCAATGTTAGAATAATCGTAGTAAGAAATCTCCTACATCATTTGGAAAAGTGCATCTTTTAAAACGAGCGCACGAGCAAGCCTGCGCGAGCAAACCTACCTCTCTCGTGTCACAACTCGAACCGGCCATCCTCATCAGAGCACTGAACGTCTACCACGTCTACCACGTACAAACAACGTCAGACGGCTGTACGCATAGGCGCAACGTAGGCGCCATTTTGTATACACCGTATCCAAGCAACGCGGTGTGCGAGTGCGGTTCCTGGAAAATTAAACGCGTGTTTCAGCATCACACGCAGTAAACAAACAACACGAAATACCGGCACTACCCCTAAACGTGTAAATGAAACAGCGTTACAGCCAGAGCCACACCTCTTTACAGGACACAACAAAGGAAGTGATATAAACGGTGAGAGAATAATATAATTTAACTAAAGGTACTTTCATGTCAAATCTATAACCATTGAAACACATCACGTTGCTATATTGTCTATTATATTCCAAGAAAGAATAAATTGATACACTAGACTAAGAATTGATAACTATTTGTTTGTGTGTTTGGTGAGGCAAAACCAATACATTTAAAATGGAGAACCTAAATAATATAGTACCTCCTATGTTCCTACAATCTACTGGAGATCCACCTATCGAGTGGGATGAATGGATAGATATTTTCGAGAATTATATTGAAGCGCTAGATGGAAAAGATTTCAGCGCAACTAGAAAAAAGGCCCTTTTATTAAGTGCTTTAGGCAAAGAAGGCCAACGTTCGTTTAAATATCTCCCAGTAGGTCTGAGCCAAGATGGGAGAGCAATAAACAACGTGTACACTGAAGCTAAAGCTCGCATGAGGAAACAGTATGCCAAAGAAGTAAATATAGTCATGGCGAGACACAAATTCTATACTCAACCCCAAAGGAACGAGGAATCAGTAGACCAATTTGTTACTAGACTACGTGAGTTGTCCATTAAGTGTAATTTTGGAGAAATAAGAGACGAAATGATACGTGACCAGTTGATAGTTCAATGCCGAAACAAAAAAATGCAGGAAAAACTGTGGGCGGCAAAAAATCCCACCTTACAAATGGCTATTGATATAGCGAAAGTAGTTGAAGAATCAAATGCTTGCATGAAAGAGATGGAGAGAAAAGATAACACAAAAGAAAATGGACAAGGGAATGGAGTTTCTTGTATAGAACATGTTGAGGTGGCTGCTGTGAACAAGAAAAGTGTAGATATGAACGACAGAGGTTCAAGGAGATTCAATAGTGGATTCCCAAACAATGAAAAAAACAGATTCCATGGGAGAATGTGCAGTAGATGCGGGAGTACTTTTCACAACTCAGATTTTAGGAAATGCTTCGCCATTGACCAAGTATGCAGGAAGTGTGGAAAGAAAGGTCACTTCGCTAAAATGTGTAGGAGTGTGAATACTGATAAAGTAGCTGTAGTAGAAAACAAAGAAGCAGTGAGAGACATCATTAATGTTGAAGGTATCAACAAAATATTATGTTTGGGCGAAGAAGGTGTAATAGAGAGTGCACCTGGTAGGAGAAACAGACCTAAAGCCCAATTTCGCATCAATGAAATTGAAGTCCAGTTGATGGTTGATCCGGGGTCATTGTGGACTATTATCCCCAGAGATATGTACTTAGAACATTGGAAAGATGTACAATTATTAACTAGCGATATAAGTCCCTGTGGATACCAGGGTGAGAGTATAGAAGTTATTGGATTTATGATATGTGTTATATCATTCAAGGACCGTTCTGCCAAAGGGAAAGTGTATGTAGCTAGATCGGGTCCTGCAATTTTAGGGTGGGGACAACAATACGATCTCAGTATAATCATCAATCCAAGAGCAACACAGCAAGTAATGGTTGTGGATAACATAACCACAGATTCAATTGTTGAAGGAATGAATGGTCTGTTTGATGAGCACATTGGAGAATTGAAGGGTTACGTGCATAAAATAGTACTGAAGAATAATGCTGTACCCATACAACACAGGGTAAGGAAGGTTCCATTTATAGCACGTGAGGAAGTGAAGAAGATGTTGAAGGAGATGCTCGATCAAGGAGTGATAGAACAGATTGAAACGTCACCCTGGATTTCTCCTGTAGTTATTACAACCAAATCGGATGGAAAATTTTGTTTTTGTGTGGACCTCCGCACCTTAAACCAAAACATCATAGTAGACAATTTTCCCTTACCAAACATCAACGAGTTAGTCTTGTCCCTTAAAGGAGGAAAATACTTTTCTAAGCTGGATCTCCGCAGCGCTTATCACCAAATAAAGCTACATCAAGACTCGAAAGCGCTAACAGCCTTTATAACAACCGAAGGGATATACCAATTCACACGCATGCCTTTTGGTCTCGCTTCGGCGGCTGGAGTGTTTCAAAGGATGATGGGAGCTGTTCTGAAAGGTGTGAACAACGTAGTGTATTTCCAAGACGATGTTTTGATATTCGGAGAGTCTGTTGAGGAACACAATTTGATCTTGAAAACTGTTTTGGAAAAGATGGAACAAGCCGGATTAACTTTAAAGAAGGAGAAATGTAAATTCGCAGTAGAAGAGGTTGAATACCTTGGATATACTTTGTCTGTTAACGGAGTCAAACCCAAGAGAGATTTATTAGATTCTATCAGGAATGCACCAGCACCATGTGACAAAGATCAGTTGAGGTCTTTTCTCGGCCTCATCGAGTATTACGCTAAATTCGTAAGAGATTTTGCAGAAAAAACTGAAGAGATTAAGATGTTACTGAGGAAAGGATGCAAGTTTGTGTGGAATGTAGAACAAGAAGAGTGTTTTAGGAAAATCAAAGCAGAAATTTGTGAGGCAAACATCCTTACACCGTTTGACACCAGTCGTAAGTCAGTTTTGACAGTGGATGCGAGTGCTGTGGGAGTTGGTGCAGTCTTAGCTCAAGTACACGAATCTGGACTCAAGACTGTAGCTTTTGCTTCAAGAACGCTCACAACAGCAGAGAGAAATTACTCTATAATTGAGCGAGAAGCTTTGGCTGCAGCATGGGGTTGTGAGTATTACAGAATGTATTTGTGGGGGTTCAAGTTTACGTTGTTAACAGATCACAAACCTTTAGTCAAAATCCTTTCTCCTGGTGGTGCTGGCAAGGGTTCAGCGAGATTAGCCAGACTTGCTGCCAGAATCCAAGAATATTTATACACTGTCGAATATATTCCAGGTTGGAAGAACTGCCAGGCTGATGGTCTCTCTAGACTCCCTCTACCATGGGAAACAGTAGACAAGTTAGGAGTGGAATCACTCAATTCAGAAGGGTCTGTGGCTGCGGTGGATGAAGTAGTAGATATGTGTGCTGGAGCGATTAGTAGGAGTTGGTGGAATACCTCCATGGATAAGGATGTAGTGCTAAGTGGAGTCAAGGATCTGATTGTGAAAGGCACAAGAAGAGAGAGTTGCTTGTCCCCTGCACTTCGACCTTATTTAAAGGTCTTGGAACAATTGTCTATATTAGACAAGGATGGTTTCTTAATCCTAATGACAGACAAGTTTATTCCTCCACAGGAAGTAAGGTTTACCATATTCAAGCTAGCCCATGAAGGTCATCTAGGGCAGTATCTCACCAAGAGGAGGGTAAGGGAGAATTTTTGGTGGCCCGGGATGGACTCAGAAATTTCTCAGTGGGTGGAGAAATGCACAGACTGCTTGGAGAGCGAAAAGAGACTTAAAGTTGGCAGTCATACTGACTATGGTACAATAATAGACCCAAAATGCCCATGGCACACCATATGTTTGGATTTTGTTGGTCCGTTTTACCAATTGAGTCAGGATATGAAATTTGGATTAGTAATAGTTGATGTTTCTTCGAAGTGGTTGATAGTTAAATTCATGAAGGAGATCACTACGAACAGCACTATTGCAATGTTGAGTGACATATTTAGAGAAGAAGGTTTTCCAACAAGGATTATCACTGACAATGGGACACAATTGACCTCCCTAGAGATGGCTAATTTTTTGGAGAAATGTGGCATAGCACATTCAAGGACATCACTTTACAATCCCCAGGGGAATGGAATAGTTGAGAGGGCGAACCGGATGGTTAAGGGTGCGATTCAAATGGCAATCTCTTCTAGAAAAGACGTGAAAGGATTGGTTGATGACTTAGTTTGGGCCTACAGAACTACAGAAAATAGTGTGACTAGTACAATTCCTTTTAATGTCATGAGAGGACGCCCAGCTGGTACCAAACTTGTTGCTGCATGGATGAAAGAGTATCTGAGTGCTGACAATCCCGTTGACTCTGAAAACCCCGACAATAAGAGTGAACCGGATGCAGGAAAGAAATTAGCAGTGAATGATTGGGTGAAAGTCAAACCTGGTCGTGTGGGTGTAGGGTTGACAAAATTCAGAGGACCATTTAAGGTCAAATCTGTACACAAAAGGTTTGTGACTTTATTTAACGGTGAATGTTGGAATTTGAGACGTGTGGCACTTTACAAAAAGAATGAGTCTGGGAGTAATGAGCCTCCTAAAGATATTAGTGCCAACCGAACCCAGAGAGTGAGAAGACCTCCAGGTTACCTACATGATTTCGTTTGCAATTAAGTTCACTCCCTGTAAAAGAGGACATGTGCTTCATATTTTGTTCCATTTAAAGAATTTTAATTTTTATTTCTCATATATGAAGGGAAGAGGATATGTTGTATTCTCTACACATATGTTTCACTTTATCCCTTTAAGATATACATTCTAATTCACTGATGTCATATTCCACTGTGTTCTCTAGAGTCAGTTAGCTCTCTGCTATCTGATGGGACCACCAGTAATTCTCTGTAGTGCATAATAAATGCCTTTATTACTTTAATGACCTCTTTGCTTCATTTACAACACTATACATTCCTAGGTTTACTCAATGCAACGATTGAAGAGGAAATGTAGGAATATATTGTCTTTATGAGTAAATTAAAGTCACTAATAGAAAAGCAAACCGATTGTTTCATTTTTTTATAGTCTTAATAGAGGGTAATAGTGCTTCTAGGTAATTGACCTTGGTGCCCATTCTCTCTTTTGTTTTATTGTTTCAGCTTTGGTTAATATGTACAGGATAGTTTAGCAGTGATGTCTCATTAGTGGAAGGCCCCTGAAGGCTTTTGATAATGTGAATGTGTCCTCCAGAAATGTCATAAATATAATTACTTCCAAGTCCATATCTCACTGGAGCTGCTGGAACTTAAGTCATTCTTATATTAACTGGACAGATTAGAATTGATTGAGCCAGCAAAGAGAATGTTGTGCCTTTTCCACCTTCCCAAAGATATCCTTACTGTTCTCTCCATACCTACTCCTCAGCTACAATTGATTTGATTTCACATGTCATTCTATGTTACTCTCAGAAAGTCATGGAAACTCGTCTCTCTCATTAACCCAGTCAGTAGAGCCCATATGACAATGCCTTTTCAAAGGTGCTTGCATGACTCAAAGGGCACTATGCACAAACAGCAGCATATGTCAACTTTCCAAGCAAAATATATTTTGCGCTTTGTGTCCCATAGCACGAAACACCCAACAGTGGATGCAAAGAGTACATATTAGGGCAGTAACAATGAAGATACACCTTGAATTTTATGTTAAGCTAAATCTACTATAGTAACAAAGAGGGCAGTTTCAATAATATATGAGCTACCTAGTGTGAGAAATTGGGTTGTTGGTTGAATGGGGTCAGAGCCTTGGTCAAGCAGCAACCACAATTCTTGTTAGGGTCAGGCACAAGCAAAACCGTAAATTATCCTGTGTTGAACCCTCTGGTTGTGTAGAGTAGTCAGGCTTAACTGAGATGCCAATGTGTAAAGTATTTGTGCAACACTTCAAACTAATTGGAAATGCCCCTTTTTGGAGGGTTACCTGATATGTTTAGCCTTCCTCCTCCTCTTTTTCGGACCCTATGTTTGTTGGGTTCAGGACTCTGAGAACTTTACCACTGCTGACCAGTGCTAAAGTTCATGTGCATTCTCCTCTAAATATGGTATAACTGGTTTACACCTGTTTAGCATATTTGATTTACTTGCAAGCCCCATGCAAAGGGGTATACCATATACCCAGGGCCTGTACATAAATGCTACTATTGGGCCTGCCTATTGGGCCTGCTGCACTGATTGAGAAACCCACAGAGGTAACCTTTCAATTCTGTCTCAGGTCTGCCATTGCAGAGCCTGTGTGTGTAGTCTACTGCCATTTCAAATTGACATTTAAAACTTCCCTTTTATTACATGTAACTCACCCTTAAGGTAGGACCTAGGGAGCCCTAAGGGCAGGTTCCTGTGTAAATGAAAAGTAGAACATGCACTAGTATGTTTTGCATGTCCTGGTAGTGGCAAACAGTCTATTTTGTTTTTCACTACTCTTAGGCCTACTCCTTTCATAGGCTAGCATTGGGAATTCCTTAATACACTTTTAAGCTGTAATTCCAAATCAGAAGAGAGGGCTTTTTCATCTTTCATATGTTAGGTACTTTTAGAAAGTGGACATTTCTTTGTGCTTATAATCCTGTGTGCTTTGCAGCTGTCTCCAATACATGTCAGGGCTGTGTAACAGCTGCACTTTGTTCATTCCCTCTGGAATGGACTGCCAAAAACACAGGAAAGTGAGGCTCATCTGTATTCTGAGCACTCATCTGCATTCTGATCGGTCTTCCTGGGCAGGGAGGAACGGGGGTTGCCACTTGTATTTCAATGGGTAGTGTCCTGGCTGACAGGACTGGGTTGAAAGGGAACTTTTTGAACTTCGGGGATTGCTTGAATTCACCCCCTACATCAAAGGCACTTTTTGGTATAAATACTGGGCCTCTACCGCTCCCAAATCAGTACACTACTGCACCGAGGAATAACTCTGCTGGAGTAAAGACTGATGCTCAGTAAGGATTGCCACTTTCCCTGCCTAACTCTTCTGAGTAACTGCTTCTCTGATTTCCTAACCTTCCATGCTGCCTGCTGAGCTCGGCCCTGATAAGGACAATGACTGGACCCATCTCACTTGAACCCGGAGTGACTCCAAGGGTTTTATGGCTTGCCTCCCTTTTTTCTGATGATTCTCGGACACAAAAGACTTCCTGCATTTGCCCTGGTGCTGCTGGACTCTGCCATCTGCGAGTCCTACCCTAGCGTAAGGTACCCCCTCAAGTCCTGGGTCTCAGAAGAAAGTTCTGCAGTGGATATCTGCAAAAATCGATCCATCACCATGACTGTGTGACAAATTTCACTGCATTGCCCATTCGATGCTGAAGCTGTTCAATGACAGCAGACCCACAGCCTATACCGCTCAATAATGGTGCTCTGTTTGGCTCGACGATGATGCATTGGATTCACTTCAATGGAGCTCGACGATGTTGCCTGACCCCCCTTTATGCGGCTCGATGATGATGCAGTAGGCTTTCAATGTTAACTATTACTCCATCCAAGGCATTTCTTCAGCTGGACCTGTCTGGGTCCTGTAGCCAGCCTGCCCTCCATTGCAGTTGGCCTGAACTTTGGATTTCTACCAGTCCCCCGTGACTGAAAGTAACCTTTTGACTGCTAGTGAATTCTAAGCACTATTTTTGGTTTAATAACTTTCAAAAACTAATTCATCAAATTCAACTTATTCGATTTTTTTCATTTTTGTTTTGTTTAATCAGATAAATATTCTCTATTTTGTGGTGGTTTACTGTGTTACTCTGTGTGTGTTGCACAAATACTTTACACATTGCCTCTTAACTAAATCCCACCTGCTCTGTGCCAAGCTTACAGAGGGTGAGCACAGGTTAATTTAAAGTGTGTATCTAGCTTACCCTGACTAGGAGTGAAGTCCCCACTTTAATAGGGTGCAATCCTCTGCCAACTGGAGACCCAATTTCTAACAGTAATAAAGTGAAAATACTACACAAAAGAATCCCACATCAAGTTAGAATAATAAAGTTACTTTTAGTAGATAAGAGCGGCACAAAACACCAACTGTCGATATCTGGTAGTGCCAGACAAGGACAAAGTCACAATTTCAGACTGACCACGATGGCACGCAGGCCAGCTACAGGGAACCACTTAGGTCTGCTGGCCACACAACCTCAAATCCTGGTGCACGGTTTATGCAGCGTTGCTTTGGGAGACTCTGCGTCATCTGTTGTTGGTTCAGGAGTTCAAGGCTTTGTGTCATTTGTGTTGGTTCCAATGAGCTAGCAGCTTAATGCGAGGCTCTGCCGGGCTTTGCGTCACTTGAAGTTGATTCCAATGAGACTGGCAGCTGGGTGGCTAGGCTTTGTGGGGCTCTGTTTCGCTTTGCATCATTTCACATCAGTTCTGATGGGGCCTGCAGCCGAGCTTTGCAGAGCACCTGTTTCCAAGGGTCCAGGACAGGGGTGTCATTACTTGGGAGGGCATGACTCACTGATGGTAGAGTCCAGATGCTGGGTTCAAGGTTGTTAAAAGCCTTTTATGTCCCTGAGGCTTGGAGTCTTTCTTGCCTAGGAAAGAGGGCAGCAGACAGCAGGTCAGCACAGCAGGGCAGGAGTCCTTCAGAGCAGCAGTCCTGCAGAGTGGAAGACTTTCAGCAACAACAAAGTCCTCATTCCTGGCAGAGTATGCATAGGATCAGAAGTGTACTGAAGTGTTAAGGTCTAGAGTTCATTATTTACACCCAGTTATAGTTTTATAGTAGGGAGAAGCATCTAGAGGCATGCCTTGAAGTGCACAGGTTCCCTGTCATCCTTGCCCTGGCTCCAGACTAACTACAGGGGGTATGCAGCCCTTTGTGTGGAAGCAGGACACAACTATTCAAGTGTAAATAGGGCAGTTCCTAGTTCCTCCCTCCCATCCTGCAAGTGATGGCCCATCCAATCACACTTAGGCTCTCTATTGTGTGTGGCTGTCTAGGAGGAATAGGCAAAGCCCAACTGTCAATTACACCTAGTCATATGACCCAGAGACAGGCTATAGGCCCCGAGTGGCTAAGGCAGGAAAATGCCAACTTTCTATAAGTGGAATTTTAAACATTTTATTTAAAATCTGACTTCACCATAAGTTAGGATTTTTCATTAAAATTCTAAAGAAACCAACCATGTACTGGTAATAATGTCACTCCAATGTTATCCTATGGCAGAAGTAGGCCGTGCAGTAGTGAAGAACGAATTTAAGAGTGTTTCACTGCCAGGACATGTAAAACCTAAAAGTACATGTCCTATGTATTAAATACATTGCACCCTGCCCTCTGGGCTGTCCAGGGCATACCTTAGGGGTGACTAGGGGCCCGATTCACAGAACTAACTTAAGACAAAATCCTAAACTTACTACCATTTTGGTATTCACAGAAGGCACTTACTCATTTTGGTATTCACAGAAGTTAGGAGCCCTAACTTTAGGACTTTAAATGCCTTCTGTGAATACGGAAAGTCTTAAAATTAGGGTTTTTCTCAGTTTAGTAGTAGTAAAGTTAGGACTCCTTACTTTAGAACTCCTAAATGCCTGCTGTGAATATCGAAAGTCTTAAAATTAGGATTTTTCTCAACTTTACTACTACTAAACTGAGAAAATTCCTAATTATAAGACTTTCGGTATTCACAGAAGGCATTTAGGAGTCCTAAAGTTAGGAGTCCTAACTTTACTACTACTAAATTGAGAAAAATTCGAATTTTAAAACTTTCCGTATTCACAGAAGGCATTTAGGAGTCCTAAAGTTAGTAGGCTTAACTTTACTACTACTAAATTGAGAAAAATCCTAACTTTAGGACTTTCGGCATTCACAGATGGCATTTAGGTGTCCTAAAGTTAGGACTCCTAACTTCTGTGAATACCGAAATGAGTAAGTGTCTTCTGTGAATACGAAAATGGTAGTAAGTTTAGGATTTTGTCTTAAGTTAGTTCTGTGAATCGGGCCCAAGGTGTATTGAAAAAGAAAGGTATGGGCCTGGAAAAAGGTTATTATGCTAGGTCCAAACAGCTGTTTAAAACTGCACACACCGGTTGTAATGGTAGGCCTGAGACATGTTTAAAGTACTACTTACGTGAGTGGCACAATTAGTGCTGCATGCCCACCAGTAGCATTTAATTTACAGGCCCTGCACACAAGTAGTTCCACCTTACTGTGGATTTACAAGTAAATTAAATATGCCAATTGTGTACAAGCCAAACTTACAATGTGTTAAGGGGAGAGAACATCGCTTTAGTACTGGTAAGCAGTGGTAAAGTGTGCAGATTACTAAAGCCAGCAAAAACGAAGGCAGCAAAACAGGAGATCTGAAGGCAATAGAATTGGGGGAAACCCACACCAATGATGCCAGGTTTAACACCTTGGGGTAACCATACCCATTTAGGTTGCCATAGTTAAGGAATTTTACAGGGTGGTCCTCCTTGGGTAAACATCTCACTGAAGAAAAATGCAAATGTGTGGAACAAGTTAATCTGCAAATGTAAAGGGTAATCTGGGAATGTGAAGGATGCTTGGTAGCTGGTATTATTATTATTATTATTATTATTATAATTGCATTTATTGAGCGCGCAGCTACCCGAAGGTTTCCCGGCGCTGTAGCAAACGGAAGATGGAACAGTGAAGAAAACCATGGGCACGGCAGTTACATGTTAAAAAGCCAGGTCTTAATACCTTTGCGGAATGTCATATAACAGACTTCCGAGCGCAGGGATTGGGGCATAGAGTTCCATAAAGAGGGGGCCAGAAAGGCGAACGAACGTCCGCCCATCTTGGCTCGCTTAACACGTGGAATTTGAAACTTGTTTTGGGTAGATGATCTTAAAGTGCGGGATGGGACATAGTGCTGGACCAAGGAAGATAGATATTTCGGGGCTTTGTTCATTTTTATACGGTGCATAATACAAAGGGCTTTGAATTTTATACGGCTCTCAATTCGTAACCAATGCAGTTTGTGCAGATGGGTAGTAGCCGAAGATCTAGCAGGTAGGTTACATATCAGGCGCACAGCCATATTCTGAACAACCTGAAGTTTCTTTAATACCTCCTTACAGGCGCCCAGGAGTAGTACGTTCCCGTAGTCCATCCGGGAGATGACAAGGGCTTGGACCACGGTTCTCAGGGTATCCACTGGGAGCATCCATGTGATTTTTCTAAGCCACCTGATGATGGTAGTACAGGTGGCAGAGACCTTTACCACATGTTGCTTCAATGACAACTGGTTGTCAAGCAGAACCCCGAGATTACGGGCAGAATCTGAGGGGGTAGGTAAAGGGCCCATCTGCGGAGGCCAATGTTGCGGGCCCCACAAAGGTGCATTGGGACCGAATAGGAGCAGCTCCGTTTTGTCCTCATTGAGCTTTAATTTATGTCTCTGCATCCAATTGGCGATCTGTTCCAAACCTGTCTGCAAGGAGGAGGAAGGCGAGTGATTCTTGGTGGAAAGTGAATAGACGATTTGAGTATCGTCAGCGTAAGAATATATTGTGAGACCCGCTTGCTCTGCCAAGAAAGCAAGCGGTCTCACATAAAGATTAAAGAAAAGGGGACTAAGAATCGACCCTTGGGGAACACCGTGAGGGGAAGAGTAGATAGAAGAAACAGAAGTAGCAGAAAAGACCTGGAAGGTGCGATTAGAAAGAAAACTAGCAATCCAAGCCAGGGCTGGGCCAACAACCCCCACGGATTGCAAGGTGGACAATAAGATGGGATGGGAGACGGTGTCAAATGCGGCACTCAAATCAAGCAAGATGAGTGCCACAGTCTCCCCATTGTCCACCTGTCTCCTGATGGTCTCAGACACGCCAAGAAGCGTAGTCTCCGTGGAGAAACCAGCCCTGAACCCAGACTGAGAGCAGTGAAGAAGGTGAGAAGATTCAACATAAGAGGTGAGAGAAGAATTCACGTGTTTTTCAAGAATTTTAGAATAACAAGAGAGGAGAGAGATAGGACGAAAATTAGAGGGGTTATTAGAATCCGCATTGGCCTTCTTTAGCAATGGAACCACCATTGCATGTTTCCATTCGCTGGGAACTGAAGCCTCCTCCAGTGAGGCATTCAACATATCTAGTATGATCTGAAGCAAATTTGGGTCCAGGGAGGCCATTATTTGAGGGGGCAGAGGGTCAGTGGGGGAACCCGATTTAATTTCATGTAAATATTTCTGGAGGAGCGGAAGAGATATCGGTTCCCAAGAGTGAATTGGTAGAGAAATATGAGTACCATCATCAGCAACAGCGAAACACGGGGTGGAGAGTACGGGCTCAGGGAAAGAAGGAGCATTGGGAGTGGCATCAAGGATAGCATAGATCTTATTAATTTTGTCCAAGAAGAATTTAGCCAAAGCGTTGCATTGGGAAGAGTCCAAAGAAGGGTTTTTAGGTGCAGAAGACATGCCAGAAAGATCTTTTACTAGTTTAAACAGAGCCTTAGGTCTATTTTGGGCCTTAAGTATGGTGCTGTTTGCATGATTGGCTCTGGCAGTGTCACAGGCGGAGTGGTATGTCCGAAGGGCAGCCTTGTAATTTGCTTTCTTAAGTGTGCAATAATCCGAACGCCATAAGCGCTCCAGTTTCTTGCAACAGGACTTTTCCCGACGCAATGAGTCGTTAAACCAGGGAGCTGGTGGGTGATGGAACTGTGACTTATTCCTCTGAGTGGGAAGACACAAATCTAGGGCTGTATTTAGCCAGGAATTGACTACAGAAACCTCCTTGGTAGAGATAATAGGAGATGTTGGTTTGGAATTATCAAGGCAAAAATTAAGTTTGTCTATATCCAAACGTTTCCAGTTCCTACTAGCTTTATGAGGGGGAAGTCTAGAGGAATTATTATGAGCTGGTATTCTAATTGAAAAGTTGACAGTAAAGTGATCAGACCAAATGACAGGAGAGGAAGAAAGGTGAGTGATACAGTTGAGATTTGAGATGATGGGATCCAATAAATTACCGGCTTTATGGGTGGGGCCGGAGTTATGTAAGTGGAGGTCAAGGGCACCTAAGTCCTGAAGTAGGCGCATACCAATAGGACAAGATGTGAGATTAAAATGAATGTTTAAGTCACCCACTACTAAAAAGTTAGTGGATTGTAAAATTAGAGGGGCGATAAGCTCGGGGAAAGAAGAGGCCCAAGAATTGGCCGAACCCGGGGGGCGATAAATCAGGGTTCCAGTCAAAGTATAATGCGGGGTGAGGGAAAGTTTAAAGAGGCCAGCCTCGCAGTTAGGGAAATCTAAATCCTCCCATTTACAGGAAAACTCTCTTTTAAAAATTATCGCTATGCCACCTCCCTCCTTGAGCACACGATTTCTTCCCACATAGATGTAGTTATTAGGGATAGCCATAGCAATGTCAGGACCAGAGCAATTGCTAAGCCATGTTTCTGTTAGAAACATTGCTGCTGGACTTGCCGATTCAAGAAGATCAAAAATCTCTCTTTTATGTTTTGCCAGAGATCGGCAATTTATGCTAATAAAATTCATAGAAGGAGTGGATATAGGCATATTGATGGAGGCCAAATGCGTAGCCTGAGTGGTGGTCCAAAAGGAGGAGGACAGGGAGTCTGTGACCGCAGGGATGGAATCCAGAGTAAGGGCACAGGCACAACATTTTAATGGAGCATCTTGGGAGTTGAAAATGGGAGCCAAGGTGCAGGAGGAGGTCTGAAAAGACAGTAACTCGGAACGGGAATATGATGTATAGCCCGGGGCCGATGGAGAGGCCCCTGGTCCCGTCCTGGCGCGGACGGGCGCAGACGGGCAGGACTCTGGCTTGACTCCGGCGCGATGATGGCGCGTCCGCTGAACGCGTCCGCTGCGCGGAGTCATAGCCGTTTATTTTTATAGACTTTCCTCTCGCCCCAAGGGAGGAAGCCCTGCCCAAGATGGCTGCCACACTAGCTCTGCCCTAACCCCAGGTCGAGCAGCCCCAAGATCGGCCGGACCCTCTGAGGAAGGTAGCGCTGGGTGTGGTAAGTGAGGAAATGCTCAAAATTAATTTGGCAATTTTAAAAGTGTCTTGACCCCAAATCGGACAAGACAGTAAGCGTTGCGCTAAATCCGCGTGCTGGGTGCAGGGGGGGAGAGGACACAAGGGGAAGTGAAATCAAGGAACAAAAGTTAACAAAAGTTTTAAAACAAAGATTAAAACGAAGTGTAACTGCCCGGCTCAAGCCTCAGGCACCGAATGCAGGGATCTCGCGCCAGGAGTCCTTCTACTATTTTTATAGACTTTCCTCTCGCCCCAAGGGAGGAAGCCCTGCCCAAGATGGCTGCCACACTAGCTCTGCCCTAACCCCAGGTCGAGCAGCCCCAAGATCGGCCTGACCCTCTGAGGAAGGTAGCGCTGGGTGTGGTAAGTGAGGAAATGCTCAGAATTAATTTGGCAATTTTAAAAGTGTCTTGACCCCAAATCGGACAAGACAGTCAGCGTCGCGCTAAATCCGCGTGCTGGGTGCAGGGGGGGAGAGGACACAAGGGGAAGTGAAATCAAGGAACAAAAGTTAACAAAAGTTTTAAAACAAAGATTAAAACGAAGTGTAACTGCCCGGCTCAAGCCTCAGGCACCGAATGCAGGGATCTGTACTGGGTTTAATCAATCTAATCACGTGAAGCTTTTTGATGAGAAGGATGTATTCTTTTTTGAGTGATAGTGCAAAGAGTTAATAACCGAGCTGTGAAGTGTGAGCTTATATTTGCAATTTTATTTATATAGTGCTTACTAACCCTAAGGCGTTGAAGGGACAGTTATGCAAAAAGAAAATGTATCATGTACAGTGTGGCATCAACTACTAGAGGTTTCACATTGAACTATAAAACATTTCGCACATAACACATTTTTAAAATGTATTTTTCATTTAAGCTGCCTCATTATTTTATACGCAGCTAACTGATGGTGAAACACCACAATAAAACCGCACAGAATATAGATTTTTTTCCACACCTTTGATCCCAACACCACACTCAGTGACCCCACCCTTATTGCATGAAGCATCACAGTTCCCATACTTTTTGTAATGCACTTCGACAGTTGAGTAAATCCCACTAAAGGACTTGCTTTACTTTCCAATGACTTGCGAAACGCAAGGGCAATGTAAGCCCTTAGTAAATCTGCCTCTAAGTCTTCATAATTCTTTCTTCATCAGAGTCCTGGTGGATATGAAAAGTGATATAATAAATGGGAAAACAATTCAAAGGCAGCTAAATGGGATTTCACATATGAAGGGCACAGATGTTGTTATCTTATCCCAAATGCTATGCTCAGAAGAAGATAATTTCAAAATATGTGTGAGGTTTTTAAGCATCAGTGTAGCAAGAGGCAAAACAGAGGGTCCTCAAAATAGGGACATAAGTCTACTGCAGCCCATAAGGTTATTGATAATATGGAGAATGTTAGCACGTCTAGATCTGAGATGTATGATGTCTCTACTAGGGAGCACAGGTGGGACATATCATTGTCAGTGTCAAAGAGGATCGGGCAATAAGCACGGCCTCAGGCCAAAGTGGGGTAAAAGGCCACTTTATTGGACAGGTAAGCAATCAATACATATTTATATACAAATCAGGCATCACTAATACATATCACAATCTATCACCCCCGACCGAAAACAATTTTTCCCAACAACAATCTTACCCAACATTGTTCAGCCTAATCCCCCGCCCCAACCCCTATCTACATCTCCTGCCTACCTCTTGCCTCCAACCTCGCTCCCTTGCTTCCCTCTGTCCGAAGCTATTCCTAATGCCCCCAACCCTTCCTGCCTGTCTTGATCTCCTCCAACTCTGCCACCAGGAATAACCCTGACACAGGAGTGTTTCCTGTCCCCCCCATTGATAATGAATTAGCAGTTTTAGTCTTGACGCTTATCATCATATAAATAAAAAAACACTGTTGCCAAACAGGTGAAAACTTTATTCGTTCATTATCCAATTTATATATATACACATACACACTTTCGCCAAACCGGTGATATAATTTCTTTTATGTATACAAAGATCCTACCACTTCTCCTAAACAAATAGAATGAGCTGGAAATGGACTTGCGTAAGTAAAGACCAGTATCTTAATTAATCAATGATAGTGAAGGGGGAGAGATGGAAAAGGAAGATTCATTAGAAAATGAAAAAACTTTGTTTATCAATTGATATAATAACAATGCTGTCGCTCCTACAGCATATCTTCAACACCATGCTTTTACTTTCAGAATTTTAAAAATCATTTATTTTATATTCAAAATATAAATCTCATTGCTAATAAGGGACAAATGCACAACATCATGCCTAAAAATTTGGTAGTCTTATTTTGTGATTTCACCATGAGTTAACCAATATATTACTTTAATAGATCAAAAACGATGCAAATCTCTGTTCACTTTTCTTCTCGCTCTTTCCACCGCGCTGAATTTCTCTGCCCCCCTCCAAATTCTGCGTGGCATCAATGTTGTTAAAATGAGCTGTGCTTTGGACCAGTTCTTTGCTAAAAGCTCTAAATCTGTTTTCATTTCTATAAGTAACCCCAGACCTGACAACTGCACTAAGTCATTCTTCCCTAGGTGGATCAATATGACTTCAGGTTTATTGTTAAAAGACAGCTCACTCATCAAAGGAATTAGCTGACCCCACTTCATGGCACTTTTCCCAAACCATGACACAGACACTTCTTCAGAACTAAAACCCCAAGTCTTTCCGAAATGTCTCTTTTCTGCATGTTTTACAGCCCACTTAACGAATGAATGTCCAATTATCCAAACTTGGCTTTGTGATAATGATAAACCCGCCACTAAACCTGAAAATAAAAAATATTTATATGCTTTGTCATGAACTTCAGAATCTAACTCTCTAATATAACATAAACAACAGTTTGAAGACCAATGCCCCAGTTTCTTTACATCACTAATTGAAAATCCCCACCTAGCTGCTTCTGAAGCCGCACCAATGTGGAATGTGTGGGTACCAAAATTGAAAGGGTTTTTGCCCAGATTCTTTAATGACTTCCTCAGGATTGACGGCAATTGGGAAGCTTTTAGCTGGGATCCATCTAGATGCCTGAAAACAAATGTTGAAGTTGCACCTCTTACTGCTAGAAAATCTAACCATGTTTTCTTGGGGCACAATTGTCCTTCAATGCTTTGTAAAAGTACTCTTGAACCTTTACCTACTTTAACTGTTTTAGAACGTTCAAGAAAAATACATATAGCAGATTGGGCAAGAGAAACATTCTGTACTTTAAGATCATCATTGTGAGCATTACTTAGCAATTCCGATATCCTCAAAGCACCAAAAAAGAGCCAAATCATGCATAATTTTAATAAACGATATTCAAATACAGAGAAACAAATCTCCTGCAAACCACTTGTAATCTTGTACAATAATTTTAAAGATATTGGCTCTCTTTTTAATTGTCCTCTCTTTTTTGTTTTTGCCCATCCTTGAAGAATTCTCCTGCCCATCTCACCTGCTGATTGCTCATATCCCCAAAAGAATTTCCCATAAAATGACACTCCAGCTAACTTCCCAGCTATTGTTGTAGAAGAAATGCTTTGTTCTATATTGAGCATAATTAACTTAATTATGTCTTCTCTACGCTGCCACAACCCTTCACTGTTATGAGCTCAATAAGCAGCACCTGAGTCTAGGAACTCCAGCCAAGCTCTCCTGTATGCTAATTTGGTACTCTTCGCTAACAAGTTTTAATAAGTTGATGAGCGGTCATTTCACCAAATCCAATACCTCGTTGGGTACCTGAGTCTTCCGTAGATCCGCTCCAGGCGCCAAACCATGGAATCTCTCCCACTGAAAACGAGATAGGGCATCTGCAATGTTATTTACCACTCCCACAATGTGCATAACTTTGAAAACTATGTTAAACTTTAAGCAGCTTAAAATGAATGTTTCTAACAACTTTAATCACTGCTTATCCTTGGCTATATGACCGTTTACTAAATCTACTACTGTTCTATTATCTACATTAAACATCACTGTTCTATTCGCTAACTTTGTTCCCCAAACAGTCAAAGCGACTATCAATGGAAAAAAATCCTGGAATGCTATGCTTTTCTTTTCTGCAACCCAAGTGGCTGGCCATTGCTCCTCACAACATTTGCCTTCCCAAAAGAGGCCAAAACCATTTGCACCAGAAGCGTCTGAGAATAATTGCATCAAACAAATTGACAAACAAAATCCTCATCTAATGATCATATTGTGACACCGTTAAACTCTCTCAAGAATATTAACCACACCTCAGAATCGGCCCTCATGCTGGCAGATATCCTGATGTGGTAGCTTAATGCCTGACATGGAAAAACCCAGACGTCTGCCAAATGTTCTGTCTGCTTGTACAACTCTGCAAGCAAAATTTAGATGGCCTTATGAGCGTTGAACCTCTGACAATGTCAATTTGTCTGCTTTTCTTGTATATTCTAATAGACTTATAATTTCAACTACTTTCTTTTTGGGAGTCCAGCTTCCATTTTGCATGTATCTATCTCAATGCCAAGATATTTTAAACAACAACTGGGGCCTTCAGTTTTGTCTTCTGATAGTGGAACCCCCAAATCTTGTGCAAACAATTTAAAGTCTCTTAATGCCTTCTCGCACTATTGTGAACCTGCAGCTCCCATGAATAAAAAATCATCATGATAGCGTGTCACTTCATTGTGTCCTGATTAAAAGAAGAAACACAACTGTAGAAATGTGCTAAAGGATTCAAACAGCCTGCATGATATGGCACAAACCATTGGGAGAGCCTTAGCCCCAAAAATGTGTCTTAAAGTAGGTACCAAGCAAAGATAAATCAGAGGGATGCACCGGTAATAGCTTGACAGCTGACTTGATGTCACATTTTGCCAATTCAGTGTCCTCACCCATGTTTCTTATTATGCTTAATGCAGTATCTAATGAATCAAATTTGACCATGGAATCTTCCCTTGCTATAAAATCGTTAACAGAAAAACCTTGAGGCCATGATAAGTGTTGGATCATTCTGAATTCCCCTAATGTTTTCTTAGGAATCCTGCCTAATGGGGAAATATTAAGATTGTCTAACGGCCATGAATCAAAGTGGCCTGCCATCCTCCCTTCTTTCACCTCTGCCAACAGCTTCTTCCTTAAAAGTTGCGGAAATACATTTACAGATTTTACATTTTGTGCCAATCTGTGCCATCTAGGCCATTGATAACCTAGTTTAAACCCTTCCCTGAAACCCCACTCCAACAATGTTGCTTCATGTTTGTCAGGGTAACATTTTAACCATTTGCACAAAATATCCACCTTAATTGGTGTAGAAGCCCTAGTTCCCAGATTGAAAGGCATAACCTCTTCCTCTGCTTTGGACCACGCCTCCCCAATTGGATTGATCTCCGAAACATTCCATAACAGTGTACTTCCCCCGACTTTAACCTTGTCATTTGAAATCTTGTCTTAGCTGTAGCTGTATCTTGTGATTTGACCATATTATGCTCACCGTCCGTTCCTACGCTCTTATCAAGATGTGACCTTTTATTGAGAAACTCTTTTTGAACCTTACCTGGGCTTATAGATGTGTGCTCCTCGATCAGTATTCTTTTCTTCGTGCCCCTATTTTGATGTCTTGGACTTAGTCTGCCATGGGCGCCTTCATTTTCTTTGTCCTGTGAAAAATAATCTCTGGAGACATTTTTAGTGAACCCCCCTTTACCCCAGATGATTCTTGAATGCCTTGCAATAGCTCTCCCTCGTCATCAATTTCCACCTCTTCCAAAGAATCAATATCATCATCAACCAAAGTTTGTTCTACCCCATACTCCTTACACTACCACCCCTCCTACTGCCACTCCGACGCTCCCCATCTCCTATTCCCCCATCATATACTTTCCAATTAATAGCTTTAGCGTACTTAAAAGCTCTTTGTCAATCCAACGGCGTCGGAAAATTCGCTTGAAAATTTCCCTCTTCTCTATTTCTTACGTTGTAGGACGCCAAAGGCCTGACCGGAATTTCTTTATTGACCCTTCTTTTGTCTGGCAGTATCTCGCACTCTTTGGACTGAAAAATGCTTGGACTTGCAGCCACAGGAAATCTACCACCCTTCAAATCTACCAATGTAGCTTTGTTGTTAATTTCTTTTGGTATCCACACCCACTGTCCCTCGGGTTCAGATTCATTGACGCTGCTAACATGGCTAACCACAGTCTTGCTCAGTATGCTAATGAAGACTTTGTCATCATTATCTGAATCTCCACGCTTTGTAATATTATATAAGGCACCAGCATTTTGTTTAGACATTGTATTTGGAACGTCAGTTTTACTAGGTGTATGTATTGTCTGCGCAAATGTATCCCCGCTTCACTGGATACTATAGGTGACAGACATCTTTCTGCAGACATCTCTACCTTCAAATTCATAGCTTTTAACTGTTTATTTCCAAATATAAATATTTCTCATTTCATTCCCAATAACTGTTTCTTTGCCTCAGCAGGACTTTGTTATGCCTACACCTTGCCAAAGCGCTGGGGAGCCTTCACTTGACTCACAAGCGGTCACGGCTGCTGAAACGCCGCCCGCAGCCTTCATTTTCTGCTGCTCCATTCCCACCCACTCTTCTGACAACACACCGGGTATTATGAGGTCTTCCCTCACAGCCTCACAGGATGCGCGCAGTGCTTCCCTCTGTAAGCAGCTGCTTCCATTCTTCTATGCACGCTAAAATCAAATATATTTACAATTTAGTAAAGAAAAGCCACCAAATAAATCTCTCTACCTCACGGCACTCTGAAGCAATTGCTCAACGGTGATTTTCGCGCTCCTGCTGCTCGCGCTAACCATCGCCAGCCAAGCATAATTGTCTCCTGTCCTGGACCATATCAAGTGCCCGAAGCTGCCCGGGGTTGGACAATCTGCAAATGCCACCCTCAGGAGCCCTCATTATGATAAATCCTGTTGGTGGTATGGTACTGATTTGACTGTTTCTTCTGGAATCGAGGGGCCCATACAATTTGGCCTATATATGACATCATGATGGGAAAATATTTTAATTTAGGAATAGACAGCACTGGGTAAACGATTTCAGAGTCCTCTTACCCCTATCTTTGTCAGACTTATGATATAAGGAATGATTTCCTGTTGGGCAACAATGTACAAGTGTTTATAACAAGTATTCTGTGATGACAAAATGGTGACATTTTTAAAAAGGATCATATGATTAATGTCAAAGAAAAAAACAAAATTAAGTTTAGTGGTGGCACTGCGTCATTTTTATTTTCTTAAAAATATATAACTCAGAGAAAAAGCAACTTAAATGCTGTGCTTTGTTCTGTCCTAGAGACAGTCTTGCTTCACCAGTGTAAGTGGACTTTCTTTCACACTTTCAGGTGTTATGAGCTAACAGAGCAAACCTCTTGAAAATGTTTTTGTTTTATTGTGGGTATTTTTATTTGCTGCATACTACCGAAGCCTCATGGTTCAAGATGTTTGCCAATCTTAATAACCGCTAGAATGCAATGGTGTTAAAAAGACATCTGATAGAATAATTAAGTATTCTGTAGATGAAGAGAAAATACTGTAAGTTCGCTATTTTTTGATCTTATACAGATGTGATGAGTGATTAAAACACTAATGGCCGGGGGTGGTCCCTTTTGCAGTTAATTAGTTAATATCAGAGATACTCAATGTAGCTTTCATAAAAGTTGTACTTAATGAAGCAATACATGATAGGAATAGGATAATTATCACCCACAAAACCCTAAAGGTGTCATTTGTGTGCCCTGTGTAAACAAAGAGTCTACATTGCTGTAAGCAAGATATTAAAAAAATCCAGAGGACAGAGGAATAGGAGGCTCTAATTAAAAGGTCTTTTGATGATGTTGTTTTTTTATGCTCATTTAGCCTTATTATGTCATTAGTGAGACAAATCTGTTTTGAAATTGTCCTGAAATTGTGATGACGCATTTATACTGAAAACCTATTTTCCCAATGCTCATGCATTGATGTTCAGTTGCAATAGCACAACAAGATCAGAGTGATTTCTATGCTTGTTGAAATGAACATACAGTAATAACGTTTCCATAACCAAGGCTAAACTGCACTTTTGTATGCAACCTGGTACATTGTGAAATACATTAGTGTACCTTGACAGAATTTTTTACACATGAAAATGTGAGGACATAAGTAAATGGGGGTATATTAATGGGGATTTGGCACAGGACAGTGCAGCCAGTCATTTTGTTGCCCTGCGTCAAAATGAAAGGGCAGGAATGCACCTGTTTATCTATGGTATACAGCACATTCCTTTCCTTCCCCCCATGTGCCCGCACCGGTTCGGTAGACTAGTGCCAATGCAGTCACCCATGCACCAACAACAGGAGGTCAGAAGGCAAAAAGTCAGGGAAAACCATGCCAAGGATGCCAGGTCTAACAGGTATGTTTGTAAGGCTGTTGTTTGCATTCACATTTCCTATTGAGCTCATGCCACACGTCCTACGGGAAGTGCCCCCATGTAAATTTGCAATGTTATGCTACATAAACACACTTGTGCTCCATGTACAATGAATAGCCAGGGAGACGTATAATCAAGTACAGGGAAATTGGAATGTTTCATCCTGTGTCATCACTTCACCAAATAGGATCATCTGTCTCCATTCTGCTGTTGTTCCGACCCTCTGGCACCAATGATGGCTAAACAAGGCTCCAAACTGGACTAAGTGGTAAATTAAATAAAGGCACCCAGCTCTACTGTAGATCGGTTAAACAGCTGAGCAAGAAGATGGAAAGTTGGTAAATGGAAGGACATCGTCCAGGAGTACTCTGCAGTACAATCCTCATCAGGAAATGTGGAACTACCATGAGGATCTTCACTAACAGTCAATCTGAGGATTCTTCTTCTACAAATTCGGCACCAGCCTCACACATAGCATACAGCCTGACTACTCAATGCAGAGGTTTTTGTTATATTTTTTTGTATACTTTGATTTCCATACTTCTTTGTGTGACCCACTAACACAGACTCATACCTGATTGATGCACTGAAATAATCCCTAATTCTACTTGACTTGATGACACCCCTGAAGAAGACTTATTCTTGCGGCAAATCACTATGCATTATTGTTGTCTCAATCCTGTTCCCTTAACCATTGACCCATGCTTATAATCAGTGGTCGTGCAGCATGACAGCATTGGGAAGCGTGCACTGGCAAAAGCATCTGAAAAATGGAAGTTGTAAATAAACAAGCGAACCTTGCCTTTGGAGATCATTTTGTCTAAACTTTCTGGTCAGTACACATAAAGACATTGGCAAAACTAATTGTACACAATAAAAACATCAAGCCAATTGACTTTGTCAAAGTCATGGAGGGATTGGCATATAGCACAACCAGGATACCAGACAGGCTGGACTTATAGGTTAGTGTGTCGGACGGTTTTTTAGCTGTTTGTGGGCTGGCTTTATGGTCTGGTGGGCATGTTTTTACTGTTGATGTCTCTGCTATTTCAACATGTATTGCCTGCAACAAACATAAATAATTATACTCTCCAATATCTTTCAAAACAATTACACAACATGACTTTCTAAGTTTAAAACAACACTGGTATGCAAATACAGGCCACTTTTATAGCTATGAAATTGTTTGTTATTGGCTTACACCTTTGTAATCTTTGTTTTTTCAGTGAATTTCTAAGGTCTTTAAATTCTATTTTCTAACTATGATGTCTCAGTAACCTTTGGTTTTTTAACTAGTAGCCACGTTTGCTGAGTGGTGGAGAAAGGGGGTTTAGCCTCTGACCAGCTCACTGCAGTCTCGCAGTGTGGGACGTACTGGAGGTAACAGGAGGGGTTCATGGCCCCTAAGGACCCTCAGCATCCAAGGGGACTTTATCTCCCAACCAGTAGTATGCCAGGAGGTGCATTTGCAGAGTGGTGGAGAAAGGGTGGATGGCCTCTGTATACCTTGCAGCAATCCTGCTGTGTAGGACTTACTGGAGGTAACAGAAGGTTTTCCTGGCCCTCAAGGATCTCAGCATCCAAGGAGACTTAATCCCCCAACCAGTAGTGCACCAGGAGGTGCATTTGCAGAGTGGTGGAGAAAGGGGGGCAGTCTCCGATGACCTCTCAGCAATTCCACTGTATGAGACTGTAATGAGGCAACAAGCAGTAAAAGTGTCTTCCACTTGCTTTGCTATCCTCAAATGGCTTAGGAAAATCTTCTGGATGTTGCCTTTGTCCACACAACATACCGTGGTCCATGCTCTTGTTACTTCAAGGCTGGACTACGGCAACATTCTGTTCTTAGGAGCCAATAAGGATGTGGTATGAAAGTTACAGTTGGTGCAAAATGCGGTGGCTAGGTTGCTCTGTAAGGTCCCTAAAACAGCTTTCATCTCAGGCGCCCTCAGGGATCTTCATTGGCTCAGGGTTGAGAACAGTACAAAGTTCAAAGTCCTCAGCTATATGTTCAAAATCAAATTTGGTGAAGCGCCCAATATCTGAATGCTTTAGTTCACCCCTACTTTCCCCCTTGTTCCTTACATTCCGTCACTCAGTGCCCAGGACCAGGCTATCACGTATGGGCCATCTGTCCTTTTCCTGTCTAGGTGTTTCAGTGGAACTCCCTTCCAATGTCACTTCAGATTGAAACCATATATGAGAATTATCGTAAGTGCCTACAAACTTGGTTGTTTAATATGTAGAATCTAATCTTCTCTCTTTCTTTCTCATTTCATTGCTGTTCCTGATGGGCGGTGCTGGGAAACCCTTGGGTAGCTGTGCGCCTTATAAGACCAAAATAACATTACTGGAGGTACAAGGAGTGGTTGTTAGCCCCCAAGGACCCCCAGGAGCTAAGGCGACTTTATCCCTCAACTAGAAGTGCACCAGGAGGAGCATTTAGAGTTGTGGTAAAGGGGGGTGGGGTCTCCGGCGACTTGCCTGAGCAGGATTAAAACAAATATGTTTGTTTTATTAGGAGAGCGGTGCTGTGTCACCTTCTTCCCTTGGTCGATTTTGGTTGAGGGGACTCCATCCACGGGCCTGGCCTACTTGTAATAGAAAGGAGGCCACATAGCAACCCTCCCTGTGTAAGTTTTGGACCCTGGGACTCCAAACCAGGGGCGACTCTTTACATTTGTTTAAAAGTAAAAGGGGTGGGGAGCCCCCCTCCCTGGGCAGATTTTGACCCCCAAGGCCCCCTCCCCTGGGGCCCGGCCATTTGCACATGTGGGAAGGAGGCTTAGCAGCCCCCCTTCCTGGGCTGAATTTGTCCCTGTGACCACTTTTTCCCCAAGGCCTGCCCATTTGTTCTGGGTGCTCTGCTGGGACCTTGTGGGAGCCAGAATGCCACAACGAGCCCTGCCAGCTCCTTCCCTCCTGTGAGAGACGGCATTGTTTTCAGACATAGGAAGCTGCTGGAAAGGCAGCTTCCTGTGTCTGAAAGCAATTCTGCTCAGCTTCCAGCAAGCGAGAGCATCTACAATGGAAGCAGAGCCTTTTCTGTGGCTTGGCAGGAGCAGTAAAGCTTCCACCAAACCACAGTAAACAGCTACGTCCCGGGGTGGGTACCCCAGGACATAGTAGGAGCTGGCCCTGGGGTGGTGACTGTCCCCAATCAATCAATCATAGTACTTGTAAAGCGCGCTACTTACCCGTGAGGGTCTCAAGGCGCTGAGGGGAGGTGTTGCCGCTACTGCTCGAAGAGCAAGGTCTAGAGGAGTCTTCTGAAGGAGAGCAGGTCCTGGGTCTGCCGTAGGTGGGTAGGGAGGTTGTTCCAGGTCTTGGCGACGAGGTATGAGAAGGATCTGCCGCTGGAGGTTGTACGTTGGATGCGGGGGACAGCAGCGAGGGCGAGGCTGGCCGAGCAGAGCTGGCGGGTGGGGGTGTAGAAGCTGAGTCTGCTGTTAAGGTAGGCCTGTCCGACGTTGTTGAGTGCTTTGTGTGCGTGGGTGAGGAGCTTGAAGGTGATCCTCTTGTCGACAGGGAGCCAGTGTAGGTCTCTCAGGTGGTGGGTGATGTGGCTGCGGTGGGGGACGTTGACGATCAGTTAGGTGGAGGCGTTTTGGATGTGTTGTAGTCGTCATAGGTGTTTGGCTGGGATTCCTGAGTAGAGTGCGTTGCCGTAGTCCAGTCTGCTGCTGACGAGGGCCTGTGTCACTGTTCTTCTTGTTTCGGTCGGGATCCACTTGTAGATCCTGCATAGCATGCAGAGGGTGTTGTAGCAGGAGGAGGAGTCGGCGCCAACCTGTTTAGACATGGAGAGGGAGGAGTCGAGGATGAATCCCATGTTGCGTGCATAGTCAGTGGGTGTCGGTGCTGTTCCAGGCTGAGTGGGTGGGTCCGAGGATGAGTACCTCCATCTTGTCCGAGTTCAGCTTCAGACGGCTGGTCCTCATCCAGTCGGCGACGGCCTTCATTCCCTCATGGAGGTTGGTTTTTGCGGTATGCGGGTCCTTGGTGAGGATGAGCTGGGTGTCGTTGGTGTAGGACATGATGTTGAGGTCGTGCTGGCGGGCCCATTGTGCGAGGGGTGCCATGTAAATGTTGAACAGCGTCCCGTGTCGGTGGCATCGGATCGGAAGGGCGGGAGGAGGACGCTTTGGGTTCTGCCGGAGAGGAAGGATGTGGTCTAGTCAAGGGTCTTCTCTTGGATTCCGGCTTCTAGGAGGCGTGTCTTTAGAGTGCGATGGCAGACCGTGTCGAAGGCGGCTGACAGGTCCAGGAGGATGAGGGCTGATGTTTCGCCGTTGTCTAGTTCGCGCCTGATGTCGTCTGTGGCGGCGATGACATAGGGAGCTTCTGGGTTGCAGGGCCATTATTGTCTCCAGAGGGGGGTGTATGGTCCCCCTTTTCTTGTATTAGTGTCTTCCGCGACAACTGCCTGGCCTCAATCCTAGTTTTAACAATGAAATTTGAGCCCAGGATGTGGTGGTTCTCAGGGCCTGAGGGGTCTGTGAGGTACCTCATTTCAAAATTAAACAGCCTCGAGAAAGTTGTGGTCCCTGGGGGCAACAGGGAGTCTGTACCATCTCCCCCACAATAATTTCCTAAAGAACGCCAGGGAGGTGGGGGTCTCTGTGTCACAGGGGGGTCCACAAAACCCCCAATACTTATATATAAGCCCTGGGGATGTTGCAGTCCATGGGGCATGTAGGATGTCATGCAGGCACCTCATATAATTCAATGCAAGTGCCCTTGGGAGGTGGTGGTTCCTGGGACTTTTATAAAGCCTTGGAGGGGGTCCCATGCGCCCCCTTCTTTCTGTTCATAATGACTCCGGGATTAGGAGGACTCAGGGGCTTCCTTACAAAGATGCACAGAGCCACAGAGACAGATCAGGTGGAAGATCATTCTCCCACATAGCAGCCAAGGACTGGAACGAGCTACCGGCAGGAATCAGATGCGCACCCTCCCTGAGTACCTTCAGGAAGAGGTTCGAGACCTGGCTCTTTGGCTGAACAGGAGAGACGCACCCCCCTTGTAGCGCCCCTCATGGGTGAGTAGCGTACTAACAATTCCCTGATTGATTAATTGAGTCTGAGCTTTTTTGTTTTCAATTTCGATGCAAATCTGTGGATCCACTTGCGATTTTGCAGCAAAATTTATGAATTCTTTTTTCAAACCATCATTTGGATCCCTGTGGGACCCCATCAGCTGTTATAGGGGGTCATGGAAGTCCTACCCTGCCCCCTTTCTTTATTTTTAACATTTTTTGTGGGATTCAGCTCAAACTGAGTTCCAAGACGGTTGCCAATTCTTCTTGGTTGAAGTGTTGGCCGCGAATCAGAATACAGCATAGGGACTGTTGGATCTGCAGAGGCTCTGTGTCCCTATATGTATAAATGTGTTTTCTAGTTAATATCCCCTATACTACTGAACAGATTTGCACCAAATCACAAACCAAAGGCTAGTTTTCTCCCAAATTTGGTGTAATTCGGTCCAGCAGTTCGGAATGTAGGCTTGTTCAAAGGTCCTCTGCATATTAACATGGGGAAACCATGTTTTGGGACCTCCCCCTTTTTCTCGGCACCCGCTTGAAGGATTACCACAAGATTTTCAAGACAGAAGCTGAAATGAGCATCATACCCATTTTGAAATGTTTGCAAGGATTCTTTAAATGACACCAAAATTGTTGGCAAAATTAAAAACGCTCAACCTATGGAAATGAAGTCCCAACTATGACTACCTACTAACAATCGCCAGTAGGCAGGATATGTCTATGTGCATATATATATATATATATATATATATATTACCTACTGGCGGTCGCCAGTAGGTATATATAGTTAGGATTTTTTCTCTATGGGGTTTTTGAAAATTCTATGTCTAATAACTTTGGCGTTTGTGGACGGAATTGGCAGAAATTTTCAGGAAAATGGAACATTTTGTTTCTGAGCAGATACTGAAAATTTGGGGGGGGGTTGTCAAGGGGGGGCAGAGAAAAAAGGGGGGTCCCAAAACGCGTTTTTCCCATGTTAATTTCCATAGGGCGGTTGGCCTCACTTTTAGCCCGAACGGCTGAATGGATTTGCACGAAACTTGGCAAAATTGTAGGGACTGGTAGCCCGATGTGCCTTTGCTAGGTCTCAATATATGTGATCCAGTGGAGTTTGAGAAATTAACGTTCAAAAAAAGATATATATCTGTAAGCGCGCTCCGGGCAGCGCTCCGGTTCGCGTACCTGACGCGTAACGGAACTTCGCGTAGCGAAGCTGATTGGCTCTCCGGTGTCTGTCAACATTCTAAACAGTCCGGATCGGCCGCCATCTTGTCTCTCGGTAGGATCGAGAGACAAGAGGAGGCAAAAACAAAGGGGGAAATGACCATAAGGGGGCATAGTAGATCCTCCCTGACCCCCTAGGTTTGATGTGGAGGCTTTAAAAGGGCCCCGCATGGCAAAAAAAAAAACGCACCGGGAAGCGCTCTGGGGAGCGTACTATAAGGAAAAAAGAATGATAGACTTTTCAAATATTGTATGTTAATTGATTGTTTGTTTTGTTGATTTTTTTTATTTCTTTATTTTTTAAGCAATTATTTATTATTGTGATTGTGTTTCAAAATTTAATAAAATGTCTAACATTTCACTGTCTGAAATGTCGTTATTTTCATTGAACATAGCTTGTAATTTTTGAGTGTGTAAAATGTCCTCATTTTCAAGGAGGACATCTACTGATTGCACACATTGCAGTAGTTCTTGGTCCCAAGTTTCATCCATAAATTCAATGTCATTTGGATCAATGATTTCTTGGTTGGTCTCTGCAAGGACAATTTCAAATGAAACTTTCTGTTCGCCTTCCATTTTGTCTGAAATTTGCATTAAAAAAATATATATTAGTAGAGATAGGGCACTGTTGGGATTAATTTTAGATAGGCAGTTTTTAACAGTGAATTTATCTTTGGGCAGTGTATAGTATCAGAGTGGAAGTAGGAATATAAAAAAGTGTATGTGATTTAACGTAAGTAAATTCATAATTATACAAGAGAAGCCTAAGTCCATCCATAACTATAACAGAGAAGTCTATCTAAATCTATAACTACTACAGAGGGATAGTATATAACTATCAGAAAAAGTTTACCATATTAACTTAAAGTGCACAATATACTTCAGTTTTTAAAATAACAACTTACCTTTCAAAAGAAGTTGAAGTTATTAGTGAAAATCCTATTGAAATGTACACCAGGAAGTAGTAGTCAAAATGGCTGTGTTTCTCTCTCTTTTTTTATATATATTCAGGTACATAACCAATCAAATGTCAGGAAAAAAAAGTAGAAAATGAAAGTAACATTTTAATTGGTTGTCAATTCCAACACTTCAGATGTGTTTTGTGAAGTAATTTACCTCAGGGTATTTAGAGAGGTCTACAGGCTAAATGGCTAAATGGAATTCCAACCAAATGTGTGAAAATGGTAGGGATTGGTATGTAGTATGAGCTAATCTCAATTTGGTGAAAGTGTCTCCAGAGTTTCTTCTGTAAATTACTTTCCCACCTTTTTTAATGGAGCGCTTCCCGGTGAGCGCCCCGGTACGCGAACCGGCAGCGTTACGGGAGTCCACCATTTTGTGTTTCGGTCGAATTAAGATACAAGGTGGAGGGCAAATAATGTTCAGAATGGGTAGAAGGGGGCACGGTAGACGTATCTTGACCCCCTAGGTTTTCTGAGGGTGGCTGAGGAGGCCCATATGTGCGGAAAAAAAACATTTTTAAAAAAAATTTCGCGTGGTTAGCTTCCGGTTCGCGTACCGGGTAGCGCTCCGGGGAGCGTACTTTGTTGAAAATTTGTGAAAAAAGTTAGAGTAAAATAATAATTGTGAGTGATCAGATGTAGGGTAGCTCTGAGAAGAGCTTTTGGGTTTATGGTACATTTAGGTACTTATAAGTAGGTACCAATGCACAGTCTTAAATTCAAAATGAAAACTCTGTTGCCCTCATCTGAGAAGTGAACTCCATCTCCTCTGTAGATATCTTGCATGTAGTAACGCAAGTTATTGTTGTACATGGAGCCCATTCCATGGTCTCTAATGTAAGCTGAAACAGATTTGTTTACATGCTTCCTCGACTTCTCAATTTGTGGACAAAATTGGTTCGACCACCTCCATTTCTGTCTTTGGCATATATTTGAATATACCAAGGCAGTTTAAGGAAAAAGTGCCATCAATTGCTCAAAGGTGTCCTTTAAAAGCATTTCCAGACCTACACCAGTCAAAGTGCCCAAGTCATTTCCTCCACAGTGCACAATTAACAGGTCAGGTTTAGGCAAATGCATAAAGGTTTTCACCAATGGTATCAATTGGTGACATTTTAATCCTCTGTGGCCAAACCACTTAATTTCCACCACATCTTGTAAATTGATGTTAGGTAAATTTCTGTTCTCAGCATTCCTTTGAGCCCAGTAGATGTAACTATGTCCAACAATCCAGACAGAAAACATGGTGAGAGGAGGTTCTGCTGCAGTCAGATGAAGTGTGGCAATGAAATGGGAGTTGAAAAAATAAGAGTTTAAAATGAAAAAAACTATGGAGTTTCTGTGTTAAGGAAGCAGTAGCAGTGATTGGTTGATTTTGATTGCTGAAAACAGAAAGTTAGGGTGCATGGATGTGTTGTTTGAAAGGTGTAATTTGAATGGTCAATAAAAAATCATTTAATGAAAGATTGCACTGGATACGCAGGTGCACTGAGAGTTCAGAGTTCATTTGAAACATTGTTGTGTGAACTTGCAAACATGAGAGGTCTTTCAGGAGGTGGTTGCTATGCAAAAAAGGCAGAAAGGCCAGAGGGGGGAAGGGTGTTGATTTGAAAAAAGTGAGGGAAGAGTTTTGATTGGGTGACATGAGAGATATGTGTGATGAGTTACAGCATTTCTGTGCTTTTCATAGCTGCAGACTCTGGAGTGCATACCTTTTGCTCTGCTAAAGACAATTTGGTGTGTTTCTGAGACTATTTTGAAACTCATAAAGTATTTGCTAAGGTGAGAAAAGATTCATTTAATTTAGGTAGAGAATAGTATGGTTTAGGGAGAAAATTATGAAGAAAGTTGTGTATTTAAAATGTTGCTTTGTGTCAAGTGTTTTACAAATAGATTTTGTTTCTTTGTGTTACATAGCCATGTTAAAAGTGATGCAAAAAAAGTGCAAGGGTCTTACAAAAATGCTTTCATGTGTCTTAGGGTATTTTAACTCACTTCCCCATGAATGTATGAATATAATTGTTTTACAAGATGTGATAAAAAACGTTTTTAAAAATCAATTAGGTTTCTTGATATGTACTGCTAGAGTTTCATAGGTTGCTTGGGGCATATTTTCAAGGCTTTTGACTTCCTTTGATGTAATTTTTCCCATTTTAATTTAAGACCTTTCCCTGTGGTGCAAGGTCCTTGTAAATATGCCCCCATCTGTGCTTGGCAAATTTAGATTTTAATTCTTTGACTAACATAGCCATGTTAAAAGTGACCCAAAAATGTTGCAAGGGCCTTAAAAAAAACGCTTTCATGTGTCTTAGGCCATTTTAAGTCATTTCCCCTTGAATGTAGGTATCTAATTGATTTAGTTGATGTGTTTAAAAACGATTTTTGAAATCAATTAGGTTTCTTGATATGTACTGCTAGAGCTTCATAGGTTGCTTGGGGCATATTTATAAGGCCTTTGTGTCTCTCTGATGTTATTTTTCCCATTTTAATTTAAGACCTTTCCCTGGGGTGCAAGGTCCTTGTAAATACGCCCCCATCTGTGCTTGGCAAATTTAGATCTTGATTATTTGACTTACATAGCCATGTTAAAAGTGATCTAAAAATGGAGCAAGGGCTTAAAAAAAACGTTTTCATGTGTCTTAGGGTATTTTAAGTAACTTCCCCATGAATGTATGAATATAATTGCTTTACAAGTTGTGTTTAAAAACGTTTTTTGAAATCAATTAGGTTTCTTGATATGTAATGCTAGAGGTTCATAGGTTGCTTGGGGCATATTTATAAGGCCTTTGAGTCTCTCTGATGTTATTTTTCCCATTTTAATTTAAGACCTTTCCCTGTGGTGCAAGGTCCTTGTAAATGCGCCCCCATCTGTGCTTGGCAAATTTAGATCTTGATTATTTGACTTACATAGCCATGTTAAAAGTGATCTAAAAATGGAGCAAGGGCTTAAAAAAACGCTCTCATGTGTCTTAGGGCATTTTAAGTCACTTCCTGATGAATGTAGGTATATAATTTATTTAGATGATGTGTTTAAAAACGATTTTTGAAATCAATTAGGTTTCTTGATATGTAATGCTAGAGCTTCATAGGTTGCTTGGGGCATATTTATAAGGCCTTTGAGTCTCTCTGATGTTATTTTTCCCATTTTAATTTAAGACCTTTCCCTGTGGTGCAAGGTCCCTGTAAATACGCCCCCATGTGTGCTTGGCAAATTTAGATTTTGATTTTTTGACTTACATAGCCATGTTCCATACAGTTGTAACCTTCTGCGTAGTCTTTGATATGCTAGACTCCATCTGCACGATGAGATACCTAAGCAAAGGAAACACAGGTGATGTGATTGTGAAATGAGGAAAAGAAACTCCACATTTTTCAATTACATCACATGTGTTTCCTAAGTTTACAAATGACATTGTGCAGATGAGGTTTAGGTCTGTCCATGGACACAGAAAAGGTCTGGCCTTTGTTCAAGAGTGAAGTGGACATGACTTACTTCATTGGAAGGGCTTCACATGTATTATCTCCTCTGTACTCTTCAAAAAGCGTAAATTTCATCTGCAACCCTGAGTAGGCCTCACCTCAAACAAACCTCTGGATAGGGCACACCTTATCGTCATCCTGAATCAATCATTTAAAATATTAGGGACAGATTTATGATAGGTGTATGCCTCTTTTGCGTCACTGTGCGTCACTTTTGTGATGCAGCGGCGGTGCAAAAGATTTGCTATGTGGTGACATATTTACAACTTGATGCATCTAGGCAGATGTGTCATGCTATAAAGTCCCGTGCCACATGAAACCGATGCAGCAGTGATGCAAAAGATGCACCATGTTGCAAGACAGGCCTCATTTCATCTCCAACAAGATAAGAAGCTAAATCTTCTCTAAATATCAAAATTGTTGTATTCACTGCTCAACGTATGTGTACTCTTTGATATGCTAGAGTCCATCTGCACTATGAGATACCTAAGCAAAGGAAACACAGGTGATGTGATTGTGAAATGAGGAAAAGAAACTCCACATTTTTCAATTACATCACCTGTGTTTCCTAAGTATATGAATGACATTGTGCAGATGAGGTTTAGGTCTGTCCACGGACACAGAAGAGGTCTGGCCTTTGTTCAAGAGTGAAGTGGACATGACTTACTTCATTGGTAGGTCTTCACATGTATTATATCCTCTATACTCTTCAACAAGCGTAAATTTAATCTGCAACCCTGAGTAGGCCTTACCTTAAACAAACCTCTGGATAGGCCACATCTTAATGTCATCCTGAATCAATCATTTAACATGTTAGGGACGGATTTATGATAGGTGTATGACTCTTTTGCGTCACTGTGCGTCACTTTTGTGACGCAGCGGCGGTGCAAAAGATTTGCTATGTGGCGACATATTTAAAAATTGATGCATCTAGGCAGATGTGTCATGTTGTAAAGTCCCGTGCCACATGAAACCGATGCAGCAGTGATGGAAAAGATGCAACATGTTGCAAGACAGGCCTCATTTCATCTCCAACAAGATAAGAAGCTGAATCTTATGTAAATGTCAAAATTGTTGTATACACTGCTCAGCTTATGTGTACTCTTTGATATGCTAGAGTCCATCTGCAGTATGAGATACTTAAGCAAAGGAAACACAGGTGATGTGATTGTGAAATGAGGAAAAGAAACTCCAAATTTTTCAATTACATCACCTGTGTTTCCTAAGTTTACGAATGACATTGTGCAGATGAGGTTTAGGTCTGTCCACGGACACAGAAGAGGTCTGGCCTTTGTTCAAGAGTGAAGTGGACATGACTTACTTCATTGGTAGGTCTTCACATGTATTATCTCCTCTATACTCTTCAACAAGCGTAAATTTAATCTGCAACCCTGAGTAGGCCTTACCTTAAACAAACCTCTGGATAGGCCACACCTTAATGTCATACTGAATCAATCATTTAACATGTTAGGGACAGATTTATGATAGGTGTATGACTCTTTTGCGTCACTGTGCGTCACTTTTGTGACGCAGAGGCGGTGCAAAAGATTTGCTATGTGGCGACATATTTAAAAATTGATGCATCTAGGCAGATGTGTCATGCTGTAAAGTCCCGTGCCACATGAAACCGATGCAGCAGTGATGGAAAAGATGCACCATGTTGCAAGACAGGCCTCATTTCATCTCCAACAAGATAAGAAGCTGAATCTTATGTAAATGTCAAAATTGTTGTATACACTGCTCAGCTTATGTGTACTCTTTGATATGCTAGAGTCCATCTGCACTATGAGATACCTAAGCAAAGGAAACACAGGTGATGTGATTGTGAAATGAGGAAAAGAAACTCCACATTTTTCAATTACATCACCTGTGTTTCCTAAGTTTACGAATGACATTGTGCAGATGAGGTTTAGGTCTGTCCACGGACACAGAAGAGGTCTGGCCTTTGTTCAAGAGTGAAGTGGACATGACTTACTTTATTGGTAGGCCTTTACATATATTATCTCCTCTGTACTCTTCAACAAGTGTAAATCTCATCTGCAACCCTGAGTAGGCCTCACCTCAAAGAAACCTCTGGATAGGCCACACCTTATCGTCATCCTGAATCAATCATTTAAAATGTTAGGGACAGATTTATGATAGGTGTGTGTCTCTTTTGCGCCGCTGTGCGTCACTTTTGTGACGCAGCGGCGGTGCAAAAGATTTGCTATGTGGTGACATATTTACAACTTGATGCATCTAGGCAGATGTGTCATGCTGTAAAGTCCTGTGCCACATGAAACCGATGCAGCAGTGATGGAAAAGATGCACCATGTTGCAAGACAGGCCTCATTTCATCTCCAACAAGATAAGAAGCTGAATGTTCTGTAAATGTCAAAATTGTTGTATACACTGCTCAGCTTATGTGTACTCTTTCATATGCTAGAGTCCATCTGCACTATGAGATACCTAAGCAAAGGAAACACAGGTGATGTGATTGTGAAATGAGGAAAAGAAACTCCAAATTTTTCAATTACATCACCTGTGTTTCCTAAGTTTACGAATGACATTGTGCAGATGAGGTTTAGGTCTGTCCACGGACACAGAAGAGGTCTGGCCTTTGTTCAAGAGTGAAGTGCACATGACTTACTTCATTGGTAGGCTTTCACATGTATTATCTCCTCTGTACTCTTCAACAAGCGTAAATTTCATCTGCAACCCTGAGTAGGCTTCACCTTAAACAAACCTCTGGATAGGTCACACCTTATCGTCATCCTGAATCAATCATTTAAAATGTTAGGGACAGATTTATGATAGGTGTATGCCTCTTTTGCGTCACTGTGCGTCACTTTTGTGACGCAGCGGCGGTGCAAAAGATTTGCTATGTGGTGACATATTTACAACTTGATGCATCTAGGCAGATGTGTCATGCTGTAAAGTCCCGTGCCAAATGAAACCGATGCAGGAGTGATGCAAAAGATGCACCATGTTGCAAGACAGGCCTCATTTCATCTCCAACAAGATAAGAAGCTGAATCTTCTGTAAATGTCAAATTTGTTGTATACACTGCTCAACTTATGTGTACTCTTTGATATGCTAGAGTCCATCTGCACTATCAGATACCTAAGCAAAGGAAACACAGGTGATGTGATTGTGAAATGAGGAAAAGAAACTCCACATTTTTCAATTACATCACCTGTGTTTCCTAAGTTTACGCATGACATTGTGCAGATGAAGTTTAGGTCTGTCCATGGACACAGAAAAGGTCTGGCCTTTGTTCAAGAGTGAAGTGGATATGACTTACTTCATTGGTAGGCCTTCACATGTATTATCTCCTCTGTACTCTTCAACAAGCGTAAATTTCATCTGCAACTCTGAATAGGCCTCACCTCAAACAAACCTCTGGATAGGCCACACTTTATCGTAATCTTGAATCAATCATTTAAAATGTTAGGGACAGATTTATGATAGGTGTATGTCTCTTTTGCGTCACTGTGCGTCACTTTTGTGACGCAGCGGCGGTGCAAAACATTTGCTATGTGGCGACATATTTACAACTTGATGCATCTAGGCAGATGTGTCATGCTGTTAAGTCCTGTGCCACATGAAACCTGCGTCAGTTTTCATATAAGTGTTTTGTTGCAAGGTATGCATTAATTTGCATGAAAGCCCTGTAAAACTAACACAGTGAAATTTAGAAGATTTCACTGAGTCAGCTTTATAGCATTGTTGAATCAAATCCTTACGCCTGTTTGAAACAGGCATAAGAAGTGATGCACCATGCAATGTGAGGCTTCCTCTTGTGCATTGCAGTAGACATGTCGCGCTTATGACGTGATTCCTGCAATGTGCTGCTTTTGCGGCACAGATGCGTGACGCATCTGTGCTGTTTTTGCTCAATGGTGCTCCACATTGTAAATGCAGCACACTATGGGTGGCAGAGCAGCGGTGCACATTAACTGGTGCATCCGTGGGGATGCGCCACTTAGCATAAATCTGCCCCTGTACATTTAAGTATGAGCAGGGGACACAGAGTCGGTGAGGCTTATCCAAGGTTAAGAAGAGATGAGTCCTGTTCACTGAAAACTTGGACATAGGCCTCACCTCCTCAGCATCGCTGGACATGGCTAAATAATAGCTGCAAAATGTTACTCTTGTTAAACAAATTTACTATTATAATCTCTGAGATTTGTCTCTTACTCTGCAACATCTCATTGTTGTTCTCTTTCTTTAAAGATAACGACAACATCAACATGAGTGACAATCAGCAATCAGTTGATCTCGACCTCATCATTGAACTTGTAATTGAAACGTCAGTGGAAGTAGATCCCTTGGATGATTTAAATCCTGAGGATGATGAAGAATATGATGAGGATGCCGATTTGTCAGAATTGTATGACATAGGGTGGGAAGCTGACCTGCTTGAGCCTATGGAACTATAAACATTTATTTTTAAAATTTACAATAAATGAAAAGTAAAAATGTAAACTGTTTAATTTTAAATTAAACACACCTTCAAAAACAGGTTATGTGTAGTGTCTTCAATAAAATATTAAAATATGCTCATAAAATTAGATCAGATTCACATATAAAACAAGACAGGTAAAATGAAGAAGAATTCCATTTCTTTTCTGCTATTTCTGTATTCTAAATTTGCCAAAGCACTAAAAAATATTATATGTAAAAATGTTAAGTAGTGTGTTAAGTTTTTGATGACTGTTATTGATTTACTGTTTGGTAATAGTGGTTAATAAAATTTTTTATTATATTTTACCACAGATTCAACTGCAGATCATTTCAAATTTTGAGAATGCCAACTAAAGAGAGAATGAGAAAGGCTACAAAACGTCAAAGACAGCAGGTCCATCATTTACAGCAGCAGTCCTCTACAATAAAAAATCGTCAAGTCACCAAGAAAGCACCGGGTAAGACCACGAAAACATTCATAAGAAACATTTCTAGAAAAAAAAGTAGTACTACAGAAAATGTTTGTGTCCAGAAAAAGAGAAGCAATTTAAACGGAAAGGAAAGGCCAATCAAAAATGTTACTGCTAGAGCAAGAGATAACTCTGTGCATGATAGTAGAAGGAAACAACAGTTTAGGGACATTCGTAAACGAATGTTCCGCAACAGGATAATTGGCAATTTGTTAAAAAATATTAAGAAAGGTCAACAGAAAGTGTTTTTTTATAAGAGAAAAAAAAAAGTTGAGAAAGTTATTGATCAGGCATTTGAAATTAAACGAAAGTTATTTATTTTGATAATCAATAGAATTAGGAAGCTAAACAAGGCAATTTATGATTTCAAAAGAAATAGTAGATGGAAGAGAATAGTTAATCGTAGTAATTTTTGTGAAGTTTTTTCCGGAGAATGGATGCATAGTTCAAGTTGTGAGGCATTTTTCGATGAGGAGAGTTATTTCCAGGATAATGATTTGGTGCATGCAGTTGACACCAGCGGTCGAGCTTATGAGGTGAAAGATGGTTGTCCAGTTGAAAAAGAAAAACTTGTGACAACAGAGGCAGAAGAGATGTTAGGTAATGAGGTTTTAGGAAGACGTCCTAAGGGACCTGTGTACACCTGGAAGTGTAGTAGTATTTGCAGTGTGCGACAGGATTCCATCAATTTGCTTTGTGATTTTGTACGGACATTTAATAAGAAAAGTTTGAAGCAGAAAATGAAGTTGTTGCAAGAATTAGATCCTTGCAGAGTGAGAGAAGTGACAGGTTTGCATGGTCATTCACTGGCTTGTCTTTCCAGGAGAGTATGCCAGAGTGTTTTTCATCATTTCAGGATGCTAGCAGTGCATCATAATAAAGTGAGGAAATTAGTTAGAATGTTGTATTATGCTAAGAGTCCAGCAGTTATGCTTAAACAATTATGCGCTGCTCTTTTGCATGGTTCTGAAATAGATGTGAAGAATATGTGTGAAGAAATTGAGTTTTGTTACTTTGGAAGTAAAGAGGAGAATGTTGAAATTGACCCAGAAGAAGAGGGTAATGTGGAAGATAGTGTACAGGTTTCCAGTACAGATAATTTTCAGAAGGAAATTGCCACGTTTCAGGTGAAATCAAGTGAGAGGCCTAATTTCACTTGTGTGTGTTGTCGACGCACTTATTATAAGAATCAGACTAAGTTAGTGGATTTATATGCAAGAAGTGAAAGGGAAAATAATAGTGAATGGAAGGATTTCGCTACATACTTGATGGTAGAAAATTGTTTTGATTTGGGATCGGATCAACGTGTGTGTACTTATTGTTGTAACAAATTAAATCAAAACCAGATGCCTGCTAGAGCGGTTCATAATAATCTGGAATTGGTTGAGATTCCTTCTGAATTGAAGGATTTAAATACTTATGAATCTATTTTGATTCAAAGTATCCATCCCTTTCAGGCTATTGTAAGAATGGAGCCAAAGACAGGGAAATTGCCTCCATCAGATTTACAGAGAGGATTAAAGGGAAGAGTTGTTTATTTGCCTCTAGATTTGAAGAAAAACATTAACACAATTGGAGTAGAAAAAGTGGAAGAGGAACCTCTGGTTATCTTAGTTAATGGGGTTCCGACAAAGAATAAAAAAATATGGCAAGATTTAGTGGATGTTAGGAAAGTAAAAAAGGCAACATTGTATTTGAAAAAAAATAATAAGTACTATAAGAATGTATATGTTGCAGAAGAGGAAGTAAGTGAGGAAGAGGATAGCGATTTGTGTGCTGGTCAAATTGAGAAAGTAGAACCCTCTAAAAGTGAAGAAATATATGAACATTATAGTGTTCATCCTTTGCATTCCAAGGAAGTCATGGGGAATGCTATTGAGTTGTTTCAAATGAAACAAGCCAAAGGGAGTCCCATTAGTGTCTGGGAGGAAAGTTTGGAAGCTCGGTGTTTCCCACAGCTATTTCCAACAGGTCAAGGAGGAAGATATGATGAGCGACCTCATCAAATTCCTGCTTCTGAATACCGGACTTTACGATTGTATGCAGAAGATGCTAGGTTTCGACAATGCATTCCCTATTTGTTTCATCTCCTGTTTGAAAGCGATCTGTCTGGACTGTCATATGCAGTGAACCACATCTTGAAAAGTGGTATACAGATGCAAAACACCTCGGCAAGTGACTTTATGGATAAAGTCAATGTCCAAGACAGTATTTTGGATTGTCACCTGATTAATCTCATGGCGTGTCAGCGTGGTACTAATGAGTACTGGTACCGTCGTCATGGTGATTTAAAATGTATGCTGAGGAACTTAGGAACTCCCACATTTTTCCTCACTCTGAGCTGTGCCGAGTATGGCTGGGAAGACTTACTTGAATTTCTACGAGAGGCAAATGGAAACATCGAAAACATCGAATTCAAGACACCCGGAGAACTGTGCTCTTTGGATCCAGTGAATGTATGCAGGTACTTCAATCATAGATTTGAAGCTATGATGTCTTTCATCATGAATAAGAAGAATCCACCTCTTGGAGAGGTGTTGGATTTCTTCTGGAGAAAGGAGTACCAAGCAAGAGGTGCTCCTCATATACATATGCTGCTGTGGATCAAGGATGCACCTAAATTTGGAACAGATCCAGAAGACTTAGTGATGAGTTTCATAGAACAGTATTCTACATGTGCTGTTCCAAACGCAAAGGAGGACAAAAGCCTAAGAGAACAAGTTCTACGCTTCCAAAGCCATCGTTGCGGAAAGTACTGTCGTCGTAAATTCAGAAACAAGGACAAGTTCTACACCAAATGTCGTTTCGCCTTTCCACGACCGGTGATTTCTAAAGGAAGAATGAACAGTTTGATGTCTTCGTTGCGACATAATGTGACAAGGAAATCACCTAAAAACACTTACAATTTGAAGAGGAACGAAGAGTCCAAGTACATCAACGACTACAACCCAGTGATTTTGTCCATGTGGAATGCTAACATGGATATACAGTTTGTGGCTGATAACTGTATGGCTGTGGCTCGGTATGTGACATCTTACATCACCAAAAAAGAAAAGACAGAATTGAAGGATATGTGGGAGGACATTTCCCATGAAAAGAGCCTCAGTAAGAAGTTGTACAGTTTCAGTCTGAAGATGTTGTCGCATCGAGAAATCGGAGCTTACGATTGTTCTGACCGGTTGTCTTCAGCAAGTCTCTATGCCAAATCTAGGAGTATCGTTTGGGCGAGTCTTGGTCTTGCTGCAATGCGTAATCGAGTTCTGAAACCTGTGCGGGAAATTGAGTATTTGGCGGAAAAGGAGCCAAACAGTACCGACATTTTGAAGACCAACATGTTGGATACATATTATCCAAATCGAAGCAGTCACCTCGAGAATGTTTGTCTGTATGAGGTTCTACAAAATTACATATTCAAGAGGAACATCAAAGAAGATATTGATAAAGGAGTGTATGCTGTAATTGGAAGTGAGGGATGTCTGGTCAAGCAAAGAAAATGCCACTTGGTAAACCATCGAAAATTGAGTGGCGAATCTCCTGAAAAAAAGGAGTTTTTCTATTTAGCACTTTTGCAACTTTTCAAGCCTTGGCGTGCAGAAGAGGAACTGCTTGGAGATTTCCTCTGTTATGAAGACTCTTTCACTGCCGCCAAGGAGACCATAGAATGTCCTGCTTTTCCCAAATATGTACAAATGTTGAATGCGGAAATCGAGCAGGAAGCAACGATTGCAGCCGAGATTGCCAGAGACAGTTCTCAGGACAGTCAGAGTTCTGTTTCATTGAGTCAGGATCCACTAGGAGGACCTGTTATCGAAAATGAAGCTGCCACTGCCATGAATGAAGTGGAAAGAGCCATGGCACATGCTCAGGAGGATGCGGTTAACTTAGAAGACTTGGAAAGACAACTCAACGTTGAGCAGAGGAAAATATATGACGAAGTTACCAAGCAAATTGATCATGGATTAAGTCATGAGAAGAAAGAGTGCTCATGTACATCGTTGAAGCCTGTCCGACTGTATGTGAGTGGAGAAGCGGGAACTGGAAAGAGTTTCCTCATTAAAGCAATTTCATGTTATTTGAAGGAAAGGACTGAGTCATCGCTGTCTTGTGTTGTCACCGCTCCAACTGGACTGGCAGCACATAACATTAAAGGTATTACTTTGCATCGTCTACTGATGCTGCCAGTGGAGCATGATAACAAATTACAATACCACAAGTTATCTGGAGATGCTTGTTGTGAAGTTTCAAGAGTCTTGAGGAAAATGAAACTTCTTATCATTGACGAAGTAAGCATGGTTTCCAATGTCATGCTTGCCTTTGTGCATTTGAGAATGCAAGAAGTTCTTAAAACAGAGTATGATGTGTTATTTGGTGGCAAACACATCATTGTTTTCGGAGATCTTCTGCAGCTGACAATAGTGAAAGGACAACCTGCGTTCAAAATGCTCACGCATGAAGATACCAGGAAGTGCCTAGGGAGCATTGGCAACGTCAATATATGGTTAAACTTCAATTATGCTGAACTGCATGAAAATATGCGTCAGGCGAAGGATGAAGTTTACAAGAATATTCTACAAGATGTTAGAATTGGAAAAGTGACCGAGCATGGGAAACAAGCTTTACATGCACGATTACTGTCAAATTTATATCCAGAACAAGACGTTGTGCCTGAGAATATTTTTCAGAAAATTACTGAGAAGAAATCTGGAATATGTTTGATGCCAACTCTTGCAGAATGTGCCATCTTCAACAACAAAATGTTGTATTTAGAAAACCAAGAGATTGTGAAACTGGAAGCTATTGACAGAGTAGAGCATTTGGGATCAACAATTATTTTGTCTGAGAATTTGAAAACAAAATTGGATTCATTAGAGAAGACTATATCTAAAACTGCAGGTTTTGAAAAGACTCTGAATGTGTGCTTAAATTGCCGTATAATTTTAAGAAGGAATTTACATGTTGAAAGAGGTCTGGTAAATGGATCAATGGGTAATGTTGTTGATTTTGTGAAATACAGAAATAGAGATGGAATTGAATTTTTAAAAATTAAATTTGATGGCATTGAGGAAGTACAGCTAATTGGTCGTTGTTCTGCTAGATTTTTGCTTGTAAAAGACTTATATGTTCGCCGTAAGCAGTTTCCTGTTTGCTTGGCATATGCGGTGACAATCCATAAATCACAAGGTTTAAGTGTAGACAGTGCATTGGTGAATATTGGCAGTTCTGTGTTCAAGGAGGGTATGGCATATGTGGCATTGTCACGAGTTAGAACTTTATCGGGATTGTACTTGATTGAGTGTGATGTCACAAACATTTGTGCGGATCTAGATTGTGTTAAGGAATACAATAGGTTAAGAAGAGAGTATGCGCCACATTTGCCTCAATATCCTTTGTTTGAGAAACGTGTGGTAGGCCGGAAACGAAGAAATGTGACCAATACTAGGGAGGTTGTACCAAAAAGACGAAAAGTTGATGAACCTGAAATTATAAGCAGAAAGAAAAAGGATTCTGTTGAAGATGTTGTTGGTTTTCAATTTGAAAACAGTTCTGGTGTCAACTGCTATGCTAATGTAGTGGTTAATGTTTTGTTTTCTCTAGAAAATGTAAAAGAAGAGATTGTGGTCAATTCGGATCACAGATTTTGCAGTTTGTTAAATTCTGTGTTAGAGAAATGTAGCACTGATAGAACAAAAATAGAAAGTGTGTCTGAAATTCGAAATCTGTTAGACAGATGTTCAGGTCAAACACAATTCTCTCAAAATATTCAGCAAGATTGTCAGGAGTTTTTAATGTATATGCTTGATGTATTGCATGCTGAAGGTGTAGATGTAGATCACCTGTTTGGGCTTTCTTATCAATGGCAGCATGACTGCGAGAACTGTAGGGTATCAAGTACTACTAGTGTAGACTCAGAAAGATTTATATATTTAACTTTGCCAGACAGTAAATCAGTGTCCTTTAATAAGCTAGTAAAAGCAGCTGATCACAACATGGAGTGTAGCCAATGTAAATCTGAAATGATGTCAACATTATTTATACGAACATATGGCCAGTATGTCATTTTAATGTTCCAACGATGTAGGGCTGATGGAACAAAATTGACAACTTTAATTAAAAATTTTGTAGCTTCGCAGTTGTCAATATCAGGAAGGACTTTTGTAACTGCAGCAATTATATATCATGACGGTCCTTCAATAACATCAGGACATTACACAGCTTATTTAAAGTCTAGAAACGGCTGGTCATTCTGCAACGATTCTGTTTTAACTTTCAAAAAAAAATTGCCGTATGACCTTAAAAATTCTTACCTGGTGTTTTTAAAACCAAAATTTTAGGGAAAGAATCTCGGGATGTGCTCTGAGGAATTTCAAGAGGTTCTAATGGCTCCTACACGATTTGGCCTTGAGGATAAGTGTAGTACAGAGACAATAGTTCCTGGAAAAAAAGAAGATTTTCTTACAGAAAGTGGTGGGCACAGATTAGTTGAAGGACAACAGAGTATTTCCCAAAGCAAACGGTCTTCTTACCATAACACTTGACGTCATGGAAAAATAACTGCACTTCGAATGAGTTCAGAAAAACTGTTTCTTTTTATAAGCTAATTCAAGCAGCCAATCAAAACATGGAGTAGAGGGAATGTAAGTCTGCAATGCTGTCTAGATTATTGGTCCAAACTTTTGATTATAATGTCATTTTAAAAATCCAATTATATAAACCTGATGAAAGTAAGTCTTCAACTTTAATTACAAATGTTGTGGCTACACAGTCGTTGATTTTAGGAAGAAGATTTGTAACTGCAGCTATTATATTGCATGATGGTTATTTGACAAGATCCGCTTATTACACAGGTTATTGAAAATGTAAAAAAATTTGCTGTTTCGGAAATTATTGCCATTTGACTACGATACAATGTTGCCTTTTTACTAAAAAATATTCTTACTTTCTGTTTTCAGAAAAGAGAATTTAGGGTAGGTAACTGGCGTATAATGATTCTAGGGGTTGATATAATTTTATCTACTGTTTTATATTGCTTTGTGATTAAAAGTGATGTAGAGAATTAAATAATTGTAGTAGTCATAGAGGTAGTGTAAGTCTGCTTCATAGTAAGCAGTATCAGTGTCATAGGAAATGTAGAACATGAGTGAGCAAAAAGGGTAAGATATTACTAGTCTAGGATTGTGAAAGTGATCTTGAACGTTTTCTTTCTGAAAGTTGCGGAAATACAAAATGACGGGATTTGCTTACAAGAATTCCAAGAGTTATAAATGGCTCTTACACGATTTGGCCTTGAGGAAACGTGTGGTAGAGAGCGAGAAGTCATTTATTGTATGTAACATATTTTTCAAAACGATGGAGCTTTTCTTTCAGAAAGTGGCGGGCTGAAAAAACAGCACAACCGAGTGTAAGCTGTTCATAGGACATCCTTCGACGTCACGGAAAGTAAGTTACTTTTGAGGAGTTTTGATTTCTGATTGGTTATGTTATATGGGTTTTTTAAACACAATCATTTTGATTGTGTTTTTTTTTCCCCGCTGTCATATGATGAATAGCTTCAAGTCACTGTTTTTAGTGAAATTTGATACATTCTGAGAACAGCAAAAATAAACCATTTAACATGTATAGTTAATTCTGTACTGTTTGTATTTATGATGTACATTTAGAACTGTGTAGGAGGCATGGAGAAGGTGAGGCTTCTGTAAGTGTCAAAGTTGTTGCATTCAGTGCATACTCTTTCATATGCTGGACTACATCTGCATAATGAGATACCTAACCAAAGGAAACACAAGTGATGTGATTGTGAAATGAGCAAAAGAAATTGCATATTTTTCAAATACATTACCTGTGTTTCGTAACATTACGAATCAAATTGTGCAGATGAAGTTTAGGCCGCTCCAGGGAAACAGAGGAAGTCTGAACTTTATTGGTTGCCCTGCACATGTATTATCTCCTCTGTACTCTTCAACAAGGCTAAATTTGATCTGCAACCCTGAGTAGGCCTCACCTGAAACAAACGTCTGGATAGGACACACCTTATTGCCATCCTGAAACAATCATTTAAAATGTTAGGAACAGTTTTATGATGATTGTGCACCTCTTTTGCGCTGCGATTGCGTCACTTTTGTGAGACAACAGCAGTGCAAAAGATGCACCATGTTCCAAGATAGGCCTCAGTTCATCTGCATCAAGATACTGTTAGTTTAAAATGTATATCTTTAGGACTGTGTAGGGGGCCTGGAGAAGCAGAAGCTTCTGTAAGTGTCAAAGTTGTTGAAAAACTGTTTGTCCTTCAATCTTTTCCCTTGTCTTTTCTAATTTTTAAATACATGTTTTAATATTTTTCAAATGTTTGTTCTCTCTTTCACAGATTGAAAGTATAAAAATAACAAGTGACTAAGTTAACGACAATTATAAGGTAAATGTTTTGTACTCTTTTCATTACATTTCTATCACATTTAACTACTATTAGTTCCACTGCTTCATTTCTTTAACCCAAACTTTCCTGCCTTTGCTACTTCCCTCATTCCTTTCTCTATTACTTACTTACTTACTCTACTCCTTCCACTCCTTTTCTCAGTCCCTCTCCTCATAGTTCCTCACTCTTGTTCACTCACTCCGTCTCTATTACTCTTAGTGTCTCTGACTGATCACTCTTTCACTACTTGTTCATTATGCTTTCTCTGTGTAGTTGAAGCACACTAAGGGGCATATTATGAACACAGCCAATAAAATTATTGCTGCTTTTATCGGCAGAAAACTGCTGCAAAAGCGGCTGGAGCGGCAGTTTTCTGCTGCAAAAGCGGCTTTAGCGACACATTTCTGCCAATAAAAGCTGCGAAACTTTTATTGCCTATGTTGATATTATGCCCCTATGTTATTTACATTTCTTTGCTGTTTCAATTATTCCTTTTCTGTTACTTCTTCTTTTCTGCTTTCTGTTTTTTCTCTCTGTTATTCCACATGTTTTAATCTTATTTTGAACATTCACTCACATTCTCTAAGAAACTCTTCTTTGTTATTCTTCTACTCTCCTTTTTTTCTTTCACTTCCTTATCTATTTTCTTTTTCACAATTATACCCTCTTCCATCTTTTCTTTGGTAAATAAATCTATTAAACAGTATCTCTGGTTTAGTCCCTATAGCTGTCTTTGTTTTAACATTACTCTCTGTTTACTTCCCTTATACTTACTCTTCTTTTTTGTTTTTTATTTTTTTTTGGTTCGCTCCCGGTTCGCGTACCGGCAAGCGAACCGGGAAGCGAACCAAAAGAAATAGAGCTTGCCAGAGTGCTAAACATTCTAGCAATTTTTTTATAAAGGGGAGGTAGTTCTGAAAAGAACTTTTTTTTAATGTTTTTGTTGTTTTATATATTTTTTTATTTTTCTGATTTTTTTTTTTTTTTGTATTTTTTGAACAGTTTTATGTTTTTTTTTTTTTTGGGGGGGGAAACAACAAAAAACAGGCATTGGAAAGGGCTCAACAGGAGCAAAAAAAAAAATTACTTTTTGGGGCGTTTAGAGCACTTGTGGTTTTCAAATGCTCTGTTTATTAAGTTAATGCTCATATTGGCACATGAGAGCAATGTACCACAATATAAACAGGTAATCTTCATATGGACAAAGTTGTCCTGAATGTTTGGCACGGTTTCCCGTGCCTCTGGCCCCGACAGAGATACCTGTGACGATGTCCTGGCCACAGGAGTTGGTGGATTGTCCTGAAGGTCACGCATCTCTGCCTGGCTGTAGTTTAGTGGATGCCACCTCAGCATGTGACGGTGCATAGTATAGTTGCCGTAACTATACTTCTTTTCTGTGCCTCTAGATAAGTCCTCTTTACATATCAGGCACGTCACATATCGAGCATTAATTTTTTTCTGTCCTTCAGGAAATGAAAAAAACTGCCAAATGAAACTAGTTTTATGATGAGATACCCGGGGCTCCTCTTGTAAAAATGGTGTTTCCTGTATCTCCTGTTCCTCTTCTTCATCCTCTTCCTCCTCTGTGTTGGTAATGAACTGTGGAGGTGGTCCTCTCTTCCTATGAGGAGGTGGTGGTGGTGGTGGGGGTGCACCAGCTGAAGCTACTAATGAAGCCATTGCTCAGTGATCACAAAGGGTCTTCCTCTCACAAAGATGAAAGTCAGAGTGAAGAAAAAAGGAGGGGTTTTCATCATTTTGGAAAAAAAATAGGTCTAAACCAATGAAAAGTGTTATTTTTAGGTCACATGACCTAGCCTTACATCATTAGGAAACCAAAAGTGAAATGAACCAATGAAAAGTTTTATTACCAAGTCACATGACCTGTTACGCTTAAGTTACGCGCTGCGGAACGCGCCCCGGATCGCTTTCGGGGAGCTGCGCTTCGCGCCTCGGTTCGCGCTCCGGAGCACTTCCGGGTGCGCTAACGCGGCGCGTCATAAGACGCATTACGCCGCAACGCGATACGTCACGCTTTCGCGACGTGCCCCGGATCGCTTCCGGGGAGGTGCGCTTCGCGCCGCGGTTCGGGTACCGGAGCACTTCCGGGTGCGCTAACGCGGCGCGTCATAAGACACATTACGCGACAACGCGATACGTCGCGCTTCCGCGACGCGTCACGATGTTGATTTCTAACGCGGCAGTTGCGCAAACGGAACGTTTACTGGTTCGCGGACCGGGTCGCGGCACCACATTGAGCTAACGGGAAGCTTCCCGGTTCGTGAACCGGGAGCGAACCGAAACATAATAATAAAACAAAAAAATAATAAACATATAAAATAAATTTTTTGATTTAAAGAAGAATACATTTTACAGCTATAGATATTAGCTTTCAAAAAACCAATGAAATTCACTGAAAAAACCATAGGTTATAGACCATATATAGTTAGGAATTAGCATTTACAAAACCTTGAAAATTCACTGAAAAAACCATAGGTTATAGACCATATATAGTTAGGAATTAGCATTTAAAAAACCTTTTTTTACTGACACAAAACCATTGAAATTCCATATATAGTTAGTTGTACTAACTATATATCGCGCACCCGCAATCCACTGCTGATCATGTCACATATTACATCATTCATGACATGGTCAGTGACATCACTGATGACATCACTGATGACATCTCAAATGACATCACTGATGACATCACTGATAACAACATCCAGTGATTTTATGTTTCTGTAAAGTTTAAATATGTCTTACATATTGAAGAATGAGTGGATGTATAAGTGTCTGGATGAAGGATTTAGTAGGTGCATGACTGACTGTATGAGTGAGTGATTAAATATGTCTCACTGAGTGCATGGGTTAGTGACTAAACTGTCTTAATTTGTGCATCATTATGTCTGTTGTTCTGTAAACTGCCGCATGTGTTGATCAGTAGCTATATGAGTAACTATATGGGTTATTGATTGGTTGCCCAAGTATTTGTATGGGAGACTGAGTGTGTGTGTTGATGGTTGAGAGGTGTATGACTCTGTGCATAGATGTGTGAGCAGTTGCTTCACTAGATGTATGGGTTCAAAAGTGCATGTGGAAACAGCTCTATGGGTGGTTGACTGTGTGCATGAGTGTATTGGTGAGTGAATGTATATCTCAGTGCTACATGTCAAAGTAAAAACATATGTAAAACACAGTACATGTGAGAGTTGACATATATAAATAACTGTGCATAAGAGGCAGTGAATGTGTGAGTGGCTGTATGGATCATTATGAAATTGTATCAGGGATTGTATAAGAGAGTAAATATGTGTTAGTATCTGTTTGAATACGTAAGGTGTGTATAACTGCATAGTTGAGGAAATGGAGGTGTGATTGATTCTTTGCATGACTGACTAGGTGTGTGAGTAACTCCATGGATGAGTGACAGTCTGTGAGTGTCTATTTACACTGAGTGTATATAAGGATATAATAGAGTCTGAAGAAGTTCATCGTATTATCACATGAATGATGTCATCAGTGATGTGATCAGTCATGTCAAATGAGATGTCATCAGTGATGTCATCAGTGATGTCAATTGAGATGTCATCAGTGATGTCATCAGTGATGTCATTTGAGATGTCATCAGTGATGTCATCAGTGATGTCATCAGTGATGTCATTTGAGATGTCATCAGTGATGTCATTTGAGATGTCATCAGTGATGTCATCAGTGATGTCATTTGAGATGTCATCAGTGATGTCATCAGTGATGTCACTGACCATGTCATGAATGATGTAATATGTGCCATGATCAGCAGTGGATTGCGGGTGCGCGATATATAGTTAGTACAACTAACTATATTTGGAATTTCAATGGTTTTGTGTCAGTAAAAAACGTTTTTTAAATGATAATTCCTAACTATATATGGTCTATAACCTATGGTTTTTTCAGTGAATTTTCAAGGTTTTGTAAATGCTAATTCCTAACTATATATGGTCTATAACCTATGGTTTTTTCAGTGAATATATATATATATATATATATATATATATATATATATTACCTACTGGCGGTCGCCAGTAGGTATATATAGTTAGGATTTTTTCTCTATGGGATTTTTGAAAATTCTATGTCTAATAACTTTGGCGTTTGTGGACGGAATTGGCTGAAATTTTCAGGAAAATGGCACATTTTGTTTCTGAGCAGCCCCTGAAAATTTTGGGGGGGTTCGTCAAGGGGGGGCCGAGAAAAAAGGGGTGTCCCAAAACGCGTTTTTCCCATGTTAATTTCCATAGGGCGGTTGGCCTCACTTTTAGCCCGAACGGCTGAATGGATTTGCACGAAACTTGGCAAAATTGTAGGGACTGGTAGCCCGATGTGCCTTTTGTAGGTCTCAATATATGTGCTCCAGTGGATTTTGAGAAATTAACGTTTAAAAAAAGATATATATCTGTAACAGCGGACCGGGCAGCGCACTGGTTCGCGGACTTTTCGCGCAACGGAGCTTTGTGAAGCGAAGCTGATTGGTTCTCCGGCGTCTGTCAACATTCCAAACAGTCCGTAGCGGCCGCCATCTTGTCTCTCGGTAGGATCGAGAGACAAGAGGAGGTCAAAACAAAGGGGGAAATAACTATAAGGGGGCATAGTAGATCCTCGCTGACCCCCTAGGTTTGATGTGGAGGTTTTAAAAGGGCCCCGCGGGGCAAAAAATAATAATAATAATAATAATCGAACGGCTGAATGGATTTGCACGAAACTTGGCAAAATTGTAGGGACTGGTAGCCCGATGTGCCTTTGCTAGGTCTCAATATATGTGCTTCAGTGGATTTTGAGAAATTAACGTTCAAAAAAAGATATATATCTGTAACAGCGCACCGCTTCGCGTACTTTTCGCGTTACGGAGCTTTGCGAAGCGAAGCTGATTGGCTCTCCGGTGTCTGTAAACATTCCAAACAGTACGTAGCGGCCGCCATCTTGTCTCTCGGTAGGATCGAGAGACAAGAGGAGGCCAAAGCGAAGGGGCAAATGACCATAAGGGGGCATAGTAGATCCTCGCTGACCCCCTAGGTTTGATGTGGAGGTTTTAAAAGGGCCCCGCGGGGCAAAAAAAAAAAATAATAATAATAATCGAACGGCTGAATGGATTTGCACGAAACTTGGTAAAATATTAGGGACTGTTAGCCCGATGTGCCTTTGCTATGTCTCAATATATGTGCTTCAGTGCATTTTGAGAAATTAACGTTCAAAAACAAGATATAAATCTGTAACAGCGCTCCGCTTCGCGGAGATAAAATTATATCTGTATTACCTAGCTGTTGCTAACACCAGTTAGCGACGGCTAGTAGGAGATAGCGACCATCTTGGGTCCCACTTTGCATGTGAGTGATATTTATCACTAATGACATGCAAAGTGGGCATGCCAAGATGTTAGCGACTGGAAACAGTCGCTAACATCGCTATCTCCTATTATCAACTTTTGGAAATATTCGAGATAAGCGCGAATATCTCCAAAAAGTAACAGCTGCCCTGAGCAGTTCTTAGCCATGTTATCCAATGGGAGGTGGATAACATGGCTAAGAGCATTAGCTCGGTAATGCATGAATATCGCTGAGTTTTCAGCGATATTAATGCATTGCGCTCGTTTTTTATCGTATTTGCGATAAACCTTGATAATAGCAAGGTTTATCTGCGATAATTTCTGACGGTAAAAAAATCTTTGCAATGCATCGTTAGGGATAAATATCGCTTAACTTTGGTAATATGCCCCAACGTCTGTTAACGTTCGATTCGAAGGAAATCAGGAATTGTTGAAAAACATTGTGTGCGCCATCTTGTCTTTTTTCAAATGCCACACTTTTGTCGTGCACGGCAGCCATTTTAGATGCCTTGACCAGACCCACTCTGTGCACGCTGTCGATCCTTAGCATGGCTCCCCACCCTCGCAAGCATCTCACCCAGGCAGTGGTCACCCCCGCTCTCTGTCTTATGCATGGGTAATAAACCTCCCCCCATCTGCGCTGCTCTTCCCTGAGAATCACACCCTGTGCCCGCCCGACACCTCCCTTTCGCCCTATTCACTACCGCACCCTCTGACACTCCTTTTCCTCTGTGTCCGATTGTCCAGGCCGGTCCTAGGCTATCAGCTAGCCCTGCAGATGTAGTTTATGGCCACAGCTGTAAAGAATCACCCCTCTTCAAAGGAGTTATAGTAGATCAAGGCCCACACTCGATGAGATCCGTCACAGCAGAAGCGTTGCTATTATCTGAAAACCATCCTGTATTGTGATTGGGGAGGGGACCGAGCGTGAAGCGGAAGATTCCAGGGATGACTCTTTGTACATCAAAGTTTTTACAATTATGTGTCACATTAAAAATATATAGCACTCCGACAAAGTAGTAAGATTATAAAAGTTTAATAATTTATAAATATATACAAGAAAACAAAAATAGTAATAACATATAAACATTTTTAGAGAAAAACAACGAAGTAGCGGTCGGCTGTGCGAATAGTCCCAACGCAGCACAACGTCCAGATTTCCGGCGTGGGGCGTCGCGGGGGGTGGGTCATCAGTAGCAAACTGTTGTGCGAATAGTTCCAAGGCAGCAGAACGCGCCGAAATCTAGATGACACGAAAGTGATGTCTAGTAAGTTGCCACCCAGCAAATAACGGCGTGGGGCGTCGCGGGGGGTGGGTCATCAGTAGCAAACTGTTGTGCGAATAGTTCCAAGGCAGCAGAACGATGGCACCAAAGTGATGTCCAGTAAGTTGCCGCACTGGTTTTGGTATCCTACAATGCTGCTCCGAATAACGGCGTGGAGCGCCCCAGGGGAGGCGGCGTGAACGGGCCTCTCCAGGTGGAGTCTCATCTGTTTTAGTGGGGCGCCCCTTTACCGTTTCAGTTGCCATTCCGTCCGCTTTTGGTCCACTGTGTCAAAATCCGCCATTCAGCTGAGTTGCGCCCACTCTTGCGGTGCAGCGATAGGCGGCTGCCACAGGACTCTCAAAATGGCGGCAGGCTCTTTCCTTTTTGGGCGTGGTCCATTGAAATGGCCCTGGGACACCTTGGAAATCGGACGCTTGTCTGCTAGGTCTTGGACCCCATTCTCGAAAGCGTCCCCTCCGCCTTGAGAATTCATCAAAAGTTTTGGGGGCCCCGACTCCTGCAGGCTTCTGGTGGGGAGCGGCTGCCATGATTGCTCGTGGAATGACCACGACGGAGCTACGAGATGGTGGTGCTCTCATGCTGACGCCAGTTTAGTCTGAAACATCCAGAAACAAGGTGGGGCTTTCATCGTTTGGGGGAAAAAAAAAGTTTTCATCCAATGAAAAGTGTTGTTTTTAGGTCATATGATCAAGCCTTCCATCATTCGGAAACCAAAAGTAAAATGAACCAATGAAAAGTTTTATAAACAAGTCACATGACCTGTTATGCGGCATAGGGTATAAAATGCGGAGAAAATACGTTGGCACGTGAGGCGGCGTCAGTAGCGGACCGATGTGCGAATAGGCCGAAGGCAATACAACGCGCCAAGATCCGGATGGCACCGAGGTGGTGTCATAGTTGAGAGTTCTGAGCAGCGGTTGTAACACTGTCTGAAGCTTATTTGCAGCTGCTGTAGCTTCACTACGCGCCAAGATCCGGATGGCACCGAGGTGGTGTGTAGCAAGTTGCCGCACTGGTGTGGCCATCCTACAATGCTGAAAGTCGGCGTGGGGCGCCCCGTTGGCCTGTGAGTTTGCGTCAGTAGCGGACCGATGTGCGAATAGGCCGAAGGCAGCACAACGCGCCAAGATCCGGATGGCACCGAGGTGGTGTCTAGTAAGTTGTCGCACTTCTGTGGCCATCCTACAATGTTGAAAGTCGGCGTGGGGCGCCCCGTTGGTAGCGGACCGATGTGCGAATAGGCCGAAGAAATGGAGATGAGATTGTTTCTTTGCATGACTGACTGGGTGTGTGAGTAACTCCATGGATGAGTGGAAGTGTGTGAGTGTCTGTATACACTGAGTGTATCTAAGGTTATATTAGAGTCTGAAGAGGTTTATCGTATTAGAACAAGAATAATGTCAAATGAGATGTCATCAGTGATGTCATCAGTGATGTCATTTGAGATGTCATCAGTGATGTCATCAGTGATGTCACTGACCATGTCATGAATGATGTAATATGTGACATGATCAGCAGTGGATTGCAGGTGCGCGATATATAGTTAGTGCAACTAACTATATATGGAATTTCAATGGTTTTGTGTGAGTAAAATAAGGTTTTTTAAATGCTAATTCCTAACTATATATGGTCTATAACCTATGGTTTTTTCAGTGAATATATATATATATATATATGTATATAACCTACTGGCGGTCGCCAGTAGGTAGTTCAGTTCAGTTCAGTAAGCTTTATTCGATTATTAAAAACAATCATAAAAGCACAGGCAGTTTAAAACATCGACATACATTATATGTTTAGCAGCAATCAAGGTATCAGTGTTAAAATCTCCTATTCTTCCTAGCGGCCATATATTTTGGGGTACAATTTACTGTATATTGGGCAATGTAGAAACAGTCAAGATAACAAGTATTAATATGTCATACTCTTTCTAGCAGCAATAGATTTAAGGTTATAAGTTGCAGTGAAAAAACATATCCAATTCTTGTAGTGAAAACAGCAAATTCATGGCAGTATTTACAGTTAAATTGCCATATTTTTTAAAAAGAGGTTTAAGAAAGGCAATACCGAGGTACAAATATAAATCACAAATGAGGAGAAAATGCATTGTGCTCTGTTTTGTGACTCCATCACATGGACATGGTGCAGTTGGATATTTTCTAACACATGGGAAGGCCACCAAATGGTGGACAATACTTAGTCTCATTCTAGTGAGTACGAACCGATGTGATGTTCTAGTGACCTTTGTTAAGTATTGTTGAAAACCAACAGTATCCACATGGAGAGTATAAAATTTAGACGTTGACAACTGCCCACTTATACATTTGCGGTCAGAGGCTTTCGTCCTCCAGTAGGTAGTTATAGTTAGGATGCCTGTCAATGAATCTTCTTGAAATTCTCCACGAAGATGGTCAGATCCGATCTGCTCCTTCCCTGAAAGTTTGGGGGTGATTCGTCAAGCGGGGGCCGTGAAAAAGTTGGTCCCAAAACATGTTTTCCCCATGCATATTTCCATAGGGCTCTTTAAGACGGGCTACAGCCCGAACCGCTGAACGGAATTTCACCAAATTTGGCAGAGAGGTAGAGTGTGGTTTGCAGATGACGCTTTCTGTTAAATGGTGTAAATCCGTGCAGTAGTTCCTGAGAAAATCAAAAGTGAAATCATAGATATATCTATAGATGTCAGGACCCTAAGACCCGCTCAGGGGCTTTGCTGTGTACAATCGATCAAAATGAGCCCAGGTACACATAGGGCTCCATTACGATATCGGGCGGATTGCCTCCGAGGCAATCCGCCCGACAACCACTCTCGTTTTCCCCTCCGCCTGATTAGGATGGCGGAGGGGACAATGGCGGACGGAAAGACCGTCCGCCACTTTACCGCCGCGGTCGACCGCGGCGGTAATAGGTTAATATGGTGGCGGTGTGCAATGGACACCGCCAGCCATATTACCATGGCAATATGTAGAGGCCTTTAAGGCAGGCGGAGATTGGTGCGGGGGCCCCCTGCAGGGCCCCCAGGTTGCCACCACTGTCGGGGGGCACATGGGGGGTACCTATGGTACCCCCCCACATTTGCATATGCATAGCGGCAGGCACCGCGCGGTGCCTGCCGCTTTGCATATGCAAATGCAAAAAAGCATTTTACACATTGTGGCGGGCGGTGCAGAGTGCACCGCCCACCACAATGCTAAAACTAGAGGATGTGCCCGCCACTGTGGCGGGCACATCCTAATTCCCCCCACGGGACCCCCGCCCTTATGGCGGGCGGTCCCGTTCTGCGATAGGGTGGCGGGCGGACAATGTCCGCCCGTCATCCTAATGGAGCCCATAGTATTGATACTTGGTCAAAGTTGGTGAAATTAAGGAGAACTAAGATGGCCGCCAAGGTGCCCATGCCCCAGAGTGGGGTAGCAGTCTAGACTTTTGAGTACCACTGTTGCGAAGGTGAGGTGATGCACGAGTGCCCGGCTATCTGCGCACTTCACCAGAGTTCTACCGCCTGAGAAGACGCCCGTAGTAGAAGCCCACAGAAAATGAAGTAACCCTTAGTGTCTCCTGGCAATTCGTATTTTGTAAAACTCGAGAACGAAATTGGTAGCAGTTCATAAAACTCGGCGCGTTTATTCAAGCGCGAGTTTTTTCAAAAGAGGCAGAGTATTTTTTGATGCAACGCCGGCTTCAGGATTCGGCGTGCGTGTTCACTGACAGCAACCATCGAATTGGCATTCGGCTGAGGAGAGAGAGAGTCGTCCGACACGGAGGAGCTTGTGTGACTGAGCTAAATCATCCTGATAGAAGAAAACGCACATGCAGAGAAGGAGAATTCATTGAAGCCAGAGCTAAGTGAAAAAAGGCGTATTTTGATAGACTGTGATGAGAATATTGAGAGCTCACCTGATATATGTACATAGTTAACTCGTTTCAACTGAAAATACAAGAAAACAAATGTTAGTAGGTGAAACTTCTTGCTCCCACCTATTCTTCAAGAGCCTGATAAGAAAAGATAAGAACAGTTCACAGAAGAATTGGTCGCAGATATTTTAAGTAGTTCTTAAAAGAAAGGCAGGAGAGAGAGAGAGAGATACAGACCCCCACAGGAGGACAACTTCTTCTAGTTAGTGAAGTAAGTGCACTTACGATATCAGGTTAAATAGAGGAAGTGTAGGTGACTTGAGAAAGGTACTAATTGTTCTTATTTTTAATAGTAACAACTAACCATAAGAAGAAAACAGAAATAACGCTAGAATAGAAGAGAAGCAAGGTCCAGTACTACCAGGGTGGGTGAGATTCTAATATCTGTCAGTAGTATAAGAACCCAAGTAAATAGAGTAGGTGGTATAATGATGTGTTAAATTACAGGTTCCACAAAAGACTGAGGAGAGAACGTTTTGACAGGAAGTTGACGATGGAGCCAAGTCTGGATCTGTCTCTTCTTTGTTTATTATTTTATCCAATTCCCCCGTCCCTTAAGGTAATGACTGGAGGGTTCTAGACAAGACCCACCGGTCATTGCTAAGAGGGATTAGGGACCTAGCATCTCTGTTCCCGTGCAAGAACCGGTAAGCCAAGTAAGTCTAGCTTGGAGTTCTGACAATAGACGAAGTACCGTCCGAGGATTATACGCGTATCATTACAAGCACGAGCTGCATGCTAATTGGCCGTCAACTGTTTGTAAACACTCCAAACCAGGAAGTGTTGGCAGCCATCTTGTGTCTCGGTTGAACCGAGGCACAAGAAAACAGAAAAAGAAGTGAACAAAAAATGCAAAGGGGGCAGGGTAGACACACCCTGACCCCCTAGGCCTGCTCAGTATGCAGGCCTGCGCGGTATGCGTGTAGGATACACGTATGGAATGGACAAAAAGTAAACCTGAAGCCCGGGGGCAATGTAGTTTATTATAAAGGGGGCCCAGACGGGCCCCCCAGCCCCAGGGACCGCTACCCTGGGGGCTTTTTTAAAAATATATGTGTGGCAGGGGCTCATGGCCCCCGCAGTAAATGTATATGTGTGTGGGGGGGCTCTTAGGTCCCCCCAGCCCCAGGGACCTCCACTCCCCGGGGCTTTAAAATATTAATTGAGTGTGGTCTGAGGCCCCCCAGTCCCGGGAAGCGTCACCCCCCGGGGCTTTAAAATATTAATTGAGGGGGGCTCTGAGGCCCCCCCAGCTCCGGGGACCACCACCCCCGGGGCATCTTGAAAGTGTTGGAGGGGTGCCATGTGGCCCCCCTCCTAGAGCCCAAGATGGACCTGGGGACAGCCACCCCCTAGGGTCGGCTCCTGCAGTGTCCCAGGGTGCACAGCTCCGGGACACTGCCATTTGCAATGTCAGGGTTGGAGCCTCGCGGCTCCCACTCTGTCATTGGAAACCGCTTTCCTATTAGGAAGAGAGAGCTCTCTCTTCCAAATAGGAAAGCAGATTGCTTTTTCTCAGGGGAGCAGCATGTTAGTTGTTTGGATTTTGAAAGTAAGAACAGATTTCACTACTCTGTCTTTCAAAATTCAAACTAAGTTTGTTATGGGAGGGCGGGAGCCGGGATGCTTCCGACCTCTCATAGCAAACAGCAGTGTCCCAGGTGTAGGCACCCCGGGATACTGCAGGAACCGGCTCTGGGCTTGGTGGTCTCCAGGGCTCTCGAGGGCACCAGGCGGAGGGCCATACAGCCCCCCTCACACAATACAGGAATCTCTGGGGGTGGTTGTTCCCGGGGTTTGAGGGGCGACATTGAGGCCCACATACTTTCAATTTTGTTGGGGGTGTGGGCCTTGGACTCAAAAGTGGCACAAGGGGGTTGTAAATCTGGTATAGTGTTTTGTTTTACTTTGCTTTCCTTTCTGTCTTGTAGAGGATCTAGGGTAAATATAATGGGTTTTGTACAGCCAGTACCTTTCAAACCTACCCCCAAACGGCTTTCTGCCTGTTACCATAGTAACAGTTCAGGGAACTCTTACGTGAGCACAGAGGTTAGAAGTTCACCACACTATGTTGCTAATGGTGTTGTACTTTTAAAGTTTTGGATTAGTACCGTTAGTTGTAGCTATAGACTCTGGTACAGATCTGGTAAATAGTCTCAGAATTATACTTCAAATTTTAAATATCATTTCTATTGGGACCACTACCCCCCCCCCAAAAAAGAGACGTATATATTTTTTTAATTAACTTTTATTAAAACAACACTAAATAACTGGAAGCGTAACAAAGATAACAATACAATAAAGAACTAGAAACCTAACTTTAATAAAACAATATAACAAACAAAATGTGATGTGGACTCCAATAGACATATGGTAGGTAATCTGCAAAACAAAAAAAGAAAATTAGTGTGTAAAATTAGATCGATGTGACTAAATGAGGTCAAACATAACAAGTCAAGGTAACACTAGGATTTTACGTGTGCAGTGTGCCTGGTACATTTCACTTGTGTTATAGGGCCGCATTGAAGCGGTGTCTGTATGGAAGTGCCTACTGCATCAGATTGAAATTACAGATCAACAGGTCTTTAAAATGATTCAGAGATGAGACAGAATTAGGTAAGAGATCAAGTCATTATGCAGGACAATATTCTTTAGGGCTTATTTACAAGAGTTTTCCACCACTTTTGTGTTACTTTTTTCATGTTGAAAGTGACGCAAAAGTGGCGCAAGGGGCTCGTAAATAGTCTCTTTTATTTGTAATGCATTTAATCAGAGGTATTGTATATCTAGGCCGCTCTGCTTACCTTGTGTAAACACTGTGGCCAGCAGAATTCACAGCTTCAACTTAGCTTTGGTTCTACACGTCAGAGTAGACAGCAGTGTCCATAAGTTTAAAAGAGGAAGAGAAATGATATGAAAGAGAAAGAGAGAAAAAAACTGACATTAAAACGTGGGTGAGAGAAAGTTATAAATGGAGCTGTTAATACTGGAGAAAATATTCGTAGCTCACCTTTTGCCTCTCTTGTGTGTCTAAGCATGTGCTGGTTCATAGTGCACCCTCCAGTTTAGTGATCTGAAAGATAGAATATAGACTTTGTAATAGCATAGTACATACAACTGCACACGTATATTTTCATGTTATTTATTTGTATACTCGGGATAATGTATTTTTTTAACTTCCACTGTAAGGAGGTGTTTGTGCGCTGTTTTTCTTCCAAAGTAGTATATTACATACACTCCCACTGCATAGCGGTGAGTTCTCGATATTGCAGGGCAGATTTACAAGCTCCCGGCGATGCGCCACCAGTACATCACTTTTTGTGATGTACTGGTGGCGCAGGGGACTCCTTTATATTTACAAGAGGAAAAGCCACACTGCATGACTTTTCCTCTCCTTGTAAATATGGCCCCTTCACACGCAGCACTTTGCGGTGAAGGGGCGTTTCATGGGTGTTGCTGTGGGTGTTCCCACGCAACACCCATGGAACAAGACCCATTGTCCAGATTTATGAGAAATCGTAAATCTGGAGATGCATCTGAGTGCTACTTCACCCTAGCGGTGGCATAGCAAGGCGCAATGAGGACAAATGTTTTTATTTCTCCTCGTTTTTTTTCCTATTTCAATGCGTGCTGCATTCTACGCACGCATTGAAAGAAGAAAAATGCCTTTAGTGATTATTTTTGTGCAGGAAGTTGCCTCCAAATTCTGGATGGATGTCCGATGCGGACTCAATGGTGCTGTGGAAGTGCTGGCTACAGCTGGTGGAGGGTTTTCTCGCAGCCTGTTGCATGCAGCTCTCGCATAATTGCAGGGATGAACAGTCTTCACATGTCTCACCATGCTGACGGTTCCAAATGAATATTTTTTATTTGGATCACCTCTAGAAAGCATGGTCCCACTCACCTTACAGGTAACCTTGGCAGCATTCACTTTCTTTTCTCCTTCTGGAAAGGAAAAAAAATCCAGATTAATGCCTCCTTCCTGTGTGGGGCTGGGTCTTCCTGCACAAATTCTTCTTCTGAAGAGTGTTCAGATAAACTTTCATTCTGCTGTTTTTTTTTTTATTTGGAAAACACAGGAACTTCTCAAAACAGATGGTTCTTCAGTAAAGGTGAAAGAAGAATGATTGAAATGGGTGGGGTCCTTCAACAGTTAGAATAGGAATTATTATGAACTAATCAAATCTCTTGTTTTGAAGTCACGCAGGGTGCACTTACGATGCGAGTATGCTCGACGTACCCTGCGCTTTATGTAATTGCTTTTAAAAGTAATATACACTTATTAAAACTAAATGAATACTATTTTTATGATAACCTAAGATAATGTCTTGCCTTAAAATTTACATTAAATACATAAATATATCTTTTTAAGCATTAAAAAGGACATCGTGAGGTATGCATAGCGTACGCCGTAGAAACGCACATAACGTCATGCGGAAGCGCCGATGCGACGCGTAACGTCAAAATGTATTAGCAACTTATGGGCTGGTACGGGTACAGTATGATTACAGGTGCGAAGGATAATGCGAGGACAGTACGTGTACCATACGTTTACCACAAAAAAAGCAAAAAAATATATAGAAATTAATTTCAATATATTTAAAAAAAACTTAAAATAATACAAAAATAATTTTTAAATTTTGTTTCGTTATTATTTTACATTAAAAATATGTAATGTAATTTAAAAAATAAAACAGCTAAAAATAATTATTATAAAAAATTTACTAAATTAGTATAAAAAAATAAATATAACAATTAATAGATATAAACATTGGCATTTTTAAAACCTATGAAATTCACTGAAAAAAACATACGTTTTAGTCACGTTATAGTTAGGAATTAGCATTTAAAAAACCTTGCAAATTCACTGAAAAAAACGTAGTTTTCACACACGTTATAGTTAGGATTTAGCATTTAAAAAACCTTGAAAATTCACTGAAAAAACCATAGGTTTCACACATTTTATAGTTACCTGGATATTTCACTCATACAAAACCATTGAAATTCCCCCGTTATAGCATACTTGTGGGCCAACTACCACCCCTATTACCTTCTATAAGTCCCATAAAGCAGGATTTCTGAGATCTGATAGCAGGCCATTCCCCCATTTCTCCACACAACTCCTGGCACAACTATTAGTAGTGAAATGAAGTCCTCTTGGCTATTGAGGGTCCTTGGGGGCCAACTACCCCTCCTGTTACCTCCAGCAAGTCCCACACAGTGGGTTTGCTGAGAGGTTTACAGTGGCCATGCCCTTTTTCTCCTCCACTCTGCAAATGTGGCCTCTGGCACACTACTATTTGGGGAATGAAGTCTCCTTGGCTCTTGAGGGTCCTTGTGGGACAACTACCCTCCTGTTACCTATGGTAAGACCCACACAGATGGAGTGCTGAGAGGTGGTCACAGGCCATTCCCCCTTTCTCCACCACTCTCCAAAAGTGCCTCTTGGTGCATTGTTCCATGGTGGATAAAGTACACTTTAGTCATGAGACCCACAAAAGGTAGGGGACCTCATCCCCCCCCACCAGCAGTGCACCGAGAGGCACGTTTGCACCCAGGCCCCTAAGTAACCTCAGAAGTTAGGGGGACTTTATCCCCCAACCAAGAGCGCACCAGGAGGCGCTTTTGACGGTAGTGGAGAAAGGGGGTGGGGCCTTGGGTGAGTTGCCGGCTTCCAATTTTTTTTGATTTGAGGAAGGGGGGCTGGGGCCCTGGGGACCCCATTTCCCAGAACCTGACCCATTGTTTCATCTTTTTTCATTAAATGAAAAGGGAGGTGGGCTGTGCGGTTCCCCTCCATGGTCCCATCGGGCTCCCGCCTCCTGCGGGAGAAAGCATTGCTTTGTGCATCCAGGGAAATGCTGACATGCAAGTGCCCTAGGTATTGTCACTAAACAATAAACAGTAATCATAAGAGAGCTAACACTCGGGGGCCAGCGCATGTTGGCATAGGGCTTAATTGGTCATGACTGCCCTCTCAGGCAACAATCGCATAAGTCCATTAACAGTAAATGTCATATAGAGCCTAGATTGACTCTATGGTTATGGTGTTGTGTGACTGCATGCAGGAAAGTCCAGGCCTGTAATTCTCAACGAGCTCATTGCATACAGTGATTGTTGATCTGTTCCACCAACAAGCCTGGTGAGCAAGCTTGCGGGTACAGGCACACCGTGTCTGATCACCCGACAAATAAACCATTTATTTGTGGCAGAACATGGTGTCATCATTCCTTGATGTCCGAGGTTTTTGTCAATTTTAACCAGACCTTGCTTGGTTGGTCTGTTTCTGACAACGCACCGTCTGCTCTGGAGTAGTGGCGGCGAAAAACAAAAAACAAGGAGAGAGTTGTAATATATATATACAAAACCATTGAAATTCCCACGTTATAGTTAGTTGTACTCACTATAACTTGCGCGCCTGCAATCCACTGCTGATGATGTCACATATTACATCATTCATGACATGGTCAGTGACATCACTGATGACATCACTTATGACATCTCAAATGACATCACTGATGGCATCACTGATGACATCTCAAATGACATCACTGATGACATCATCCAGTGACTGTGTGTTTCTGTAAAGTTTAAATATGTTTTAAATGTTTAAGAATGAGTGGGTGTATAAGTGTCTGGATGAAGGATTTAGTTGGTGCGTGACTGACTTTATGAGTGAGTGATTAAATGGGTCTTACCGAATGCATAGGTTAGTGACTAAACTGTCTGAATGTGTGCATCAGTATGTCTGTTGTTGTGTAAGCTGCTGCATGTGTTGATCAATAACTATATGAGTGGCTGTATGGGTTATTGATTGGTTGCCCAAGTATTTGTATGTAAGGCTGAGTGTGTGTATGGGTGGTAGGAGGTGTGTGATTCTGTGCATAGATGTGTGAGCAGTTGATTCACTAGATGTATGGGTTCAAGAGTGCATGAGGAAACCGCTGTATGGGCGGTTGACTGTGTGCATGTGAGAGTTGGCATATATAAATGACTATACATGAGACCCAGTGGTTGTGTGAGTGACTGTAAGGATCAATGTGTACTTGTATCAGTGATTGTATAAGAGAGTAAGTATGTGTTAGTATATGTTTGTATAATTGAGGTGTTGTGTGTATAACTGTATAGATGAGGAAATGGGAGTGTGATTGATTCTTTGGATGACTGACTAGATATGTGAGTAACTCCATGGATGAGTAGCAGTGTGTGAGTGTCTGTTTAGGTGTATGAGTGCATATGATAGTGTTGTATTGATGCATGTCTGTATGTATGAGTGATTGTATGTGTGAATGAGTGGATGTGTGTGCCTAGGAATCAGTGAGTGCGTATGTAGTAACTGGTATTGGTGTGTCAATGGTTTCAGGAATGATAGTTTGTATTTAACACTAGGTGTATCAAAGGTTAGATTAGTGTGTGAGGAGGTGCATCCTATTATCGTATGGATGATGTCATCAGTGATGTCATCAGTGACGTAATTTGAGATGTCATCAGTGATGTCATCAGTGATGTCATTTGAGATGTCATTTGAGATGTCATCAGTGATGTCATCAGTGATGTCACAGACCATGTCATGAATGATGTAATATGTGACATCATCAGCAGTGGATTGCAGGCGCGCGAATTATAGTGAGTCTCACTAACTATAACATGGGAATTTCAATGGTTTTGTATGAGTAAAATGTTCAGCTAACTATAACTGGTGTGAAACCTATGGTTTTTTTTGTGAATTTCAAAGGTTTTTTAAAGCTAATTCCTTACCATATCAAGTTTGTAACCTATGATTTTTAAAGTGAATTTTTATTTTTTTTAGCAGCTGTTTTTTAAAACTATTAATTATTTATTTATTTATTTTTTTCTAAAATTAATTTTTCAATGTATTTTTTTTTTTTTTTATCATTTTGTCTCGGAGCGCTCAGGGTGCGCGCAAGTAAGCTCACCCGAGAGCGCAGCGAGAGCGCTATCCCGTGTGCGGGGAAAAAAAAGTTTGTATTTAATGTAAAAAATAATGCAAGACATTTAGTGGCATACTTATGAAAGTAATATTTTTGATTTTAAATACCCGTATTTTAACTTTAAACGTATTTCCGAAAAGCTAGCAAAACGTCCTTTAGGCGCATCGCGTAAGCGCCTCCGGAAGCGCCTACGTGCGCGCCGCGTAAGCGCCCCCGGAAGCGCTCCGGTGCGCGCAGCATAAGCGCGTCAAGTCTTGTGACCTTAAAATAACACTTTTCATTGGTTCTTTACAGTTTTTTTTACAACTAATGAAAACAACACCCATTTCCTTCACTACCTCTTTCACTTTGGAGAGAGCAAGACCTGTTCTCTGTTTCTCTTTGTTACTTTAGAAAGAATGGCTGCAAGACCACCTAGCAGCAGTGAGGACTCTGATGAGTTTATCCAGGAGGACCCTCCTTAGCCAAAGGTGAAGGAGCACTTTATCTGGGAAAAAAAATTCTATTCCACCAGGAGAGAAAAAGGTTAATGCCCCAAAGGTGGAGTGCAAAATATGCCAAACTGTTCTTTCACGGGGTGACCCTAGAAGAAAATATAGTTTTGGCAACTCAAAAATGATCAGGCATGTTCAAAGGAGGCACCCCCCGAACTATGCCCGGGAGAGTGTCAGGGACCTGGCACGTAATCCCTGAGACATGGCGCCTCAACTTCCACCCGAGGAGCAACATCATCGGGGAGAGGAAGAGCAGTGGAGCTGATACCGAACATTCAGCCAGCATTTTCTGACATCACCATTAAATGTAAGCAGTGTGACGAACTGCTTTGCTATGGAGAGCAGAGTATCAAGCTAATTGTACGCAAAAGAGAAGACCATCGGTGCCCTCCCCAGCCCTAATTTTTCCCCTTTTATTTGCTCCTGTTGAGCAGTTTGGCATTCCCTATTTTTGTTTTTGTTCAGAAAAAAAAATAAAAAAATTTAAAAACGTTCGGAAAAAGTAAAAAAATAAATAAAACCTAAAAAAGAAGAAAAAAAACAGTTCTTTTTAGAACTACCTCCAATTCTCCAAAAAGAGCTGTATTCTTTACAAATTCAAAACGACTGAGTGAAGTGGAGTGCAGTGAGAGAGGAAAGGAAAATGAGTGAGGGAGCTAAGAAAGGGACGAGAGGGGAAGGGAAGTGAAGTAGGGGGATTGAAAGAAGGTGAGTGTGGGAGGTGAATGAGGGGAAGAGGAGTGAACATGGGGAATGAGGATAAGTGAAGAAAGCGGAGTAAGGGAACGGGGTGAGGAAGGGTAAGAGAAGAGCAGTGAGATTGAGGAAAGAGGGGTGATAGAGAGTTGAGTGAGAGAAGAGTACTGAGGTTAAGGAAAAGAATGTTGAGAAACTACATTTTGTACGTCAAACTTACCTTATAAGTAATGTAAACTTACTTACATATTTTCAGTAAATGTAATATCTGTGGAAGAGAAAAAAAGTAAGTTATAATATTTATAATATATATTTTACAATACAAGAGAGAAAGCAAGAGATTAAAAGTCAAAAGGGTAGTAAGAGATAAAGTAGGAGAGAAGAAATCAGAAAGGAAAACAAAGGAATGGTGAAGGTCAGAGAGAGTGAAAAAGAAATAGAGGGAGAGCAAATTACGAAGAGGATAATGACATGGATACATTCAATGTCAGAGAACAAGAGAAGGAGAGAGAAATAAAGTGAAAGCGAGTAAGATACTAAAGGAATGTGCATTAGGAATACTAAAGAAAGAAAGGGGAGTAAAGAAAGGAGAGTGAGTGACAGGGAAGCAGGAGTGAGTGATGGTGGATTCATGACATTAAGGGATGGAATGTGAGTAAGGGTGAATGTAGGGTCGTAAGACTGTGAGGGGACAATGGGAATGAGGGTAACAGAGAGGGAGTGAGGGAAGACAAGTGAGAATATGAGAGAATAGAGGGAGTGAGAAAAAGAGTGAGTAAAGGGGAGTTAGGTGAGTGAATGAAGGGGAATGACTGAGGGAGCAAAGGAAAGAAAGAAAGAGAAGAGAAGTGAAGCAAAGAGACTAGGAAAAGGTGAGTGCTTGAGGAGACAAAGAGGAAGGGGAATTAAGGATGATGAATGAGGATAACTGAGGGAACCGGAGTTAGGGAACAAGGATGAGAGAGGGTGAGTGAAGAGCAGTGAGGTTGAGGAAAGAGGGAAGATAGAGGGAGGATAAAGGCAAGTGAGCATGAGACAAGGGGAGTGAAGGAGTGAGGACAAAGAGGTAGTGAAAGAAAGAGAGACAGAAAGGGACTGAGTGAGAGAACAAAGAAAGGTAAGTGAGGAAGTGTGGGTGAGTTATAGGGAGTAAGCGTGATGGAAGAGGAGTGAGAGAGTGAGGGGATGGAGGTAGTGAAGCTAAGAGAGAGGGGTTGAAGGAAGGAGAATGAGGATGTGACAGGACAGAGGTAGTGAGAGAAAGAGTGAGTGAAGTGGAGTAAGGTGAGTGAGGTAAGGGGAATGAGTGACTAAGCGAATGAAGGGAATAGAGGGGAAGAGGACTGAAGCATAGGTACTGAGAGAAGGTGAGTGGGGGATGAAAGTTAAGTGAAATGGAGAGAAAGATAGGGAATGAGGGGTAGTGAGGGAACCAGACTAAAAGAATGGGAGTGAAAGAACGGCAGAGAGCATGAGTAAAGAGGGATGAAAGAGGGTGAATAAAAGTGAGTGAGGGTAAGACAAAGGGAGTAAGGAAGTGAGGGGATAGAGGTACTGAAGGAAAGAGTGACAGTAAAGGACTGAGTGAGGGAGCAAAGAAAGATAAGTGAGGGAGTGTGGCTGAGTTATAGGGAGTGAGCGTGACAGAAGAGGAATGAGAGACTAAGAGGACAGAGAGAATGGGGGTAAGAGAGAGAGAGTGAGGGAAGCGGATTGAGGAAGTAAGACGACAGAGGGAGTGAGAGAAGGAGTTAGTGAAGTGGACTAAGGAGAGTAACGGAAGGGAAAAGAGTGAAGGAGCAAAGGAAGGGAAGAGAGAGGAAGGGAAGTAAAACAGGAGAGCTGAAAGAAAGTGAGTGTGGGAGTGTGGCTGAGTTATAGGGAATGAGCGTGACAGAAGAGGAGTGAGAAACTAAGAGGGCGGAGAGAATGACGCTAACAGAGAGAGAATGAGGGAAGGAGAGTGTAGAAGTAAGAGGACAGAGGGAGTAAGAGAAGGAGTTAGTGAAGTGGAGTAAGGAGAATAAGGGAAGGGAAAAGAGTGAAGAAGCGAAGGAAATGAAGAGAAAGGAAGAGAAATGAAGGAGAAGGTCTAAAAGAAGGTGAGTGTGGGAGGGGAGTGAGGAAAAGGGGAGTAAACTTGGGGATTGAGAATAAGTGAGGGAAGCGCAGTAAGGGAACGGGGGTGTGGGTGTATGAGAGAACAGTAGTGAGTTTCAGGAAAAGAGTGTTAAAAAACTAAATTTTGTATGTCAAACTTACCTTATAAGTAATGTAAACTTACTTACATATTTTCAGTAAATGTAATATCTGTGGAAGAGAAAAAGAAATAAGTTCTAATACTTATAATATATATATTTTACAATACAAGAGAGATAGCAGGAGATTAAAAGTCATAAAAGAGTAGTAAGAGATAAAGTAGGAGTGAAGGACTCAGAAAGGAAAACAAAGGAATGGTGAAAGTTAGAGAGAGTGAAAAAGAAATAGAGGGAGAGCAAATTACTAAAAGGAAAATGTCATGGATACATTCAGTGACAGAGAACAAGAGAAAGAGAGAGAAATGAAGTGAAAGTGAGTAAGATACTAAAGGAATGTGCATTAGGAAAACTAAAGAAAGAAAGGAGAGTAAAGAAAGGGGAGTGAGTGACAGGGAAGCAGGAGTGATTGATGGTGGATTCATAACATTGAGGGATGGAATGTGAGTGAGGGTGAATGTAGGGTCGTAAGACAGTGAGGGGACAATGGGAATGAGGGTAACAGAGAGGGAGTGAGGGAAGACAAGTGAGAATATGAGAGAATAGAGGGAGTGAGAAAAAGAGTGAATAAAGGGGAGTTGGGTGAGTGAGGGAAGGGGAATGACTGAGGGAGCAAAGGAAGGAATGAAGGGGAAGAGAAGTGAAGCAAAGGGACTGGGAAAAGCTGAGTGCTTGAGGAGAGAAAGAGGAAGGGGAGTTAAGGATGATGAATGAGGATAACTGAAGGAACCGGAGTAAGGGAACAAGGGTGAGGGAGGGTGAGTAAAGAGCAGTGAGGTTGAGGAAAGAGGGAAGATAGAGGGAGGATAAAGGCAAGGGAGCATGAGACAAGGGGAGTGAAGGAGTGAGGACATAGAGGTAGTGAAAGAAAGAGAGACAGAAAGAGACTGAGTGAGAGAGCAAAGAAAGGTAAGTGAGAGAGTGTGGGTGAGTTATAGGGAGTGAGCGAGACAAAAGAGGAGTGAGAGACTCAAGGGATGGAGAATGTAAGGCTAAAAGAGAGGGACTGAGAGAAGGGGACTGAGGAAGTGAGAGGACAGAGGGAGTGACTTAAGGAGTGAGAGAATTTGAGTAAGGTGAATAAAGGAAGAAGAATGAGTGAGGGAGCAAATGAAAGAAAGAGAGGGGAAGGGAAGTGAAGAAGGGAGACTGAAAGAAGTTGAGTGTGGGAGGGGAGTTAGGGAAAGGGCAGTAAACATGAGGAATGAAAATAACTGAGGCAAGTGGAGTAAGGGAATGGGGGAGAAGTAGACTGAAAGAAGGGTAGTGAGGTTGAGGAAAGAGGAGTGATAGAGGGTGGATAAAGGCGAGTGAGCATAAGACAAGGGGAGCATAATATATATTTGATAATACAAAATACAAAAAAATTTGTACAACATGGTATATGGTTTATTTTTGCTGTTCTCAGTATATATTGCATTTCACTTAAAACAGTGACTTCAATACTACTTATCATATGACAGAGGGCAAAAAAAAACACATTCAAAATGGTTGTGTTTTTTGGGGGGGCGTGGCTTGGACGGCAAGCATGGCGGACGCAGCCTAGTGGAGCTCCGTCCTCGCCAGCAGACTATCTGTCGAAATATCCTGTTCCCCCGCATCGCACAGCGGCCCTGAGAGTGGCGCTTGGTGCGAGGAGTAGCGGAGCCCGCATCGGTGCATTTTGGGCCGATTTTGCGCACCTGGAGACGAGTGAGAGCAGGCGGACGCTGTGCGGCCTTGGCGGCCCCTGGAAGCCGGGGCGCTTGAGTTTCGCGACCCCGGGAAACATCTCGCAGAGGCGGCCGGGACCCGGCTGACGGGCGGCGGACCGGCAGCGATGGAGGGCCGCGTCTGGCCCTGTGCACCTTGGGGACACCTTGGCCTACACCTGGGGTGCCCTGATCTTGCTGCAGCGACCCTGTGAGAGGTGAGAGGCGGTGGAGCAACGAGTCCCGACTGGAGGACAGAGAACGAGCTGCCGGAGCAGAGCAACTCAGTGTGGGCCCCTCCTTCCTCCTTGGCCCCCGGGAGGTGAAAGACTGCGTGCAGGAGTGGTGGTGATCCTGGGAGGTCGATCGGCGGTGTTGAGGCCTAGAGCGGACCTCGGTTTTCGTGACACTCAGCAGCGCGCCGGTGAGGCGGCCCAGGGCCTGGCGGCAGAGGAGGCCGGCCGGACACCATCGTGAGGCCTGACTGGCCCAGGCATTGACGCGGAGAGCCCAGCAGAGCGCTTGAGAGGCGGGAGTCCCGGCAGCCATACAAATCAGGTACAAGTCAGGGGGGGCCCCTGGACGGTAGCGGAAGGATCAGCGCCACGCCAGAGGAGGGTCGGAGGTGGCAGAGATCTGGCTGGGGGGCTCCGGGGCCCCGCATGTGCACGCTGCTGCCGGGCCTGGACCTCGAAGGGCGCCATAGGGGCCAATAGACACTGTGGTGAGATACCTGGCCCGTTTGCTCGGCGGTCAGTCGGGACCGCGGTGGGCCCCCGGTGCGGAGGCTTAGTGGGCGGCGATCCGACAGTGCCCGCGGGGCAGCCTAAGACGACTCTTGTGCAGTACACCTATCGTGACCCGCGGGGCAGGCGGCGGCAGGGGAGGCCCTAAGCAGGGACCCATTGACAAGTATACGGGGCCGGGGGGCAGTGCGGGGGCCTCGGGCGGCTCCCAGGCAGCCGGGCCAGACAATGCAGCACTAATGGCAGCTATCACCCAGTCCCGGGACGCGTTGGACGCCAAAATTGGGGCGGTGGGTTCAGATGTTACGCTCTTTTGTCAGGATCTGCGGAATGCGGTCTCCCGCATCACAGAAGCTGAAACCCGAATATCGGGAGTAGAAGACGATGTGGTGACCCTCAAACGCAAAGTGGCTGCTCTAGAATCCACGCAAAAGGGCCTGGCGCTTCGTGTGGAGGATGCAGAAGGACGCGCCAGGCGCAACAACCTCCGCTTTGTAGGACTGCCTGAAGGCTGTGAGAAGGGCGACATGGAGGGATTCCTCACGTGGTGGATTGAAAGCTGGGTCCCACCTGACACCTTGTCCAGGTGCTTTGTTATAGAACGGGCACATCGGGCCCTGATGCAAAAACCGCCGGAGGGAGCGAGGCCGCGGCCGGTGATTGCGAAGCTTCTCAATTACCACGACAGAGATGTGATCCTTAAACAGGCCAGAGTGAAAGAACCCCTGCGATATGAAAATCACACGATTTTGATCTTTCCAGACTAAACTCGCTTGGTGCAACAGCAGCGCCAGTCCTTTACAGCGGCCAAGGCCTGGCTACGCGACCTGAAGATAAAGTATGCACTTCTCTATCCGGCCCGCCTGAGAGTTATATTTCAATCTCGTACGCACTTCTTTGATCGCCCAGAGGATGTATTTCTATGGACGGATGAAATTAGACCGGTAAAAGTGCACACTCCTCCGGGGCGAGATTCTGACTCCTCACATGATGATGTAAGGACAATTGGAGATCCTGCTCCTGACAGCGGTCTGTATCAAGCACAGCTTCGGAGACGGCGTCTGTGATGACCGAGAGGAAGAAGAAGGACACGTGAGGGCGCCTGGTGCTATATTGCGGACAGATTGACTTAATTTCTTGCTCGTCTGGGGTGTATGCTGGTGGGGAGAGCGACGTGCTTGCGCCAGATGCGGGACCACATGAGTGCATGAGGGGCGGCTGTGGATCGGGGGGGAGTGAACGGGCGGGGGGGTTCCTTTCAGGTGAGGGTGGGTGGGAGTAGATGTTGGGCGAGTAAACCACAGTTATGGGGATCCATTGGTGGGGTGGGTTGTCGGCCTCACGTTGGAGGCAGAAGCCGCGCTACACCGCGACAGGTACGTCATCGTTTTATGAGGTATGGGGGGGAGTGGGGGGGAGTTCTGGGGAGTTGGAGAATGTTGACTAGGTGGGGGGACTGCACGGCTCTGATGCAATCGGGAGGGTGGCTGGTAGCACACACAGATAGCGAGTGTCATGAATGCTGGCTGTGACAGGTCCTTGATGTCGACCCTGGATAGAGGGGCCGTTGGGCCTGGGGCCACACTGCGGGTCCTTAGCTGGAATGTAAGAGGAGTGTTGGACAAGGTTGAGCGGGGAGCAGTTCTAAAACAGGCTAAAAGAGTGGGGGCTGATGTTGTCATGCTGCAGGAAACGCATCTCCTGGGGACTAAGGCATTATGCCTCCAGCGCTTTGGCTACAGTCAGGTTTTTCACGCTGGTTTTGCCAGGGGATCCAGAGGTGTGGCCATCCTGGTGCACCGCAGGGTCTCTTATGTACACTCCACTCATTGGCGAGACCCACAGGGCAGATATATCTTTATTCAGGGTACACTTGGAGACGAGGAGGTAGTGTTTAGCTGCGTGTATGCTCCGCCCCCCTTGCAGTGGTCCTTGGTTGAAAATATATTAGCAGTGTGGGCGGATATCCCGAATGGGTTGGCTGTCATTGGGGGGACTGGAACGATGTGATGGACCAGGCGCGCGACAGGTACAGGCCCGGGGGGGGACAGTCGCATCCGGACACACCAAATTGCATAACATGACCCGGAATCTGGGATGGGTGGACACGTGGAGATACATACGAGGCACACAGCGAGAATACACCTTCCTTTCGGCAGTTCACCGTTCATTCTCTAGGTTGGACTATATCTTCGTCCCCATGGCAGTTCAGGGTAGGGTGGAGGCCGCGGATATCTTGTCGCGGGGACTGTCTGACCATTCTCCAGTGGCGGTCACAATTAGTTTGGACCGCAGGAAGCAGCAGTTTCGTTGGCGCCTTTCAGTTTGGCACCTACAGTTGGGAGATTACCAGGCCCATATGCGAAAGGCCATAGCACAATATCTGGCTGAGAATACTGGCACCGTGGCGACTAAGGCGACGCTCTGGGAAGCCATGAAGCCCACGTTGCGGGGCATTGATATAGCGTGATGTGTGGCAGCAAAGAGGCGCTGCAGGGAGACTCTCGGTCAAGCGGAGGCGACAGTACGGGATCTAGAGCGGCAAAGTGGTCCAGAAGGGGACGGCAGAGCGCTGGAGCAACTGCTGTTAGCGCAACAGTCCTACGCTTCATTGCTACTAGATGAGGCGCGGCACATGTGGCTGGCGACCCGCAGCAGGATATACCAGTGGGGGGATGAATCTGGGACGATGTTGCATAGGTTGTGCCAGGGCCAGTTCCAAACCCAGACCCCTCCAAGAATCCTAGATGGGTCTGGCGCCCTGATAACAGATCCCATTTCACTCTCGGAAAGATTTGCGACTTACTATGCCGCCCAGTACTCCCAGCATGAATGCATTGGTGAGGACTTGATTGACAAGTTTATAGCGGATCTGCCTCCGCGGGCACTTTCAGATGAAGCCCGCAATTGCCTGGACAGACCTCCGATGGAAGACGAGCTGGGGACCGCTCTTGGAGAACTGAACACAGGGAAAGCCCCTGGCCCCAACGGCTTCCCCAGCGAATTCTTTAAGAAGTTTCATCTCCAGTTGGGAACCCACTATAGAGCAGTAGTGGAGGAGGCACGGGAACTAGGCTGCATGCCCCAAGACTCGAGACACGCTGAGTTGGTGGTCTTCCACAAACCCGGTCGACCTCCCGAGGAATACGCATCGTATCGCCCGATCTCCTTGTTAAATGTGGAGGCCAAAGTCTTGGCTAAGGCCCTGGCCAATAGATTTTTGCCATACATCTCTGATCTCATACGCCGCGTATGCCGAGAGCTGGATGACCGATACCCTATCACAGGTTCGGCGATTTACATTGTATGTTTCCGGCATTGCGCTGAAGTAGTTGGGCAGGGACTATTTTCCGGGGAACCTCGAGGTTCGATATACAGTTAAGAGGCTGGCCCAAATGAAAAACTGGTTTTTAATCTCTCCACGTGAGAAACGGGTTATCTTCAAGATCTACAGGCTGACAAACGCCATCTTTTACCCTTGAGAACGCACGTCTGACCTGTACAGATCACCATTCGGATCTACATGATACTTTGAATCTCTCCTTTTGGAGTCTTGAGTTTATCAATTTTCGCCCTGACGAAGTTCCAAAAGCCAAGAAAGGAACGAAACGCGTGGCTGTGCCTATGATGTCTGAAAGAATTTTGGAATAAAGAAGAATTTATATAAATAAGCAATTTCTGATATTGACTTCTTTGAGAGTGCACCTTCTACTTTGTTTCTATATTTTCATTAATTACGCATCCCACGGCAGCGGATGTTGGAAGAGTTTGCACCACTGTGTACTAGGAACTATATGAATCGTTGTGCATGACCTGGTTTGCTGCTTTGGTCCTTCTGTCTAACTCAATTGCAGAATCATCAATACCCGATCCAACCCGCATGGTTTCAGCGAGTGAACACGGTCCTGGGACAGTTTCTCTGGGAGGGCGGCTCTGTAAGGGTGGCGCTGCACATGTGCTTTCGTTCCACATACGGAGGGGGGCTGGCGACCTCAGATGTTCTTTCCTATTACCAGGTGTCCCATTTACTAGTCCAGAATGATTGGTGGTATGGGGACAGGGGAGACCCAGCCTATGCGCTGGAGCGATTACTAATGGAACCGCACACACTACACACGCTGCTATACGCGCCAAAGATATGTGGGGCCTTGCCGGCGGCAACGCAGATTGTGTGCGACGTTTGGCGGCGAGCGCTGAGGCGAATGGGATGGTGGCGAACTCTGACCGAGGAGACTCCCCTCTGGCGCAATGGCCGCCTCCCAGGCCTGGCTTCCTTGGTGGGGTTTGCGGGATGGGACGCCATCGGCATTTCTAGGTTGGGGGATGTCATGGCCGGGACGACGCTTAAAACATTCCAGGAGCTACGAGTAGAATATGATATGCCACATAAGCTGTTTTTCCGCTACCTGCAACTTGCCCTGGCTCCGGACCTGGCGGGTCTACTGTCCCTCCCTGAGTTTAGCCCCTTAGAGGCCCGAGTCTTTATGGGGGAGCTGGCTACCAAAAAGATTTCCCGCATTTATCAATCCCTGTTCATACATTGCTCCTCTGATTTATGCTCCCTTAAGGAGAAATGGGAAGAAGATGTTGGGCCGTTGGAGGAGGAGGATTGGAATGAGGCGCTGGCGAGCTCTAGAGGCGCGGCCATTTCGATCCGGCTCCGGCTGATTCAATTCAAATACCTCCATAGAGTGTACTATACGCGGCAGAGGTTGTGGAGGGCGGGACTCATTGCATCCCCAGAGTGTACCAGATGTGGGAGTGAGGGGGGTACTTTCCTTCATACAGTGTGGAGCTGTGGGCGACTGAGTAGGTTCTGGTGTGGGGTCTGGAATGGATTGGATGAGGCACTGGGCTGGGTGCTCCCGCGCATGCCAAGCTTGGGTCTGCTGCATGTGCTGGAGGGAGTGGGGGGCAACCTGTACAAAAGACATTTGCTACTCTTGGGACTAACGATAGCCAAGCGTGACATAGCGAGGGCCTGGAAGGATCCACAGCCCCCGTCACTCCTTGTTTGGAAAATAGGCCTTGACTTCTGTATGGGGATGGAAAGGCCCATTTTTCTGGCCCGTGGTTGCCCCAGCAAACACTACCAGATATGGAAGAGGTGGGCTGAATACAGGGGTCTTTGGCTAGAGCCGCCGACAGAGCGGGATCCGGATACTGACGTTTGATTGAGCTCGCTGATTGGATGGGTGTGCGAGAGTGACGTGAACGATCAAAGGCCGTGTGGGTGGGGAGGGATTGGGGTGAGGGGGTGGGGGGTTAGTTGGGGGGGGCTCGGGGGTTGGGAGGGGAGACTTGTTTACTATGATTGTTCCCTTTGTTTGACTACGAAGATATGACGGATTGCGATCCTGTACAAATGTATTGATATCTCGCAGATACCTCTGGGATACAGAGGTCTGTGGCTCCATATGTGATCTGTCAATAAAATCTGTTTAAAAAAAATGGTTGTGTTTAAAAAACCCATACAACGTTTCAATAAATAATGAAAAATTTTGAAAAAATGTATCTTAAGTCACTTTTGATCCACATACTTTTCCACGAGGCCAAATAGTATATGGAAAGTCCTTTTCTTTGGAAATTACTCAAGAGTGTTCTTAATCTCCCATTTACCCGAGTTTTTGAAAGAAAAGCTCCAACATCTTTTACATTATGAAACAATAGTTTTATTTCCAACTCCTTGATTACTTTTCATTAATATTTCCTACAATACTCACATCACACACTACGTGATACACTTATACTATCTCTATGACAACTACATGTTTTTTATTATCTTCATCACTCTCACTCGGAAAGTAGTATTGAACAACAAACTAAAGTTCATTAACTGCTCCAAACTTCATAGGCCAATTACCTTCCCTAAAATTTCGGTTTTAAGAACACTAGGTAAGAATTTTGTAAGTCAGAAGGTAAACGTTGTTTGAAAGTCAATTGAGTATCATCACAGTTACTCCAGCCTTTTTGACATTTTAAATAAGCTGTGTAATGTCCTGATGTTGTTGAAGGACCATCATGGTAAATAATTGCTGCAGTTGCAAAGGTTCTTCCTGAAATCGATAATTGAGAAGCCACAAAATTTTTAATTAAAGTTGTCAATTTAGTTCCATCAGGTCTACATCATTGGAACATTAAAATTACATACTGTCCATATCTTTGTATAAATAATGTTGATAGCATTGCAGATTTACATCGAGTACAGACCATGTTTTGATTTGCTTCTTTAACTAGATTATTAAAAGACACTGATTTGCAGTTTGGTAAAGTCAAATATATAAATATTTCAGTGTCTATTGTAGTACTACTTGAAAAGGAGCAATTGTCGCAGTCATGTTGCCATTCATAAGAAAGGCCAAAAAGATTTTCTACATCTACACCTTCATCTTGCAATACAACAAGTATATACATTAGAAATTCCTGACAATCTTGCTGAATATTCTGTGAAAATTGATTTAGACCAGAACATATGTTTAAACATTTCGAATTTCAGAAACACTTTGTATTTTTGTTCTATCACTGCTACATTTCTCAAACACAGAATTCAACAAACAACAAAATCTTTGATCTCGTTTTTCAGTAATCTGCTCTTGTACAGTTTGGAGAAAAAAAACAACATTAACCACTACATTAGCATAGCAGTTGACACCAGAACTGTTTCAAAACTGAAATCCAACAACATCTTTAACTGAATCCTTTTCCTTTCTGCTTACAATTACTGGTTCATCTACTTTTTTTCTTTTTGCTACAACTTCACTACAATATTTCTCATTTCTTCTTTTTCGACCTATCACACGCTTTTCAAATAGAGGATATTGAGGTAAATTTGGAGCATACTCTCTTCTTAACCTATTATATTCTTTTAAACAATTTAGATCTGCACTAAGCTTTGTCTCATCAAAATCAATCAAGTACAATCCAGATAAAGTTCTCACTCGAGATAAAGCAACATATGCCATACCCTCCTTGAACACAGAACGTCCAATATTTACCAAAGCACTATCTACACTTAAACCGTGAGATTTATGAATAGTCACTGCATATGCCAAAGAACCAGGAAACTGTTTTCGGCGGACATATAAATATTTCACAAGCAAAAATATCGAGCAGAACAACGACTGATTTGTTGTACTTCTTCAATAGCATCAAATTTAATTTTTAGAAATTCAATTCCATCTCTATTTCGGTAATTCACAAAATCCACAAGATGACCCATTGCTCCATTTACTAAACCTCTTTCCACATATAAATTACGTCGTAAAATTATACGACAATTTATAGATGCATACAGAGTCTTTTCCAAACCAGCAGTTTTAGATATTGTCTTCTCTAAAGAATCCAATTTTGATTTCAACTTTTCTGACAAAATATTAGTTGCTCCTTCATGCTCTATTTTATCAATAGCTTCCAGTTTCACAATCTCTTCATTTTCTAACTTTAACATTTTGTTGTTGAAGATTGAACATTCTTGCAGAGTTGGCATCAAGCATATGACAGATTTGTTTTCAGGAATTTTCTTAAAAATATTCTCTGGGAGAATGTTTTCGTTTGGAAACAAATTTGAAATTAATCGTGCATGTAAAGCTTCTTTGCCATGCTCACTTACTTTTCCAATTCTTACATCTTGTAGAATATTTTTATAATCTTCATCCTTTGCCTCTCGCATATTTTGAAGCAGTTGAAATTTAACCATTTCCAATGCTTCCTAAGCACTTCCTGGTATCTTCATGCGTAAGCATTTTAAACACTGGTTGTCCTTTCACTGGAGTTAGCTGCAGTAGATCTCCAAAAACAATGATGTGTTTGCCTCCAAATAACATATCATACTCTGTTTTAAGAATTTCTTGCATTCTTAAATGCACAAAAGCAAGCATTACATTTGATACCACGCTTACCTCATCAATTATAAGAAGTTTCATTTTCTTTAGGACTCTTGAAACTTCACAACAAGCTTCTCCAGATATTTTGTGGTATTGTAATTTATTATCATGCTCTACTAGCAGCATCAATAAACAATGTAAAGTTATCCATTTAATGTTATGTGCTGCCAATCCAGTTGGAGCGGTAACAACACAAGACAGCGATGACTCCGTTCTTTTCTGCAGATAAGTTGCAATTGCTTTAATCAGAAAACTTTTTCCAGTTCCTGCTTCTCCACTCACGTACAGTCGGACAGGCATAAATGATGTACATGAGCACTCTTTTTTCTCATGACATAAACCATGCTCAATCTGTTCTGTGACTTCATCATATATTTGTCTCTGCTCAACGTTTAGTTCTTTTTCGAAATCTTCTAAGTTAACTACATCCTCCTGAGCTTGTTCCATGGCTCTTTCCACTTCATCCATGGCAGTGGCAGCTTCATTTTGGATAATTGGTCCTCCTAGTGGATCCTGACTCAATGAAGCAGAACTCTGACTGTCTTGAGAACTGTCTCTAGCAATCTCTGCTGCAATTGTAGCTTCTTGCTGTATTTCCTCGTTCAACATTTGCGGATAATTTGAAAAAAACAGGACATTCTATGGTATCCTTGGTTGCATTGAACGAATCTTCATAACTGAGAAAATCTCCAAGTAGTTCCTCTTCTGTACGCCATGGCTTAAAGAGTTGCAAAAGAGCTAAATAGTAAAATACCCTTTTGTCAGGAGATTCACAACTCAATTTTCGATGATTAATCAAATGGCCTTTTCTTTGTTTCACCAGACATCCTTCACATCCAATTACAGCATATACTCCTTTAATCATATCTTCTGTGATGTTCCTCTTAAAAGTATAGGTTTGCAGAACTTCATAGAGACAAACGTTCTCAAGATGACTACTTCTATTTGGATAGTATGTATCCAACATGTTTGTCTTCAAAATATCTGTACTGTTTGGTTCTTTCTTCGCCAATTACTCTATTTCTTGTACAGATTTCAAAACTCGGTTTCGTGTTGCAGCAAGACCTAGACTCACCCAAATGATTGTTCTAGATTTCGCATATAGACTTGCTGATGATAACCGATCAGAACATTCATATGCTCCAATTTCTCGATGCGAAAACATCTTCAGACTGTAACTGTATAATTTCTTACTTAAACTCTTTTCATGTGAAATTTCCTCCCACATTTCCTTCAGGTCCATCTTATCTGATTTTGTGATGTAAGAAGTCACATATCGAGCCACAGCAATAGAGTTATCAGCAACATATTGAATATCCATGTTAGCATTCCACATGGACAAAATGACTGGGTTGTAGTCATTTATGTATTCGGACTCTTCTTTTCTACTTAGGTTGTATGTATTTTTTGGTGATTTTCTTGTCACAGTATGTAGCAGAGAAGACATAAAATTATTCACTCTTCCTTTCGATGTTATTGGACAGTATTTTCCACAATGATGGGTTTGAAAGCGTAAAACTTGATGTCTTAAATTGTTTTCTTCTGTACTTTTCGGAACAGCACATGCAGAATACTGTTCAATGAAACTAATCACTGTGTCATCAGAATCTGTTCCAAATTTGGGTGCATATTTGATCCATAGCAGCATATGTATGTGAGGAGCACCTCTTGCTTGATACTCCTTTCTCGAAAAGAAATGCAAAACCTCTCCAAGCTGAGGATTTTTTTTGTTTTGTGATAAAAGACATCATAGCTTCAAACCTATGATTGAAATACCTGCATACATTATCTGGATCCAAAGAGCACCGTTCTTCAGGTGTCTTGTATTCAATATTTTCAATGTTTGCATTTGCCTCTCGTAGAAATTGAAGTAAGTCTTCCCAAGCATACTCAGCACAGCTAAGAGTGAGGAACCATGCAGGAGTTCCTAAGTTGCTTAGCATACATTTCAATTCCCCATGACGACGGCACCAATACTCGTTAGTACCACGCTGACATGCCATGAGATTAATTAGCTGAGATTACAAAACACTGTCTTGCAGTTTGACTTTATCCATAAAGTCCCTTGCGGAAACATTTTGCAGAGGTACTCCACTTTTCAGTATATGGTTCACTGCATAAGAAAGTCCAGACAAATCACTCTCAAACAGTAGATGAAACAAATATGGAATGAATTGATGAAGCCTTGGATCTTCTGCATATAATCTTGAAGTCCGGTATTCAGATGCAGGAATTTGAACAGGTCGGTCGTCATATCGTCCACCTTGACCTGTTGGAAATAACTGTGGAAAACAACGGCTTCCAAACTTTCTTCCCATACACTAATGGGACTTCCTATTGCTTCTTTCATTTGAAACAAGTCAATAGCATTCCCCATTACTTCTTTGGAATGCAAAGGATGAACAGTATAATGTTCATAAATTTCTTCACTTCTAGAGACATCAACTTTTTCAATTTGCCCAGCTGAGAAATCACTGTCCTCTTCTACAGTTGTTCCTTCTTCTCCAACATATACATTTTTGTAGTAGTGATTGTTTTTTACCAAATACAACGTTGCCTTTTTGACTTTCCTAACATCCACTAATTCTTGCCAGATATTTTTACTCTTTGTTGGAACACCATTAACAAGAATAACCAGAGGTTCTTCTTCTACTTTTTCTACACCAATTGTATCAATATTTTTCTTAAAATCTAGAGGCAAATAAACAACTCTTCCCTTTAATCCTCTCTGTAAATCTGAAGGAGACAATTTCCCTGTCTTAGGCTTCATGCAAACAATAGCCTGAAAAGGATGCACACATTGAATCAGAATAGACTCATAGGTATTTAAATCCATCAATTCATAATACAACCTTCTCACTAATTTCCTCACTTTATTTTGATGCACTGCTAACATCCTAAAATGATGAAAAACACTCTGACATACTTTTCTTGAAAGACAAGCCAGTGAATGCCCACGCAAACCTGTTTTTTCAGGATCTAACTCTTGCAAAATCTTCATCTTTTGTTTTAGACTTTTCTTAGTATATGTCCGTAAGAAATTGAGAAACAAATCAATTGAATCCTGTCGCACACTACAAATACTACTACAATTCCAAGTATACACTGGAGCCTTAGGACATCTCCCTAAAACTTCATCAGCTAACACCCCTTCTGCATTTCTAGACACAATTTTTTCTTTTTTAACCGGACAACCGTCCTTCACCTCATATGCTCGACCACTGGTGTCAACTGTATGCACCAAATCATTATCCTGAAAGTAACTTTCTTCTTTAAAAAAATGGCTCACAACTTGAACTATGCTTCCATTCTCCAGAAAAAACATCACAAAAATTAGTCCGATTAATTACTCTTTTCCACTTACATTTTGATTTGAAAACATTGATTACCTTATCTAGTGAACGAATTCTATTCATTAATAAACCATATAACTTATTTTTCACTTTAAATGCCTGATCCACAATCTTGACTATGCTTTTTTTTCTTGTAAGAAGCAATCTTATTTTTATACATCTTTACATTTTTTAATACATTTGAAACTATTCAGTTATAAAACATTTGTCTACGATTGTCAATAAATTGATTTCTCCTTCTATTGCTATAGGGAATATCATCTCCTTCTACAGGTCTAACATTTTTTGAGGTGCACAGTTTTCTCTTTGTATTTAGAGATGGGGGGTTTTTCTTTGAAAGAACATCTTTTTTTTTACATTTAATTAATTTCCTTAAAAACTCCTTTGTTTGCTTACCAGGAGCATTCTTTTTTTCACTGAAGATTGTGTTTTGGATGAATCTTCTAATTCAGTTTTCTTGGACCATAAATGATGTTTAAAAACTTGTTATCGTCTTTGCTTCGTCAGCATATTCTTTATCTTTCTATAGATGATTACAATCGGTGGTAAAGAAAAAATAACATATTATAGACCTCTACAAACATACTACATAGGAATTACAATAAGTAAACGATATAAACACTAGTTTACAACATAAGTTTATACCACATCAACTGTGTCACAGCATTAGTGCAGTACAGTTTCATTATTAATCTCACTCTCTGTCTGCACCATCTCACTCTGTGCCTGTGTCTCATGTCACTCTGTGCCTGTGTCTCATCTCACTCTGTGCCTGTGTCTCATCTCACTCTGTACTCTGGAGAAGTGTGGCTCACTGGTTAGAGGAGGCAGACCCTGAAGCAGAGGTCAGACCTGGGACCGGGGTTCAATTCCCGATGCGGCAGGGTCTTGAGCCCAAATATCCACGGACTCGATAATTCTCGTTTCGGTGCCTACTTGAGTCACGGGTTCACACTCTGCAGCTCTGGGCATTAGCTTGCTTAATCTCCACTACGGCCCCCCCGCGGCGGGATGCCTGGCTTTCACCTTGGGGATGCCCAGTTCGGGTATCTCACAGGGAAAAGTCAGGACGGGTTCCCAAGGCAAGCGCCGAGATGCCTACGGGTAATCGAGCGCTATATAAGAACACATAATAATAATAATAATAATACCTGTGTCTCATCTCAGTCTGTGCCTGCCCCATCTCTCTCTTTGTGTGCGTCATTTCTCTCTTTGCGTGTCTCATCTCACTCTATGCCTGTGCCTCATCTCACTCTGTGCCTGTGTCTCATCTCACTCTGAGCCTGTGTCTCATCTAACTCTGTGCCTGTGTATCATCTCACTCTGTGCCTGCCCCATCTCTCTCTTTGTGTGTGTCATTTGTCTGTTTGTGTGTGTCTCATCTCACTCTGGTAAATGTTTTATGGTAAAAAGTATGGCTTTAATATTTTTGACAAGGATCACACTGAGTGTCTGTATGAAATAAGAAATTATATTTTCACATTTTTCAATAATGTCACCTATTTCTGCTCACAGTTTACAACTCTAAGCTTAAAGGGTACTCTGTGCCTGTGTCTCACCTCACTCTGAGCCTGTGTGTCATCTCACTCTGTGCCTGCCCCATCTCTCTCTCTTTGTATGTGTCATTTGTCTGTTTGCTTGTGTCTCATCTCACTCTGTGCCTACCCCCATCTCCAGGGTGTGCAAAAAACAGACCACATATATATAAGCAAGATTGGTGAGATGGTATGACCACAGACACACATAGGGGAGGCAGAGACAGACATGGTAGATTACATGTAACATTCTGGTCATGTGCCTAACATCACACTGTGAGTCAAGCTTGATTTTAAATGAATCTGGGTGAATAATTTGCTTAGTTGATGTGTTTAAAAATATGGGAATACATGTATTCTTGAAGGCAGTTAGGCTTTTGGATATGTACTAGTAGAGAATCTTAGGCAGCATTCTGTCTGGCCTCTTAGTTCACAAATAGACTGTAACCTGTGCAATTAAGATGCAGGGTGTGCCGTTGAAATGAAAAAGGAATGTTATATCTTGCTTATATATATGTGGTCTTTTTTTTGCCAGTAGAGACAGTGAGATAGTATGAGCAGAGACACACATATTGCATGCAGAGACAGACATGGTAGATTACATGTAACATTCTGGTCATGTGCCTAAGATCACACTGTGAGTCAAGTTAATTTTAATTGAATCTGGGTGAATAATTTGCTTAGTTGACGTGTTTAAAAATATGGGAATACATTTATTCTTGAAGTCAGTTAGGCTTTAGGAAATGTACTAGTAGAGAATCTTAGGTAGCATGTCTGTCTGGCCTCTTAGTTCACAAATAGGCTGTAAGCTGTGCAATAAAGATCCAGGCTGTGCTGTTGAAATGAATAGGGAATGTTATGTCTTGCTTATATATATGTGGTCTGTTTTTTTGCCAAATCCTCTTCTATTTCATTAACAAATTCTGACATGCAGTCTCCCAAGATGGCCACCAGAGACAAAAGAGCCCAAATGTAGCCCAAATATCACCCAGATGTAGCCCAAGCATAGCCCAATGACAGAATGTCCCAGAGTGTTCTAAAGAACAACTAGAGCGCTAACAGTCTTACTTATGACAAAAGTATGGCACACCAGAAGCCATCTTGATTCGAATGAAGTGGTACGTCTGAAAACATTTAATTTAAAAAGGAGCAAAATGAGGGGGTTCATTTTGCCATAGAAAGTATGATTAGCAGCAGACTTCCCTGGTGAGCAGTAGTTTTACTACAGTGATATAATGAGCAACTAGAGTGCTAACATTCAGAATTCATGGCAAATGTGTGACACATCTAAATGCCTTCTTGATGGTACCAAAGTAAACAAGCATTGAAAATGCAATAGATCTCGCCCTCGTTTAAGTTAAAGCCATTCTGTTTGTAATGAGGTGGCTTTTTAGCTTTGCTTTTATTAGTGTTTTTAAAACTTTCATGTAAATAACATGCATATGTATGCATATATGTATATGTATGCATGCATTTATATTTGTATTTATATAGATATGCAGATGATATATGTGTATATATGTATGTATATATATATATGGGAGTTCTTCAATGTTTACAATACTCCCTTTCCTTGCTAGGATTACAGCCTTGATCACAAGATCGAACTTTATGGCTCCACACACGGTACTTACCAGTCTACTGCATGATGGGAACTGCAGTCCAACAACTTTGAACTGCAGCTGAAACTATTCAGCAGGTGGAGCCAGCTGACCTCCGCTAATTGGGAGGATCTGAGATTATTAAGGGTGTGAGAAGGAGTGTTCCCGGTCAAAGCTTGCGGCATCCGAAGAAGGCAAAACGCCGAAATGCATCATGCCATACAAAAGCTGTCATTAAAGTGTTCCCGAAAGCTCCCTTTTGTGTCCTCTGGCTTTCTTCACGGAGGGGTCTGTTTTTTCATAGTTGACGTGCCCACCAGCAGCACGTGAAGAGGACCCGTTCCACTAAGTGTCCTGCGAATGTTGGTGACTTGTTGTGAATTACCCGAGGAATCGGATTTTGCAGGACCACCTCAGAGTCAGATCAGGCAAGTGGCCACTGTCGGGTACAGCCCGTGACTTCACGAGGGAAGCAGGATCACGGCATCCTAGTTTCATAGCCCGGTCGGACTTTGGAGATGGGGCTAGAACGTTGGGGACCCGATGAAACGCTTGGACTTTTATTTACGGGAGTTATTCATGTTTACAACACTCCCACTCCTTGCTAGGATTACAGCCTTGATCACAAGATAGAACTTTATGGCTCCACACACTGTACTTACCAGTCTACTGCATGATGGGAACTGCAGTCCAACAACTTTGAACTGCAGCTGAAACTATTCAGCAGGTGGAGCCAGATGACCTCCGCTAATTGGGAGGATCTGAGATTATTAAGGGTGTGAGAAGGAGTGTTCCCGGTCAAAGCTTGCGGCATCCGAAGAAGGCAAAACGCCGAAATGCATCATGCCATACAAAAGCTATCATTAAAGCGTTCCCGAAAGCTCCCTTTTGTGTCCTCTAGCTTTCTTCACGGAGGGGTCTATTTTTTCATATATAAATATATATACACATACATAAATGCATATGCATATATATGTGTATATGTGTGCGTGTAGAGAGAGGTAGAGAGGTAGCGGTGTAGAGGTAGAGAGGTAGAGGTAGAGAGGTAGAGGTAGAGAGGTAGAGACTAATAGAGAGAGAAGTATAGAGAGGTAGAGAGGTAGAGAGAAAAGAGTGAGTAATAGAGTAGAGAGTGAGTAGTAGAGAGTAGTAGAGAGCAGTAGAGATAGTAGCAGAGAGTGAGTAGTAGAGATTAGTAGAGTGAATAGTAGAGTGAGTAGTAGAGAGTAGTAGAGAGTGAGTAGTAGAGAGTGAGTAGTAGAGAGTAGTAGAGAGTAAGTAGTAGAGTGAGTAGTAGAGAGCAGTAGAGAGTGAGTAGTAGAGAGTAGTAAAGAGTGAGTAGTAGAGAGTATTAGAGAGTGAGTAGCAGAGAGAGAGAATAGTAGAGAGTAGTAGAGAGTGAGTAGTAGAGTGAGTAGTAGAGAGAGAGTAGTATAGAGTGAGTAGTAGAGAGTAGTAGAGAGTGAGTAGTAGAGAGTGAGTAGTAGAGAGTAGTAGAGAGAGAGTAGTAGAGAGTAGTAGAGAGTGAGAAGTAGAGAGTGAGTAGTAGAGAGTACTAGATAGTGAGTAGTAAAGAGTGAGTAGTAGAGAGAGAGCAGTAGAGAGTGAGTAGTAGAGAGTAGAGAGTAGTAGAGAGTGAGTAGTAGAGAGTAGTAGATAGTGAGTAGTAGGGAGTGAGTAGTAGAGAGAGAGTAGTAGAGAGTAGTAGAGTAGTAGAGAATGAGTAGTAGAGAGTAAGTATTAGAGAGTAGTGGAGTAGTAGAGAGTAAGTAGTAGAGAGTAGTGGAGAATATTCCAAAGTTTGGCACAGCACCACTTGCACAATAAGTCCAATCAAATCATATCACTTAGAGTCCTTATTGAAGCGCTGAATCTTGGTGTATATTCAAATGCTTTTATTTTCCTTCAGTTTATGTACCACAGCCAGCTGACGCGTTTCGTTCTGTACAACAGAACGTCTTCAGGGCGTTCTTATTTCCTTCAAGTTATGTCGGTATCCTGTTGTCATATAACTAGATATTTCTTCCAAATGTTAGACGAGACGTAAGTACATTCTTATTCAAAGTGACTAGGTATCAATTTTACCCACACAATTCGGGCAGACTTGAGTAATTTATAGCATCCTCAAAGTCAGTCTTTCAAAAATTCCAAAGTATAGGACATGATAATCCAAATCCAAATGTTTCTCAAGAACAGTCATTTTCAATCGTTCGGAATTTCGGCGTTTGGGCAGATATGACCCAGGGACCCCCAGTATGCAAGGAGAATTAGTTCCCCCTCTGCAAATGCACCAGTGGACTGCATTGCAGAGAGGTGTAAAAAGAGGCATAGCCTTATTAAACCTTTGGGCAATGCAGTCCCCTGGCGCATACTGGAGGTTCCAGGTGGGCTAGTTGGCCCCCAGGGACCCCCAGTATGCAAGGGGAATTAGTTCCCCCTCTTCAAAGATTCACGGGGGCTGCGTTGCAGAGAGGTGTAAAAAGGGTGTGGCCTCATTACACCTCTCTGCAATGCAGCCCACTGGCGCAGGGGGGCTGCAAGGCGAATAAGTTCCCCCTCTTCAAACATGCACGGGGCTGCGTTGCGGAGAGGTGTAAAAAGGGGCGTGGCTTCATTACACCTCTCTGCAATGCAGTCTCCTGGCGCATACTGGAGATTCCTGGTGGGCTTTCAGGTCTTATATAGTTAGGAATTAGCATTAAAAAAAACTTTGAAATTCACTGAAAAAACCATAGGTTTCAGGCCTTATATAGTTAGGAATTAGCATTTAAAAAACCTTTAAAATTCACTCAAAAAACTATAAGTTTTAGGGGTGTTATAGTTAGCTGGACATTTCACTCATACAAAACCATTGAAATTGCTCCTATATAGTTAGTTTCGCGCACCCGCAATCCACTGCTGATGATGTCACATATTACATCATTCATGACATGGTCAGTGACATCACTGATGACATCTCAAATGACATCACTGATGACATCATCCACATGACAATCACATACACCTTTTCATACACTAGTAAAATCTTTCATCACTCTTTGTAAAATAAAGAGTATCATATTTGAATCCATTGTTACAGCAATACAAGTATCTAAAACCCACTCAGTGATTTTAGATGTATACACATATCTAATCAGTTACCTGTAGATTCACTCATACATGCTGTCAATGAACAATAGAACACTATCAAAAATACTTATACACCTAAATCGACATTACACACCAGCACACATCCTATTCACATATGAAGTAATCCTACTCACTTATGCAAACAATGTATCATACTTACATATTTACTTAGCTACACACTTATACAAACACAACTTCATCTATTCATTTAGATAGTAAGTCATACTTAGTGAATTATAAAAACATTATTACAAGTATAAAGTTATCCATACAGCCACTCACACAATCACTGAGTCTTATGTATACTTATTAATATACAACAACTGACACATACACTGCCTTTTATTTTTCTAGTTTGTTGGACATGTACCATTGAGAAATATATTTGCTCATCACCACACCCATAAAGATATTCACTCACCCAAACAACTGTTAGAACATGTAGTTTTAACTTCATGTATCTAGTGAATCAACTATTCACACATCTTTGGGCAGTCACACCCCCCCCCCCACCGAACCACACACACATTCACTCTCCCATACAAATACTCAGTTAACTAATCAATAACTAATACAGACTTTCACATAGCTAGTAACCAACTAGAGAACCAGTTTACACAACAACTGACAAAGTGATACAGATATTCAAACAGTTTAGTCACTATCCACTATATTTAGTGAGACACTATAAATTGGTCAAGTAAACAGTCAATTACACCGCTACTAAACTCTCCATCCAAATATTTATTTTTATATATCCACTCATTCTTCAATGCAAATTGCTATATATATAATGCATATTTAAATAACGAAGCAAACCACATTCACTGGATGATGTCATCAGTGATGTCATCAGTGATGTCACTGACCATGTCATGAATGATGTAATATGTGACATCATCAGCAGTGGATTGCGGGTGCGCGAAATATAGTTAGTACAACTAACTATATAGGAGCAATTTCAATGGTTTTGTATGAGTGAAATGTCCAGCTAACTATAACATCCCTAAAACTTATAGTTTTTTGAGTGAATTTTAAAGGTTTTTTAAATGCTAATCCCTAACTATATAAGGCCTGAATCCTATGTTTTTTTCAGTGAATATATATATATATATATATATATATATATATATATATATATATATATATATATATATATATATATATATATATATATATTCACTGAAAAAACCATAGGTTTCACACCTGTTATAGTTAGCTGGAAGTTTTACTCGCATAAAACCATTGAAATTCCCACGTTATAGTTAGTTGGACTCACTATAACTTGCGCGTGCAATGCACTGCTGATGACATCACATATTACATCACTCATGACATGGTCAGTGACATCACTCATGACACCATCCTTGTGACATAGTGACAGACCTCCTTTCACTGTAATGTAACCCTTGAAACACATATTCAAAAATAGAAACTATAATCTATATACACATCCACTCATTCACCAACAGTTCTATATAATCACTCATACGTATACTCACTCATCATATGTAGTGATACACCTATACATCCTGTTACACACCGACAGTCATCCAAAAGATGTCATCAGCAGTGCATTGCACGCGCAAGTTATAGTGAGTCCAACTAACTATAACGTGGGAATTTCAATGGTTTTATGCGAGTAAAACTTCCAGCTAACTATAACAGGTGTGAAACCTATGGTTTTTTCAGTCAATTTAATAGGTTTTTTAAATGCTAATTCCTAACTATAACTGGTGTGAAACCTATGTTTTTTTCAGTGAATTTCAATGGTTTTTTAATAGCAAATCTCTATAGGTATAAAAAGTAAAAAATGTTATAACGAATTTTATATTGTATAAATATTTAATAGTTTTTTTTTTTGCCCCGGAGGACTCCCGGGGCGCGTACCGGTGAACGCACGGGTAAGCGCAATAATGCGGCGCGCCCCGGGGCGCGTACCGGTGAGCGTCCCGTTAGCGCTATTGCCACGAACGAAAACAACATCGTGACGTTTCGCGTAACCACGTGATGCGTCATATGACGCACTGCGTAAGCGCACCTGGAAGCACGTGAGCGCATACGATCGCGCAACGTCCCCACGCGCTTACGCTACGCGCCCCGGGGCGCGCCCCGGGGCACGTAGCGTAAGCGTAACAAGTCATATGACCTTGAAATAACTCTTTTCATTGGTTCCTAACTTTTTTTTTTTACAAAGACTGAAATCCTCACCCATTTCCTTCACTTCTTGTTTCACTTTTGTGAGTGCAAGACCTGCTTTTGGCACCTGTGTCATATTTACTTCTATTATCATGGCTGCAAGAGCATCCAGCAGCAGTGATGAGACTGAGTATTTCATTGATGAGGAGGTTCCTGAACAAACTGTGAAGGAACATTTCATTTGGAAATGTTTCAAAATTCCAGAGGGGTTGAAGAAGGTAAATGCTCCAAAAGTGGAGTGTAAAATATGCCACACCATCTTATCGAGAGGAAATCCCAGAAAAATATACAGCTTCGGGAACTGGACGATGACACGCCACGTGGAAAGGAAACATCCCCAGAACTATGCACGGGAGAGTGTCAGGGCTCTGGCACAAGAGGCTCCCAGGGATGGTGGCTCTACTTCTACCGGTGGAGCAACACCTTCTGTGCGTCGGCGTGAGCAGGAGATGATACCAAATATTCAGCCTGCTTTTAATCAGGCTATAATAAAATGCCGAAAATGTGACCATCTTCTTTGCTATGGGGAGCAAAGTGTCATGGTGAGATCTCTGGAAAACCACCGCTGCCATCCCCAGGCCTAATTTTTTTTTTGGGCTCCTGTTGAGCTGTTTCCAGTTACCTGTTTTTGTGTTTGTTAAAAAAAGAAGAAAAACAAAAGTTCTTTTCAGAGCTACCTCCAATTCTCATCAAAGAGCTCTGTTCTTAAAAAAATGAAAAAGAACTACCTCCAATGTTTTAAAAAATGCTACATTTGTAAAGAAGTCTGTCATTGTTTTTTCTCCAGGGTACACTCCCCGGTACGTGCACCGGGGCACGTACCGGGCGCACTCCTCGCGAAAATCAAATAAAAAAAAAAAATTGTATGCGTCGGGGCCTTTTTATGACCCCCACATCAAACCTAGGGGGTCAGGGGGGTCTACCCTGCCCCCTTTTGGTTATTGCCCCCATTGTTTTTGCACCTCTTGTGTCTCGATCCTACCGAGACACAAGATGGCGGCCGCTCCGGACTGTTTCGAATGTTGACAGACACCCGAGAGCCAATCAGCTTTCCACGCGCGAACTTGCGTTACTCGCGTTACACACCGGGTGCGCTCCCCGGTGCGCGTACCGGGGCGCGCCTATAGATATATATATTTTTTCGAACCTAAATTACTCAAAATCCACTGGATCACATATCTTGAGACATAGCAAAGGCACATCGGGCTACCAGTCCCTACAATTTTGCCAAGTTTCGTGGGAATCCATTCAGCCGTTCGGGCTAAAAGTGAGTCCAACCGCCCTATGGAAATTAACATGGGGAAAACATGTTTTGGGACCCCCCTTTTATCTCGGCCCCCGCTTGACGAATCCCCCCCAAACTTTCAGGAAACGAGCAGAGCGGAGCGGGCCATCTTCTTTGAGAAATTCGCGAAGATTCGTCCACCGGCGCCAAAGTTATTCCCAATAGAATGTTGCGGATTTCCTATGGAAAACAATCCTAACTATAACTACCTACTGGCGACCGCCAGTAGGTAATATATATATATACCCCCGCAACGCCTACCCAACACACGAACTGCTTTCTGGGACCTGTAGGCGCCGTCAACCGGGCGTCCAGCGGGAGGCGTTTGCTTCAGGATTCCACCTGGGAGGGGTGGAGCGAACTCTGAGCTGTAAGGGCGGGCGGGGTATTTAAACCCGGAAATGTGATGCCTGCATCCTTACGAACACCCAAGGCACTGAAGAAGGTTAAATAATGCCGAAATGCATCCGCCGACACTGGTGTCCTGAATAAAGCTGGTTCCGACATGCTCCCCTACTGAGGCTTCGTCTTTCTTTTCGGAGGAAGGGTTTTGGACATTTGTTGCGCGATGACCAGTGTCGCGCTTACGAAGCTCCCGCAGCGTTAAGCAGACCTCAGTCCCACTGGCCTCTGCCTCGTGCAGAACTGTTGCTGTCTCCAGGGTACTGGAATCACTGAGGCCCACCAGCAAGTCCGGGAGGATACAGAGCGGTGAGGCAGTCATTGACTGCACGTCGGGCTGGGTGATATTTTCCCGCAGTCCCCGCTCTAAAGAACCTGGCTTGAAGGTTGCTGCGGTTGGGGACCGGAGGAGCTGGCGGACATTTGCGGACACTTGTAATTTTGGGGGTTCAGCAAAACAACTAGCCCTCTCTGTCTTCCACCCCCGCAACGCCTACCCAACACACAAACTGCTTTCTGGGACCTGTAGGCACCGTCAACCGGGCGTCCAGCGGGAGGCGTTTGCTTCAGGATTCCACCTGGGAGGGGTGGAGCGAACTCTGAGCTGTAAGGGCGGGCGGGGTATTTAAACCCGGAAATGTGATGCCTGCATCCTTACGAACACCCAAGGCGCTGAAGAAGGTAAAATAATGCTGAAATGCATCCGCCGACACTGGTGTCCTGAATAAAGCTGGTTCCGACATGCTCCCCTACTGAGGCTTCGTCTTTCTTTTCGGAGGAAGGGTTTTGGACATTTGTTGCGCGATGACCAGTGTCGCGCGTACGAAGCTCCCGCAGCGTTAAGCAGACCTCAGTCCCACTGGCCTCTGCCTCGTGCAGAACTGTTGCTGTCTCCAGGGTACTGGAATCACTGAGGCCCACCAGCAAGTCCGGGAGGATACAGAGCGGTGAGGCAGTCATTGACTGCACGTCGGGCTGGGTGATATTTTCCCGCAGTCCCCGCTCTAAAGAACCTGGCTTGAAGGTTGCTGCGGTTGGGGACCGGAGGAGCAGGCGGACATTTGCGGACACTTGTAATTTTGGAGGTTCAGCAAAACAACTAGCCCTCTCTGTCTTCCACCCCCGCAACGCCTACCCAACACACGAACTGCTTTCTGGGACCTGTAGGCGCCGTCAACCGGGCGTCCAGCGGGATGCGTTTGCTTCAGGATTCCACCTGGGAGGGGTGGAGCGAACTCTGAGCTGTAAGGGCGGGCGGGGTATTTAAACCCGGAAATGTGATGCCTGCATCCTTACGAACACCCAAGGCACTGAAGAAGGTTAAATAATGCCGAAATGCATCCGCCGACACTGGTGTCCTGAATAAAGCTTGTTCCGACATGCTCCCCTACTGAGGCTTCGTCTTTCTTTTCGGAGGAAGGGTTTTGGACATTTGTTGCGCGATGACCAGTGTCGCGCTTACGAAGCTCCCGCAGCGTTAAGCAGACCTCAGTCCCACTGGCCTCTGCCTCGTGCAGAACTGTTGCTGTCTCCAGGGTACTGGAATCACTGAGGCCCACCAGCAAGTCCGGGAGGATACAGAGCGGTGAGGCAGTCATTGACTGCACGTCAGTCTGGGTGATATTTTCCCGCAGTCCCCGCTCTAAAGAACCTGGCTTGAAGGTTGCTGCGGTTGGGGACCGGAGGAGCTGGCGGACATTTGCGGACACTTGTAATTTTGGGGGTTCAGCAAAACAACTAGCCCTCTCTGTCTTCCACCCCCGCAACGCCTACCCAACACACGAACTGCTTTCTGGGACCTGTAGGCACCGTCAACCGGGCGTCCAGCGGGAGGCGTTTGCTTCAGGATTCCACCTGGGAGGGGTGGAGCGAACTCTGAGCTGTAAGGGCGGGCGGGGTATTTAAACCCGGAAATGTGATGCCTGCATCCTTACGAACACCAAAGGCGCTGAAGAAGGTAAAATAATGCCGAAATGCATCCGCCGACACTGGTGTCCTGAATAAAGCTGGTTCCGACATGCTCCCCTACTGAGGCTTCGTCTTTCTTTTCGGAGGAAGGGTTTTGGACATTTGTTGCGCGATGACCAGTGTCGCGCGTACGAAGCTCCCGCAGCGTTAAGCAGACCTCAGTCCCACTGGCCTCTGCCTCGTGCAGAACTGTTGCTGTCTCCAGGGTACTGGAATCACTGAGGCCCACCAGCAAGTCCGGGAGGATACAGAGCGGTGAGGCAGTCATTGACTGCACGTCGGGCTGGGTGATATTTTCCCGCAGTCCCCGCTCTAAATAACCTGGCTTGAAGGTTGCTGCGGTTGGGGACCGGAGGAGCTGGCGGACATTTGCGGACACTTGTAATTTTGGAGGTTCAGCAAAACAACTAGCCCTCTCTGTCTTCCACCCCCGCAACGCCTACCCAACACACGAACTGCTTTCTGGGACCTGTAGGCGCCGTCAACCGGGCGTCCAGCGGGAGGCGTTTGCTTCAGGATTCCACCTGGGAGGGGTGGAGCGAACTCTGAGCTGTAAGGGCGGGCGGGGTATTTAAACCCGGAAATGTGATGCCTGCATCCTTACGAACACCCAAGGCGCTGAAGAAGGTAAAATAATGCCGAAATGCATCCGCCGACACTGGTGTCCTGAATAAAGCTGGTTCCGACATGCTCCCCTACTGAGGCTTCGTCTTTATTTTCGGAGGAAGGGTTTTGGACATTTGTTGCGCGATGACCAGTGTCGCGCTTACGAAGCTCCCGCAGCGTTAAGCAGACCTCAGTCCCACTGGCCTCTGCCTCGTGCAGAACTGTTGCTGTCTCCAGGGTACTGGAATCACTGAGGCCCACCAGCAAGTCCGGGAGGATACAGAGCGGTGAGGCAGTCATTGATTGCACGTCGGGCTGGGTGATATTTTCCAGCAGTCCCCTCTCTAAAGAACCTGGCTTGAAGGTTGCTGCGGTTGGGGACCAGAGGAGCTGGCGGACATTTGCAGACACTTGTAATTTTGGGGGTTAAGCAAAACAACTAGCCCTCTCTGTCTTCCACCCCCGCAACGCCTACCCAACACACAAACTGCTTTCTGGGACCTGTAGGCGCCGTCAACCGGGCGTCCAGCGGGAGGCGTTTGCTTCAGGATTCCACCTGGGAGGGGTGGAGCGAACTCTGAGCTGTAAGGGCGGGCGGGGTATTTAAACCCGGAAATGTGATGCCTGCATCCTTACGAACACCCAAGGCGCTGAAGAAGGTAAAATAATGCCGAAATGCATCCGCCGACACTGGTGTCCTGAATAAAGCTGGTTCCGACATGCTCCCCTACTGAGGCTTCGTCTTTCTTTTCGGAGGAAGGGGTTTGGACATTTGTTGCGCGATGACCAGTGTCGCGCTTACGAAGCTCCCGCAGCGTTAAGCAGACCTCAGTCCCACTGGCCTCTGCCTCGTGCAGAACTGTTGCTGTCTCCAGGGTACTGGAATCACTGAGGCCCACCAGCAAGTCCGGGAGGATACAGAGCGGTGAGGCAGTCATTGACTGCACGTCGGGCTGGGTGATATTTTCCCGCAGTCCCCGCTCTAAAGAACCTGGCTTGAAGGTTGCTGCGGTTGGGGACCGGAGGAGCTGGCGGACATTTGCGGACACTTGTAATTTTGGGGGTTCAGCAAAACAACTAGCCCTCTCTGTCTTCCACCCCCGCAACGCCTACCCAACACACGAACTGCTTTCTGGGACCTGTAGGCGCCGTCAACCGGGCGTCCAGCGGGAGGCGTTTGCTTCAGGATTCCACCTGGGAGGGGTGGAGCGAACTCTGAGCTGTAAGGGCGGGCGGGGTATTTAAACCCGGAAATGTGATGCCTGCATCCTTACGAACACCCAAGGCGCTGAAGAAGGTAAAATAATGCCGAAATGCATCCGCCGACACTGGTGTCCTGAATAAAGCTGGTTCCGACATGCTCCCCTACTGAGGCTTCGTCTTTCTTTTCGGAGGAAGGGGTTTGGACATTTGTTGCGCGATGACCAGTGTCGCGCTTACGAAGCTCCCGCAGCGTTAAGCAGACCTCAGTCCCACTGGCCTCTGCCTCGTGCAGAACTGTTGCTGTCTCCAGGGTACTGGAATCACTGAGGCCCACCAGCAAGTCCGGGAGGATACAGAGCGGTGAGGCAGTCATTGACTGCACGTCGGGCTGGGTGATATTTTCCCGCAGTCCCCGCTCTAAAGAACCTGGCTTGAAGGTTGCTGCGGTTGGGGACCGGAGGAGCTTGCGGACGTTTGCGGACACTTGTAATTTTGGGGGTTCAGCAAAACAACTAGCCCTCTCTGTCTTCCATCCCCGCAACGCCTACCCAACACACAAACTGCTTTCTGGGACCTGTAGGCGCCGTCAACCGGGCATCCAGCGGGAGGCGTTTGCTTCAGGATTCCACCTGGGAGGGGTGGAGCGAACTCTGAGCTGTAAGCGCGGGCGGGGTATTTAAACCCGGAAATGTAATGCCTGCATCCTTACGAACACCCAAGGCGCTGAAGAAGGTAAAATAATGCCGAAATGCATCCGCCGACACTGGTGTCCTGAATAAAGCTGGTTCCAACATGCTCCCCTACTGAGGCTTCGTCTTTCTTTTCGGAGGAAGGGTTTTGGACATTTGCCGCGCGATGACCAGTGTCGCGCTTACGAAGCTCCCGCAGCGTTAAGCAGACCTCAGTCCCACTGGCCTCTGCCTCGTGCAGAACTGTTGCTGTCTCCAGGGTACTGGAATCACTGAGGCCCACCAGCAAGTCCGGGAGGATACAGAGCGGTGAGGCAGTCATTGACTGCACGTCGGGCTGGGTGATATTTTCCCGCAGTCCCCGCTCTAAAGAACCTGGCTTGAAGGTTGCTGCGGTTGGGGACCGGAGGAGCTGGCGGACATTTGCGGACACTTATAATTTTGGGGGTTCAGCAAAACAACTAGCCCTCTCTGTCTTCCACCCCCGCAATGCCTACCCAACACACGAACTGCTTTCTGGGACCTGTAGGCGCCGTCAACCGGGCGTCCAGCGGGAGGCGTTTGCTTCAGGATTCCACCTGGGAGGGGTGGAGCGAACTCTGAGCTGTAAGGGCGGGCGGGGTATTTAAACCCGGAAATGTGATGCCTGCATCCTTACGAACACCCAAGGCGCTGAAGAAGGTAAAATAATGCCGAAATGCATCCGCTGACACTGGTGTCCTGAATAAAGCTGGTTCCGACATGCTCCCCTACTGAGGCTTCGTCTTTCTTTTCGGAGGAAGGGTTTTGGACATTTGTTGCGCGATGACCAGTGTCGTGCTTACGAAGCTCCCGCAGCGTTAAGCAGACCTCAGTCCCACTGGCCTCTGCCTCGTGCAGAACTGTTGCTGTCTCCAGGGTACTGGAATCACTGAGGCCCACCAGCAAGTCCGGGAGGATACAGAGCGGTGAGGCAGTCATTGACTGCACGTCGGGCTGGGTGATATTTTCCCGCAGTCCCCGCTCTAAAGAACCTGGCTTGAAGGTTGCTGCGGTTGGGGACCGGAGGAGCTGGCGGACATTTGCGGACACTTGTAATTTTGGGGGTTCAGCAAAACAACTAGCCCTCTCTGTCTTCCACCCCCGCAATGCCTACCCAACACACGAACTGCTTTCTGGGACCTGTAGGCGCCGTCAACCGGGCGTCCAGCGGGAGGCGTTTGCTTCAGGATTCCACCTGGGAGGGGTGGAGCGAACTCTGAGCTGTAAGGGCGGGCGGGGTATTTAAACCCGGAAATGTGATGCCTGCATCCTTACGAACACCCAAGGCGCTGAAGAAGGTAAAATAATGCTGAAATGCATCCGCCGACACTGGTGTCCTGAATAAAGCTGGTTCCGACATGCTCCCCTACTGAGGCTTCGTCTTTCTTTTCGGAGGAAGGGTTTTGGACATTTGTTGCGCGATGACCAGTGTCGCGCTTACGAAGCTCCCGCAGCGTTAAGCAGACCTCAGTCCCACTGGCCTCTGCCTCGTGCAGAACTGTTGCTGTCTCCAGGGTACGGGAATCACTGAGGCCCACCAGCAAGTCCGGGAGGATACAGAGCGGTGAGGCAGTCATTGACTGCACGTCGGGCTGGGTGATATTTTCCCGCAGTCCCCGCTCTAAAGAACCTGGCTTGAAGGTTGCTGCGGTTGGGGACCGGAGGAGCTGGCGGACATTTGCGGACACTTGTAATTTTGGGGGTTCAGCAAAACAACTAGCCCTCTCTGTCTTCCACCTCCGCAACGCCTACCCAACACACGAACTGCTTTCTGGGACCTGTAGGCGCCGTCAACCGGGCGTCCAGCGGGAGGCGTTTGCTTCAGGATTCCACCTGGGAGGGGTGGAGCGAACTCTGAGCTGTAAGGGCGGGCGGGGTATTTAAACCCGGAAATGTGATGCCTGCATCCTTACGAACACCCAAGGCGCTGAAGAAGGTAAAATAATGCCGAAATGCATCCGCCGACACTGGTGTCCTGAATAAAGCTGGTTCCGACATGCTCCCCTACTGAGGCTTCGTCTTTAGTTTCGGAGGAAGGGTTTTGGACATTTGTTGCACGATGACCAGTGTCGCGCTTACGAAGCTCCCGCAGCGTTAAGCAGACCTCAGTCCCACTGGCCTCTGCCTCGTGCAGAACTGTTGCTGTCTCCAGGGTACTGGAATCACTGAGGCCCACCAGCAAGTCCGGGAGGATACAGAGCGGTGAGGCAGTCATTGACTGCACGTCGGGCTGGGTGATATTTTCCAGCAGTCCCCTCTCTAAAGAACCTGGCTTGAAGGTTGCTGCGGTTGGGGACCGAAGGAGCTGGCGGACATTTGCGGACACTTGTAATTTTGGGGGTTAAGCAAAACAACTAGCCCTCTCTGTCTTCCACCCACGCAACGCCTACCCAACACACAAACTGCTTTCTGGGACCTGTAGGCGCCGTCAACCGGGCGTCCAGCGGGAGGCGTTTGCTTCAGGATTCCACCTGGGAGGGGTGGAGCGAACTCTGAGCTGTAAGGGCGGGCGGGGTATTTAAACCCGGAAATGTGATGCCTGCATCCTTACGAACACCCAAGGCGCTGAAGAAGGTAAAATAATGCCGAAATGCATCCGCCGACACTGGTGTCCTGAATAAAGCTGGTTCCGACATGCTCCCCTACTGAGGCTTCGTCTTTCTTTTCGGAGGAAGGGGTTTGGACATTTGTTGCGCGATGACCAGTGTCGCGCTTACGAAGCTCCCGCAGCGTTAAGCAGACCTCAGTCCCACTGGCCTCTGCCTCGTGCAGAACTGTTGCTGTCTCCAGGGTACTGGAATCACTGAGGCCCACCAGCAAGTCCGGGAGGATACAGAGCGGTGAGGCAGTCATTGACTGCACGTCGGGCTGGGTGATATTTTCCCGCAGTCCCCGCTCTAAAGAACCTGGCTTGAAGGTTGCTGCGGTTGGGGACCGGAGGAGCTTGCGGACGTTTGCGGACACTTGTAATTTTGGGGGTTCAGCAAAACAACTAGCCCTCTCTGTCTTCCATCCCCGCAACGCCTACCCAACACACGAACTGCTTTCTGGGACCTGTAGGCGCCGTCAACCGGGCGTCCAGCGGGAGGCGTTTGCTTCAGGATTCCACCTGGGAGGGGTGGAGCGAACTCTGAGCTGTAAGCGCGGGCGGGGTATTTAAACCCGGAAATGTAATGCCTGCATCCTTACGAACACCCAAGGTGCTGAAGAAGGTAAAATAATGCCGAAATGCATCCGCCGACACTGGTGTCCTGAATAAAGCTGGTTCCGACATGCTCCCCTACTGAGGCTTCGTCTTTCTTTTCGGAGGAAGGGTTTTGGACATTTGCCGCGCGATGACCAGTGTCGCGCTTACGAAGCTCCCGCAGCGTTAAGCAGACCTCAGTCCCACTGGCCTCTGCCTCGTGCAGAACTGTTGCTGTCTCCAGGGTACTGGAATCACTGAGGCCCACCAGCAAGTCCGGGAGGATACAGAGCGGTGAGGCAGTCATTGACTGCACGTCGGGCTGGGTGATATTTTCCCGCAGTCCCCGCTCTAAAGAACCTGGCTTGAAGGTTGCTGCGGTTGGGGACCGGAGGAGCTGGCGGACATTTGCGGACACTTATAATTTTGGGGGTTCAGCAAAACAACTAGCCCTCTCTGTCTTCCACCCCCGCAACGCCTACCCAACACACGAACTGCTTTCTGGGACCTGTAGGCGCCGTCAACCGGGCGTCCAGCGGGAGGCGTTTGCTTCAGGATTCCACCTGGGAGGGGTGGAGCGAACTCTGAGCTGTAAGGGCGGGCGGGGTATTTAAACCCGGAAATGTGATGCCTGCATCCTTACGAACACCCAAGGCGCTGAAGAAGGTAAAATAATGCCGAAATGCATCCGCTGACACTGGTGTCCTGAATAAAGCTGGTTCCGACATGCTCCCCTACTGAGGCTTCGTCTTTCTTTTCGGAGGAAGGGTTTTGGACATTTGTTGCGCGATGACCAGTGTCGTGCTTACGAAGCTCCCGCAGCGTTAAGCAGACCTCAGTCCCACTGGCCTCTGCCTCGTGCAGAACTGTTGCTGTCTCCAGGGTACTGGAATCACTGAGGCCCACCAGCAAGTCCGGGAGGATACAGAGCGGTGAGGCAGTCATTGACTGCACGTCGGGCTGGGTGATATTTTCCCGCAGTCCCCGCTCTAAAGAACCTGGCTTGAAGGTTGCTGCGGTTGGGGACCGGAGGAGCTGGCAGACATTTGCGGACACTTATAATTTTGGGGGTTCAGCAAAACAACTAGCCCTCTCTGTCTTCCACCCCCGCAACGCCTACCCAACACACGAACTGCTTTCTGGGACCTGTAGGCGCCGTCAACCGGGCGTCCAGCGGGAGGCGTTTGCTTCAGGATTCCACCTGGGAGGGGTGGAGCGAACTCTGAGCTGTAAGGGCGGGCGGGGTATTTAAACCCGGAAATGTGATGCCTGCATCCTTACGAACACCCAAGGCGCTGAAGAAGGTAAAATAATGCCGAAATGCATCCGCTGACACTGGTGTCCTGAATAAAGCTGGTTCCGACATGCTCCCCTACTGAGGCTTCGTCTTTCTTTTCGGAGGAAGGGTTTTGGACATTTGTTGCGCGATGACCAGTGTCGTGCTTACGAAGCTCCCGCAGCGTTAAGCAGACCTCAGTCCCACTGGCCTCTGCCTCGTGCAGAACTGTTGCTGTCTCCAGGGTACTGGAATCACTGAGGCCCACCAGCAAGTCCGGGAGGATACAGAGCGGTGAGGCAGTCATTGACTGCACGTCGGGCTGGGTGATATTTTCCCGCAGTCCCCGCTCTAAAGAACCTGGCTTGAAGGTTGCTGCGGTTGGGGACCGGAGGAGCTGGCGGACATTTGCGGACACTTGTAATTTTGGGGGTTCAGCAAAACAACTAGCCCTCTCTGTCTTCCACCCCCGCAACGCCTACCCAACACACGAACTGCTTTCTAGGACCTGTAGGCGCCGTCAACCGGGCGTCCAGCGGGAGGCGTTTGCTTCAGGATTCCACCTGGGAGGGGTGGAGCGAACTCTGAGCTGTAAGGGCGGGCGGGGTATTTAAACCCGGAAATGTGATGCCTGCATCCTTACGAACACCCAAGGCGCTGAAGAAGGTAAAATAATGCTGAAATGCATCCGCCGACACTGGTGTCCTGAATAAAGCTGGTTCCGACATGCTCCCCTACTGAGGCTTCGTCTTTCTTTTCGGAGGAAGGGTTTTGGACATTTGTTGCGCGATGACCAGTGTCGCGCTTACGAAGCTCCCGCAGCGTTAAGCAGACCTCAGTCCCACTGGCCTCTGCCTCGTGCAGAACTGTTGCTGTCTCCAGGGTACGGGAATCACTGAGGCCCACCAGCAAGTCCGGGAGGATACAGAGCGGTGAGGCAGTCATTGACTGCACGTCGGGCTGGGTGATATTTTCCCGCAGTCCCCGCTCTAAAGAACCTGGCTTGAAGGTTGCTGCGGTTGGGGACCGGAGGAGCTGGCGGACATTTGCGGACACTTGTAATTTTGGGGGTTCTGCAAAACAACTAGCCCTCTCTGTCTTCCACCTCCGCAACGCCTACCCAACACACGAACTGCTTTCTGGGACCTGTAGGCGCCGTCAACCGGGCGTCCAGCGGGAGGCTTCCACCTGGGAGGGGTGGAGCGAACTCTGAGCTGTAAGGGCGGGCGGGGTATTTAAACCCGGAAATGTGATGCCTGCATCCTTACGAACACCCAAGGCGCTGAAGAAGGTAAAATAATGCCGAAATGCATCCGCCGACACTGGTGTCCTGAATAAAGCTGGTTCCGACATGCTCCCCTACTGAGGCTTCGTCTTTCTTTTCTGAGGAAGGGTTTTGGACATATATATATATATATATATATGTATATATTGCAGAAATACTCCTCCCAAAGAAAAGAGCAGAAGCCACATCAGGGATCAATGGAAACACCATTTATTTCTTTCATATGGCAAAAGCATTTCGGCCTGTTCTGGCCTTCGTCAGCGCCGTGGTGTGTCTTGGGGACCCCCTCGCGCTGTGCACCTTAATGTACCTTGCCGCACTGTGATAGGTGCAATTTCCGCTCCGCCCCTCAGCAGCTGAAATCACTGGTCTTTTTCTCGGTCCTTGATGGGTCCAGGACTCAAACTCCCAGGATGCAACATTGGCTCCCAGGTAAGTGCTTCCCAGGTTCGTGCTCGGAGTAGTCCAAGTAAGCAGCGGATGGCCGGGTACTCTGCACAGCGTTCCAGGAGCCCTGATGAAAAAAACTGTGCAATGCCTCCTTGGGTCCTCTTGTACCTCTTCTGCCGTGGGCACGGGTTTCAAATTCACTGGGGCAGGAAGAACAATGCATCCCGCCCAGGCTGAGGTTAATAACCTCGCTGTACCGCTATGATTCACCCGTGCTGAAGGCGGGCCTGGAGTTATCAATAACTTAAAGGAGACAAATTGCCGGAGCAGGGGCCAGAGTCTCCAGGCCAACTTGTGAAGGGGGGGCTTTTGTGGCGCGCTTCTGGAAAACGCGAGTCAAAATTGCAGAAATACTCCTCCCAAAGAAAAGAGCAGAAGCCACATCGGGGATCAAAGGAAACACCATTTATTTATTTCATATGGCGAACGAATTTCGTCCTGTTCTGGCCTTCGTCAGCTCCGTGGTGTGTCTTGGGGAACGCCTCGCGCTGTGCACCTTAATGTACCTTGCCGCACTATGATAGGTGCAATGCTCCGCCCCTCAGCAGCTGAAATCACTGGTCTTTTTCTTGGTCCTTGATGGTTCCAGGACTCAATATATATATATATATATATATATATATATATATATATATATATATATATATATATATATAATTTTTTTATTGGCTATGCATACATGTCCTATTACAGAGCCAATGTAATGCAAATATGTAACAAAGTAAGAACATTAGGCACTATCCCATCACTTATGTTCTCTTGGAGGATATACAAATTCCTTTCTGCCTCTTCTTATTGACATCAATCTAGTGGTTGGAGAGTGTACACTTCAGCATCCCTGCCCTCTACATGTATGGTACACAAGTGAGTATATTAGTCCAGATGGGTAAACTGCACGAAAACTGACCACCATTAGGCATTCTTTGTCAAACAAGTATCAATGAAGTTATCTGCATTATTCGCTTTGTGTCAGGTCAACGGCATGTTACTGCTCTAAAGTATCATATGGGACGTGCTGTGCATTCTGTGGTGAGTTCACCTTTATATCTTCTAGTGTTTGTGTTGCCAAGTATGTCGGCGGGGGCCCAGATATCCATGGAGCAGGAGCTGGGGTAGCAGCTTGGCGTATGTTGTCAGTTGATCCTGAAAATAGGTGAGATCTTGTTGCCAATCTTTAAACTTCAGTGGATGCCTCTACCCCACTTGTATGTGACTCTGATCTTGGCCAAGAGGAGCCCAAGTGCTACATATTCTCTAAAGCCCTTCTCCATGTCCTCAGTGTGTCACAATACTGCCATTAGTGGTGTGAGGTTTACAGTGCAGCCTATCATAAGGGGTAACTCCCACATCACCTCCGTCCAGTATTCCTATATCAACCCACTGGTCCAGGCAAGATGAAGGAAGTTGGCCCATACAGCGCCACACCTGTTACATCTATCATCAGGGCACAAGTAGTAGCGGTGCAGTCGGGCTGGCATGTAAAAATATGATCTAGAAACTTAAAGTGGATAATTTGCAGCCTGCTGCTCAGTGTTATATTCCCTGTCTGTTGTCAGCAATACACGTATTATTTATCAGTAAGTGTTGTGCCCAATTCTGTTTCCTATCAGGAGTTTGCTGTCCCCGCCAGGTCAGTCGCATCGAGCTGGGCCGCGCTGTATAAAACTGAGACCAGGTGTTGTTGTTCAGTGCAGCTGAGAAGGGTATGTAGTGTATTCAATGTCAGCAGTTTGTTGTTGAAATCAGGTGCGACGGTCTTAACATTGTGTTGTAATCTAATGTAATAAGATATGTATAGGGCTGCTTTGCTAGTGAAAATAATCTTCACAACTAAGAAAGAGACCATCAGAGTATAGATCACCCCAAGTGTCAGGCTCAGCCACTCACCTGTTCTCCTTTCTGCTCAGCTTGGCAATGATGGTTCTCCAATCCCTCTGAGAGGTAACAGAAAGGCAGAATTATGAATACTCTACCTTTTAGGCGCCCCCACGGGGGTAAGGGGGAATGGGAAGACAAGAAAGAGAAAAATCTGGATCAGCGAAGACTGTGTCTTCAGTCACGTCTGAGGATATAAATCTGGTATCTGTCTGGATGTGATCTGGACCTAATTGTGCTGCGTTCCCTGGTATGCAAATATAACAGGATTATTCATACAAACATATCAGGTTATGAAACTCTCTTATTATTCCACTTTACTAATATCTCCTACTAGGCATGTATCATATTTAAAGACTTCTTTTATGAAGACTGATGATGGATCCTCTCAGCCTGCAATCTGTTTTCATAAGGCGCGATACCCTCTATAAGTGTATAAATATATATGATGCCTAGAAAACAAACGAAATTATCAGCATAATAAAGTCTCTCAATGACTAGAAATACTCTGGTGTTAATAAAGCAATAAACGTAAACAAGAATTATACCTTGTACTCTTTCACTGAATTACTTGCCTTAGTAATCATTATAATAATGTCATGGAGGTATAACATAAATAATCATGTACTCAAAGGAATGTCTCTCATATAGTTCAAATAGCTGAAAGGTCCTGCAAATCCTAGTAGAAATCCAGCCTTAAGCCTTTACAGTAATTTAAATGTGCACTTTCACAATTTTTGTCCATCTAATAACAGTTATGATTTTCTGCTTTTTAAAACTGACAGAATAGTTCCATCAAAGGGTTAATCACAAAAATACACTCACCGATTGTCCGTGTCTGACTTTTGCTACCTTAGGATTTCTGCTCGATTTTCTAATACATTTATTTTTTCTTTTAACAGGATTATGCCCGGGAAGATCAGCGTTGCAGCTTCTTGGAAACGGGAAGCAAAAAGGGAGGTCCAGAAGTCAGGAACTGGAGCAGACGCTTTGTTGCTGGAGGAATCCAGCTGGAGGACACAGGAGACAGGTAAGGAGAAAGCTTAACTGCAAGAGGAAGCATTTTCCATTATGTGTAAGCAGTTTAATAATAATAATAATCCACATTTGTATAGCGCACAATCACCCGTTAGGGTCTCTAGGCGCTGGGGGCCGTCGGGAAGATTAAGCAAGCTATTGCCCAGAGTCGCATGGTGCTGGGCTAACCTGCCGCCGGAGCTGGGGATCGAACCCTGATCCCCAGATTCCAGCGTCAGTCGCCCTGGCCGCGGCGCCACACCCTGTTCAGCCGCTCGCGTATGCAATTAGCAGCTCGTGTTTCATGTGTCAACATTTTGCCCGTGAATAAAAATTAGCTAGCATTCTCACCAAGAAATTTCAATTCTATTAAGGACACGAAGGCGAGGATTATGCTTCTATTTTTTTTTATTTGCTACTCACAGCAGCCAATGAAAAACGTTTTGTATGCAAATAAAACTACATTTCCCATGATTCTGAGTTACACATCACATCCTGCATGACCCTATAAGAGCGACTATATACTGTTGCTAAGCCTCTTTCGTTGCTCGAACAATTTCCGGTAAATGTACACAGCCCTCTCAGCCATCATTGCAAAGTCTAGATCGCTGCACCAATAGTTGACCGCAGGCACCGTTGGGGATCCCCAGAATTTGGCTAGGTTCCTTTTAGCATACATTATGCCTAATGTCATCCAATCATGAGTGGAGTGTGTTAAATCATTTGGTTCCCAGATGTTCAATAAACAACACCTAGGTTCCTGAGTCACCGATACCTTTACCACCTGTGACATAGTCCTCATGACCGTGGCCCAATACGGGGCCACTAAGGGGCAATCCCAGATGGTGTGAAAGAATGACCCCTCCTCCCCACAGCCCCTTAAACAATATTTGTGTGGGGCTCTTCCAATCGCATGTAAAGTAATCCTAGTGTAATACACACGATGCAGTATTTTCAGTTGTACAAGCCTAAGTCTGAAGGGCATAGCCACTTCCCGGGGAGAGGAAAGCGTAGTCTGCCAATCTGAATCATCTAACTCTCCTACCTCAGTGGCCCATGAATCTTTTAGTTTCAGGGTGGGGTCGGGTAAGTTATTAATTATCTTATGATTTACAAAGGAGGTTGCTTTTTTGGGCATATGTTCTGTTAGAAGCCTATCCTCAAGTGGAGTGGATTCGGTTATATCAGCACCAGGCCGGAGTACTGACCCCAGGGTGTGGCGTATGTGCAGGTAGCGAAAGCGCTCCGTAGGAGCTAGGTCATACTGGGTCTTTAGCTGCTCAAATGTCAGAATGTTGCCCTGTTTCCATAGATACCCAACCGTTGAGATCCCAATCAGGCCCCACTGTCCAAAGCCCTTACTATTATGCAGGTTTCCGAGCCGACGAGACGACCAAAGCGGCGTCATTTGAGTAATTGTGTCTGTATATTTAAGCCGGGCCTGAGCCACATACCATAATTTAACTGTGTGCGCTGTTGGGCCGATCAGGGCTGAGGCTCCTCTTTTATCATAGAGCGCGGCAAGCACACCTGCTTCACCAAGATCGTAGCTATCCGCCTTAAATGCCGGTTCGTCCTGAGGGGCATGCAGCCAATGATTTATAATCTTCAGTTGAGCCGCCCAATAGTATAACTGGATATCTGGGAGGGCAATCCCTCCGTCATACCAGCTCTTGACCAGTTTTATACGAGATATACGTGCCGGTTTACTGCCCCAGAAGAGGCCCGAGATCAGCGCCTCTACTGCCTTGAAGTATTTTGGGGCGACAAGATAAGGGGTATTCTTGAGGACATATAGTAGTCGGGCAGTGTCATCATTTTATACAAGGGTCAGGGGCAGGGAGTGCCAATGTTGAACATCTGCCCGAAAGAGATCAAGCGGGGGTTCCAGATTGTGGCGGAAGAAGGCGTTTTAATTGGGCGTTACCAAATTCCTAAATACTTAAAGGGTTCTTCAGTAATTTTCAACGGGAAATCCATCGGAAGCCGCGGCGGAGGGCCCCTGAGGATAAATAAGACCAACCTAGACCAGTTGATATTATACCCCGAAACCCGCCCGAAAATTTAAAAAATGTTAAGAAGCACTATAATTGAGTGCCTGGGGAGGGTCAAATAGAGAAGGATATCATCTGCATACAGCGATATGCGGTCTTCCCACGTTGCTATCCAGCTGAGGCCCTTAACCATGGGATCCCATAGGATCCAAGCTGCCAACGGCTCCAAAACCAGCGCAAAGAGCAAGGGTGACAACGGGCATCCCTGGCGCGTGCCACGGCCCAGCGGAAAGTTTCTGGAGATATGCCTGTTGGCCACCACATGCGCCAGAGGCTTAGTGTAGAGTAGCTCCACCCATGCACAAAACTTGGGTCCAAAGCCGAGGTGCCAGAGGACCGCAAATAAATATGGCCATTCCACCATATCAAACGCCATCCGAGCATCCTAGGATAGGATGACTGTGGGCTCTGAGAGACTCGGTATTTGCGCCAACACTGCGTGTATCCAACGTAAATTAAGAGCAGTACTTCTGTTGGGCATGAACCCAGATTGATCCGGGTGTATCAGTGTCTCAAGATGTGGAGTTAATCGATTCGCGATCATTTTGGCCAGGATCTTTGCTTCCGCGTTAAGTAGGAATATCGGGCGATATGACGTACATTCATCCGGGGGTTTGCCCAGCTTAGGTATACTAATTATAGTAGCTATTCTTTGATCTAGTGGCAGCTCTCCCTTACTCAGACTGTCCTGGAGCATAGCTTGAAGTTACGGAACAGTCAGATCAGAGTAGAGAGTAGTAGAGAGTGAGTAGTAGAGTAAGTAGTAGAGAGTAGTAGAGAGAGAGTAGTATAGAGTGAGTAGTAGAGAGTAGTAGAGAGTGAGTAGTAGAGAGTGAGTAGTAGAGAGTGAGTAGAGAGTGAGAAGTAGAGTGAGTAGTAGAGAGTACTAGATAGTGAGTAGTAAAGAGTGAGTAGTAGAGAGAGAGTAGTAGAGAGTGAGTAGTAGAGAGTAGAGAGTAATAGAGAGTGAGTAGTAGAGAGTAGTAGATAGTGAGTAGTAGGGAGTGAGTAGTAGGGAGAGAGTAGTAGAGAGTAGTAGAGTAGTAGAGAATGAGTAGTAGAGAGTGAGTATTAGAGAGTAGTGGAGTAGTAGAGAGTAAGTAGTAGAGAGTAGTGGAGAATATTCCAAAGTTTGGCACAGCACCACTTGCACAATAAGTCCAATCAAATCATATCACTTAGAGTCCTTATTGAAGCGCTGAATCTTGGTGTATATTCAAATGCTTTTATTTTCCTTAAGTTTATGTACCACAGCCAGGTGACGCGTTTCGTTCTTTACAACAGAACTTCTTCAGGGCGTTCTTATTTCCTTCAAGTTATGTCGGTATCCTGTTGTCATATAACTAGATATTTCTTCCAAATGTTAGACGAGACGTAAGTACATTCTTATTCAAAGTGACTAGGTATCAATTTTACCCACACAATTCGGGCAGACTTGAGTAATTTATAGGATCCTCAAAGTCAGTCTTTCAAAAATTCCAAAGTATAGGACATGATAATCCAAATCCAAATGTTTCTCAAGAACAGTCATTTTCAATTGTTTGGAATTTCGGCGTTTGGGCAGATATGACACAGGGACCCCCAGTATGCAAGGAAAATTAGTTCCCCCTCTGCAAATGCACCAGTGGCCTGCATTGCAGAGAGGTGTAAAACGAGGCATAGCCTTATTACACCTCTGTGCAATGCAGCCCCCTGGCGCATACTGGAGGTTCCAGGTGGGCTAGTTGGCCCCCAGGGACCCCCAGTATGCAAGGGGAATTAGTTCCCCCTCTTCAAAGATGCACGGGGGCTGCGTTGCAGAGAAGTGTAAAAAAGGGTGTGGCCTCATTACACCTCTCTGCAATGCAGCCCCCTGGCGCATACTGGAGGCTCCTGGTGGGCTAGTTGGCCCCCAGGGACCCCCAGTATGCAAGGGGAATAAGTTCCCCCTCTTCAAACATGCACGGGGGCTGCGTTGCGGAGAGGTGTAAAAAGGGGCGTGGCTTCATTACACCTCTCTGCAATGCAGTCCCCTGGCGCATACTGGAGATTTCTGGCGGGCTTTCAGGTCTTATATAGTTAGGAATTAGCATTAAAAAAAACTTTGAAATTCACTGAAAAAAACATAGGTTTCAGGCCTTATATAGTTAGGAATTAGCATTTAAAAAACCTTGCAAATTCACTGAAAAAACCATAGGTTTCAGGCCTTATATAGTTAGGAATTAGCATTTAAAAAACCTTTGAAATTCACTGAAAAAACCATAGGTTTCAGACCTTATATAGTTAGGAATTAGCATTTAAAAAACCTTTAAAATTCACTCAAAAAACTAAAAGTTTTAGGGGTGTTATAGTTAGCTGGACATTTCACTCATACAAAACCATTGAAATTGCTCCTATATAGTTAGTTGTACTAACTATATTTCGCGCACCCGCAATCCACTGCTGATGATGTCACATATTACATCATTCATGACATGGTCAGTGACATCACTGATGACATCTCAAATGACATCACTGATGACATCACTGATGACATCATCCAGTGAATGTGGTTTGCTTCGTTATTTAAATATGCATTATATATATAGCAATTTGCATTGAAGAATGAGTGGATATATAAAAATAAATATTTGGATGGAGAGTTTAGTAGCGGTGTAATTGACTGTTTACTTGACCAATTTATAGTGTCTCACTAAATATAGTGGATTGTGACTAAACTGTTTGAATATCTGTATCACTTTGTCAGTTGTTGTGTAAACTATGTAAATAAGGAAATGATCACCGGTTCCATAAATGTACATAGTAATTGTAAATATGATAATGGAGGACAGTATGCACAAGAAATATATAAATATATAAAGTTTGTCAAAGTCAACCGTTTTTAATTTTGCACTAAAGCACTTTATCTAAATGCCATGTTTAAACCTGATGTAAATACTTGTAAATACTACACTACAAGATGGCCGCCGCTACTATGTCTAAATACCATCATCTATGTTCATGAAATGAAATCAAGCGGTGGGTTTAAAATGGCTATGAAGTTTTTGCACAAACTGACACTGACGAAGCTAACTGGTGAAACGCGTCTGTCAGGGGTTATGTTATGTTATGTTATGTTATGAGGCATTTGTTAAGCGCACTGTCACCATAAGTTTCCTGGCGCTGATAGGATCCTAAGATTGAACAGAGGGAATTTAGTGGAGGTGGGAGAAAAGCAATGTTTTTAGGGATTTCCTGAAAGAGAGGAGGGAACAGGAGGTCTTAAGTGAGAGTGGGAGGGAGTTCACAGCTTAGGGGCCAGAGAAGAGAAACTGCGACCACCAGATCTGTGGAGAAGTGTGGCTCAGTGGTTAGAGGCGGCAGACCCGGAATCTGAGATTGACCGTGGACCAGGGTTCGATTCCCCGCCTCGGCGGGTCTCGGGCTCATAAATTCCACGGCCTCGACAATTCTCGCTCCGGTGCCTACTCGACTCACGGGGTCACACTCTGCGACTCTGGGCAATAGCTTGCTTAATCTCCACATCGGCCCCTCGCGGCGGGATGCCTGGCTTTCACCTTGTGGATACCCTGCCGGGGTTTCTCACAGGGGAATACCAGGACGGGTTCCCTAAGCAAGCGCGGAGATGCCCCAGGGTAAGTCCTGCGCTATATAAGTTTCATACATTTACATTTACATCTAGTAAGTTTAAAGCGGGGAACGACTAGGAGCTGGAGGTGGGTGGACCTCAGGGTACGAGAGGGACAATAAGGAGTAATTAGAGACTTGAGGAAGGCAGGGGAGGGACCGGTGAGAGCCTTGAAGACCAGGCAGTGGACCTTAAAGGCTATTCTTTCACTGACTGGAAGCCAGTGGAGTTGATGTAATAGGGGTTGGGCCAACTGCCATCTAGGGATTTTGAAAGCAAGCCTAGCAGCCTGCTTCTGTAGGATCTGTAGCCTGGACAGCTGGGATTTGGGAAGGCCGTGGTATATTGAATTAGAAAAGTCCAGCCGGGACATTACCAAGGCTATTAAGACTTGTAACAAGGAGTCAGGAGGTGGGCAACTTTCCGTATCCTGTATAGCTGGAACATACAGGAGGATGTTACTGCACTCACCTGGGCCTTGAGAGTGAGCCCAGAGTCAATAATGACCCCGAGGCTCTTTACGCAGCCAGCAGGAGAGGGAGGTGTACCGAGCTCAATGGGCCAGTACTGAGGGCCCCAATAAGGGGCACTTCTCCCAGGGAGGAGGAGCTCAGTCTTGCCCGGATTGAGCTTTAGTTGATTTTGGTTCATCCAGTGCTGGATGTGTGTCATGGCCGTCTGAAAGTTGGTGACAGCGTCAGGGGAGGTGAGGGGGAAAATAATTTGCAAATCATCCGCGTAGTTAAACACGGTGATGTCCCACCTACCTAAAGAATGAAGGAGGGGTTGAAGATACAAATTAAAAAGAAGGGGGGACAGGGAGGATCCCTGAGGGACCCCGCAAGATGACGGAACACTGGTAGCGCTAAAAGGACCCAAGCTAACTGCCTGAGACCTCTCCTCTAAGAAGGATTTATTCCAGGACAAAGCAGCCCCACAGACTCCGGCGGACTCGACACGGTGGATTAAGATGTTATGGTCCACCGTGTCGAATGCCGCCGATAAGTCAAGTAGGACTAAAGCCTGGGGTAATCCTCTGTCAGCGTTGCTTCTGAGGTTGTCCAACACGGCAAGAATCACAGCCTCGGTGGAGTGGGCTGGTCTAAAACCGGCCTGGTTGATCGCCAGGAAGTTGGACTCCTCGATGAATTGCGAGAGGCAGGTCGTGACATGAGCCTCCAAGATTTTAGACAGGAAGGGCAAGAGGGAGATGGGCCGATAGTTAGCGAGGACCGCTGGGTCAGCGCCAGGTTTCTTTAACAGTGGCACCAGTACGGCCTCCTTAAATGACCTGGGGACTATGCCAGAGTTGAGGGAGGAATTAAGTAAAGGAAGAATGCAATGTGGAAGGGCGTGACAGATATCGCGGAGCACAGAAGGGGGGCAGCAGTCCTTGGGGGATCCAGATTTCACGCGGATAGACAGCCTGGCAAGCGATTCCGGGTCGAGTGTAGGAAACCGGGACAGGATGGAGGTATTGACGAGAGGGGATGCTGCTGTGGCTGGAAGGAGGGAATGGGGAATGGAATTTTTGATTGTAATGATCTTGTCGATGAAAAAGGAGTTTAAAGCATTGCATGACTCTGAGGAGGGAGGCAGATTCTGGAGTGTCCTGGCGTCCGATGTTAATTCGCCAAGGACCTTGAAGATCTCTTTGGATTTGTTGGGGGCTGTTAAAATTCTGTCGGAGATGAAGACAGACTTGGTTGAGATAATGGCTTTTTTATAAGCTTTCCGTGCCGACACATACGCTTCCCTGTCAGAGCTAAGGTAATTACGCCTCCATCTACGCTCCAGTTGGCGCAGCTCAAGATGTTGTTGTTTCAGGGCAGGGTTGTACCATTTGTGAGAGTTATTGAGACGTGTTCGAGGGAAGCAGGACAAGGGTGCAAATAGGTCGCTAGCCGTCGTAAGCCAGTAGGAGATGTTGGCGTCCATGATGTTAACATCTAGGGTGTCAGGAGTTGGAGGCTGGGTCTCAGCAAGAGAGGAGAGAAAGGCAGATGAATCAAGGGTCTTCCATTTCCGAGCGGCCCCTCCATCCAAAGGGGGAGGCCTAACCAGGCCCTTTACAAGGATGGAAGATTCGATCAATGAGTGATCGGACCAGACACAAGGGGAGATAGTCGGGCCAGAGAACGACACCCCCTGTGTCCAGATGTGGTCTAGGATGTTGCCCCCGATGTGGGTAGGGGAGGTGACGTGCTGAGTCAAATTAAGGCTAAGAAGCGCCTCGAACAATTCGGTGGCATGGGGGCATTGAACCAGTAGTTGAAATCTCCAAACATGGCGACACGGGCTGAAGAAGTCATTAAGGCAGAGAGCTGCTCACAGAGAGCGGCGGGAAACAGGGGCATGGAGGTAGGGGGACGGTATAGGACAATAAGGGTCAGGGCACCAGCTTCAGTTGCCAGGCTGATGACGAGATTCTCGACATCAGGAAGACATAGTGAGGAAGACGTGATGAAAGGTAGGTCTTTGCGTATGACTGCCGCCACCCCACCGCCACGGCGGCCGTTAGGCCGATTGGCGTTCAGCATGTAATAATTAGGGGGTAGGGCAGCCAGGATGTCAGGGAGGGAAAGATCAGACAGCCAGGTCTCAGTAAGCAGCAGGATATCTGGATTCTCGGCCGTCAACAAAAGAAAGATATCGGCATGGTGTTGAGGAAGAGAACATGTATTGAGATACAGTATGCGAATACAGGTCTCGGGCAGGGTGGGGACGGACGCGAATGCCCGGGTGAGTCTGGGAAAAGGCAGGTCGGCCGAGATGCCGAGAGACACCAGACGATCCCAAATTGTGGACGAAAGAGCACAAGAGGGCCGCTGGAGATTTCTGAGTGAAGCAGGGGAATAAGTGATGGGAAGGGCGGCATCCCGGGGCCCTGGGCCCGTCCGGTCACGGACGGGCGCAGACGGGCTTGCCTTAGGCGCGCCTTCGGCGCGCAAACGGCACGCCCGCTGCGCCCGTCCGCTGCGCGAACGGGGAAAGCACATAATATATAGGGCCGTTCAGGGCGTGGCCAAAAGAGAGTGGGCGTGGCTCGGGGAGCAGCTCGCTGATGGCGGCGAGCGAGAGAGGCTGACCCCGCTGCAGCGTCTACCTCGGCTGCACGGGGGAAAACGAGGCAAGGAGAGGTCCCTGCAAGGGTCAGGTAAGTTTTTAATTAAAATAGTAAGGACACAAAGTTGAACACAAAAGTCTTAAAAATCGTCAGGGCTTAGATAAGGGCTCCCGCGGAAGGCAGGGGAGGATCCAATGGCGAGCTAGTAGTCAGCTCCTACCTTTTAAACCCAAAGTGGGCGTGGCCAAAAGAGAGTGGGCGTGGCTCGGGGAGCAGCTCGCTGATGGCGGCGAGCGAGAGAGGCTGACCCCGCTGCAGCGTCTACCTCGGCTGCACGGGGGAAAACGAGGCAAGGAGAGGTCCCTGCAAGGGTCAGGTAAGTTTTTAAATAAAATAGTAAGGACACAAAGTTGAACACAAAAGTCTTAAAAATCGTCAGGGCTTAGATAAGGGCTCCCGCGGAAGGCAGGGGAGGATCCAATGGCGAGCTAGTAGTCAGCTCCTACCTTTTAAACCCAAAGTGGGCGTGGCCAAAAGAGAGTGGGCGTGGCTCGGGGAGCAGCTCGCTAATGGCGACGAGCGAGAGAGGCTGACCCCGCTGCAGCGTCTACCTCGGCTGCACGGGGGAAAACGAGGCAAGGAGAGGTCCCTGCAAGGGTCAGGTAAGTTTTTATTTCATTTCAAAAGAATTTTATTGTTATAAAGAAGCAAATGAAGATACAGATCATAAGTAGAAGTGATACAATTGATAACAGATGAGTAGCAATCAGAAGCTGACAATCAAAAATGAGTCATAGCAAATATATCGAAATATAGAAGCATTCTGCCAAAAACAGAAAGATTAATTAATAATATAAATTAATATCCTAGGCAGAGTCTACCACCAAAAGTATCACTATCAGTTGGTATAATCAGGGGAAGAGAGGACAGGAAAGAAGAAGGAAGAAAGAATGAAACAGAAAAGGGAAAGAGTGGAAAAAGAGAAGAAGATAGATAAGGAGGAGGAAAAAGAAAGAAAGAGAGAAGGATTCCCAACGAACAAACCCGACAAACACGACAAACAAGACGTCATTCATCCAGACAAGTCGAAGGGATATTGGTCAACCAACCCCTTGGACGACAACTCCATATAGTTATCCAGAGCAGTCCAAACCCCACTCGCAATAGAGGGAGCCAGGTGAGCATGATCAACCGAGGTATGAGCACTTCGTAAAAAGGAAACCCAAGCCCACCAAGTATGATAAGAAACAGAGGAAAAGGATTTCCATTCCATAAGTATTACTTTCACTGCAATAGTCAACAGTAGATCCAACAGCTGTAATTCCAATGGATCCAAGGGTAGAGGGGTTGGAGCAGCTAATGGACCTAATAAAATTAATGGGAAAGAAAGTGGGAACTTAATATTAAAAATGAGCATTAGGTGTTTGTGAATGAGGTCCCAAAAGGGTTGAAGGAGGGAGCACTCAAAAAACATATGCGGAAAGTCACCTGCCAATAAACCGCAGCTCCAACATAAGTTATCATCTTTGAGATTGAGCGAATGTAAGCGAACAGGAGTCCAATGAAGAAGGTTGACAGAGAAAAATTTAGATTGCATTAGCGATGGGGCGATTTTATTGCGAAGAGAAAATTTACCAATCAACTGCCAAGTGTCTGAAGAAATATGGTCAGTAAGACCATGCTCAAAATGGTGCAACCATTTTGTCTGAGCAACTGTCTGCGTAGGCAGTGAAACAGTTGATAAAAATTTATAGATTTTAGAGGCTACATGACCCGATTTAGTCCAGATATGAAAGAGAGAAACCGTAGGAGAAGTAGGATGAAGACGCACCTTAGCGAGCGCTACTTTGATTTTAAGAAAGGTATAAAAATCTAAGTTAGTTAAAGAATATTGTTGAGCTAAGGAGGAAAAAGGTAGTGGCTCATTGTTAGCGCCATAAAGATGTTTAACAAGCGAGACCCCCTTAGCAGCCCAATAAGATATCAGAGAGGGATCAATATTGATTTTAATTTTAGAATTCCGCCAAATAGACGACCATCTAGATTTGTGAAGTGGAATCGCCACTTTCTTGTCTATTTTCCGAATCGCTGCAAGAGTATCCAGAATAATAGAGCGGGAAAAAGGGATGGACAAGGTAGACGCAGTACAAAAGGAAGCAGTCGGTAACGGAGAAGCCAACTCCTGTTCTATTAACAACCAGGAAGGAATATGAATAGGGGGAGAAGAAAACCACAGAGCACCTTGAGACGCCAAAAAGGCAGTTTGGTACTTCTCCCAATCAGGAAGATTGCAACCCCCCATGTCATAAGGCTTCCGTAAGAATTTATAGGAAATTCTAGCCCGTTTATCATTCCATAACAATTTAGAGGATAGAACATCAATTTCATGAAAGAAGGAATCCGATAGCTTCACCGGGAGCATAGAGGACACAAAGTTAACAATAGGTGTAATCATCATTTTAAGGGTCTGGAGGCGACCCCACCAGGAGATGTGTTTCGGGGACCAAGTGTCCAAAAGACGACGTACTTTAAGAAGAGTCTGGGATTCATTATAAGTAATTGTAGCATATAAGGTCGAACAAAAATAGATACCCAAATATTTTAATTGTTTAGACTGCCATTTAAAACCAGCAGAACCCATATGCGTAGAAAAACAGTAGGCATTTAAGGGGAACATCTCAGTTTTATCCCTATTTAAGGTGTATCCTGAGACCTTCGAAAAAAGGGAAATCGTATCCGAGATAGCAGGAATAGCCAAGGCAATATCTTCTGAAAAAATGAGGACATCATCCGCATACGCAGCAGTTTTAATACAATGAGGACCAAAAGAAAAACCTTTGATGTCTGGGTGTAATTCAATCAATCTGAGGAGAGGGTCAATGGACAATAAAAACAAAAGTGGAGATAAAGGACAACCTTGTCGAGTGCCTTGGCGAAGATTAAAAAAGGATGACGTAGCACCGTTGACTCTTATGTTAGCTCTAGGTTGAGAGTAGAGAGCCATGACCATATTAATAAAGGAGTCCCCAAGATTATGAGCACACAAGACAGCACGAAGAAAAGGCCAAGAAACCTTGTCGAAGGCCTTTTCTGCATCAAGAGCTAGGGCCGCGGCTGGGAGATGAGAACGTTTAGCTGAACCGAGAATATGGCAAAAGGTACGTATATTATCACGCGCAAGACGGCCTTTTACAAAACCCGTTTGAGAGGGATGTACCAGTTTAGGAATAAAGGATTCTAATCTCTTGGCTAAGATTTTAGCAAAAATTTTTGCCTCCATGTTAAGAAGGGAAATAGGACGAAAGTTTTTTGGATCTGAGTGATCCTTTCCCTCTTTTGGAATTACTACCATGGTAGCATCAGCCGCCGTGCCAGACACAGACCCATTCTTAATGAAAGCGTCAAATACCGATTGAAGCTTGGGAACAATCACAGGAAGAAAAGTCTTATAAAACAGAATAGGGTAACCATCAGGTCCTGGAGCTTTGCCAGAACGAGTGGCTTTAATTGCGGCAATGATTTCTTCAGGAGTAATCGGACCACTTAAAAAATTACTATCTTCCCCGGATACCGCCTGCACCGGGACAGACTTCAAGAAGTCCTGACACTGCTCAAAAGAGGCCTGATTAGAAGGGGTATATAAATTATTATAGAAATCACGAAAGACTTCAAGAATTTCCTCAGTCTGAAATTTTTTAGAACCAAGGTGATCGTTAATAGAAGAGATTTGAGAAGACTTGAAGGAAGAATCCTGAAATTTTAATGTAGCCGCAAGAATTTTCCCAGCCCGATTTTTGAACAACAGCCTTTTAGATTTCTGAGCCTGAACTCCAATATGGGCTCTTTTGGTAACTATAGTGTTATATGTGTATTTTAACTGCTTGATGGACTGTAAGCAAGATTTATCCTTAGACTGTCGAAAGGTAGATTCCAGCTTTTTTATTTCAGTTGCGAGATCTGTAAGTTCTTTTTTAAGAGTAGCATTCCTCCTTGACATACATTTAATGACCTGGCCACGGAAAGTACATTTAAACGAATCCCAAAGGACAATTGGGGAAAAAACTGAGCCTTCATTCTCAAGAAAAAAGGTGTCGATTGCACTAGAGAACTCATCAATCTGAGCAGTATCATGCAAAATTTCTGTATTTAATCTCCAGGAGCGAGCTCTTGATTTAGGGGCAAAGGACAACAATGTAAAAGTAACCGCGGCATGATCAGAAATCAGAATAGGATGAATAAGCGGAGAGGAGGAAGACGAAACAAGAGAGGAGTGAACCAATAAATATTCAATACGAGAAAAGGTAGAATGAGGTGAAGAAAAGAAGGAAAAATCATTACCAGTAGGGTTGTGAAGACGCCACACATCCTGAAGATGATTAATGGAACACATGTTAAGCATTTGTTTATGGGATTTTGGAGGGCGAAATTGAAAAGCGGAATTCCTATCTAGAATGGGATCCATTGGTAAATTAAAATCCCCACCAACCATAATATTCCCAGAATGAGGTGTGTCATTTAGTTTTTTGGTAACCGTCTTCCAAAAGGACGGATCATCCTTGTTAGGGGCGTAAATGTTCATAACGTAAAGATCAGCATTACCATCAGACAACTTAGTTAATAGCCACCTACCCTCAGTATCATGCTCAGAAGAGATTATGGATAAACCGGAATTTTTGGAAATTAAAGTAATGACTCCATTACGTTTGCCACAAGCGTCGGAACAGACAACATCTGAAACCCATTCTTTCTTTAGGAATAGCGCCTCTCTGGTAGAAATCTTTGTTTCCTGAAAAAGGACTAGATCCGAGGAGAGAGATTTGCAATAATCTAAGATTTTTGACCGTTTCACTGGATGATTTAAACCCTTAACATTAAGGGACAACACATTCAAGCCTGGCATAGACAGAAATTGAAAAAAATAACATAATCCATAGATGGCAAACAGAAAACAAGCAGCACAAATACAGGCATGCAGACTTCAAACATTAACGTCGCAGCGGGAGAGTCCATGAGGGAAATCCGAAAGAAGAAAAAAGACAAGAGAGGAGAAGAAGGAAGAGAGAAGAGAAATAGCTGGGGAGGTCTGAAAAAGACCAAATTCATACCAGGGGGAACGTGAGAAGGCGAGCAAGGGGACCATCATGAGGAATGATTATAATTGATATGAACAACCCCAAAACAGTGTACAACTGAATATACGTAATTAGGAGATAGGAACAACTGCAACATAAACCAATAACCATAGAATAGTACAAAAACAGTTCATCCATGAATTTATAAAGAGAATATGCATATATCAAGTTAATTCACAAAGAGCATATCAAGTAATCAAAAAAAAGAGAAATAGATGGAAAAGAAAGAGAAATCTAGTAAAAGAAATGCAATAGCAAGTCGCAATTACAGTAATACCTTATCAGAAGAAAGAAAACAGCAAGAACACAGCATAAAAGTAGACGAAAAGTAGAATAAATAGAAGAAAAACGTAATTATAAGAAGACTACAGGGTGTAGCAGAAAGAAAAGAGATGAAATACATTAGAGCAAGACACTGAAACAGGAGGTCAATCTATCAAATAAGGAAGCACTACTCTAGATAAATACAAGGAACTATATCATAACGAGGATTAATATGAAAAAAAACAAAAAAAAAAAAACGCAAGATAAGCAAACAATCAATTGTCTTTAAATATAGATAACTTGTCATAATACGTGACACGAAAGTGCAGCAACATATTAGAGATATGAGAAGAGAGAAGAGGGTAAAGAAGAGACTAAAAAGTGCAATAAAAGTAGAATAACTTATTATACAGTATAAGAGAAGTGCACAGATTTGCAATAGCCTAGCACCAATACAAGAAAATAGTAAATAGCTGAGAAGCAGAACAAGCAATGAAACAGCAATGTAAGTAGATAGTAAACCTAAATATACAATACATATTGAAAGATACTTGTAATCAATGAATTGACATGCAAAAGGTATATAAACCCCGTTATAAGTAACCAGGGAGAACAGGAAGGAACAATAAAAGATAAGAACGTCCTATATGATATTCAGACAAATTAATAGTAAAACATAAAAATGATCCAATATCTGAGATCTCATAGAAAAGATCATGTAAGACCAGTAAAGCAGTCTAAGCATTAAAACAATAACTAGGTAAGCATATAAATAAATGCAAGGTACAATAATCATAGCATGGTGAGCGCCGCTAAACGCAACTATAGAAAATATATAATAATGAGCCTATGACCAGCGCTTGTATCATAATACGAAACAGAACCAGACAAATTGAAGTCAAAAAGACTAAAGACGTACAAAAAGAATGAGCACACACGACGGAATATCAAGTACAAATCAAGTGAGAAAGTAGACTACTCCAAAAACGATAAAGAAATAAACAGTCCAAGGACGGGGATAGAGGCAAGAGGAAATATGAATACACATTGTAGCGACATAACCAAAAATAAATAGACGCAAAAATGGTTACCGGGAAAAAGATCATACAGAAGCAGACTACTACTACAAAACGTAACAAGGAAACAGATATGAGATATGTCTAATATATCAATAAGGAAGGAGAGAACGAAGACTAACAACACAAACCATAAGGAGGAAGAAAACCATGTCAAATGACAACATCATGAAGACGGGAAAAAGAACACACCGACTACGAGAATAAAAACATCATCGAAAAAGGTGACTGACAACCACAGTCACAAAAGAAAGCCATATACGCACCATCAACCACGGAGCACGCAGGTCTAAAAGGTAAACTCAATAGACCCGGAAAAAACAGAGAAAAGACAAGGAAGACAAAGAGTCACATCAAGTGCCAGAAGCACCAGGCAGACGCGAAGCCTCCATTTGAAGTTCCATCTGTAGCTCCATCTGATTGTCTAAAAAAGAGGCCAAGTCAGCAGGTTCATCGAAGATTCGAGAGCGACCTTTGAAGGTAATGCGAAATTTGGAAGGGCCAGAGAAGGAGAAAGGGATATTCATTTCAGATAGACGCTTTCGAAGATTAAGAAAACCTTTCCTCCTTATCACAGTGTCTCTTGCAAAGTCTTGAGAAATCGAAATACGGTGTCCTTCCCAAGAAAGAACTTTAATCTTCCGCATATGAGCCAAAATTTGTTCCGTGTGCTGATGACGCAATGGTTTAAAAATGACAGCCCGTGGTTGCGTAGCAGATTTAGAACGGAAAGTGGGGACACGATGTGCCCGTTCCAGCTCAAAGTCTTTTTGAAATGAAATTTGCAGAGTAGAAGGCAACCATTGGTATAAGAAGTCAATCATAGACGGAGCACCTTTCTCGGCCTCTTCAGGAAGGCCAAAAATGCGTAGGTTGGATCTACGGTTACGGTCCTCCTGCTCAGTTAGATCCCTCCGCAAAGCCGCCATTGAGCGCTCGAATTGTAAAAGAGATCTAGACTGCTTCTGCAGATTATCCTCAGCGCCACTAATGCGTGTCTCCGTGGCAGAGACACGAATGGAGAGAGCCTTAAGATCATTTCTGATGGCTGATACCTCCACCTGCAGTAAGTCTGTATTAGTTTTGGTAGACTGCGCAATGTCATGTACGTCATTGAGACGTGTCAGAATAGCCTCCAGAGTAGAATTAGTATCTTTTTGAGAGGATTCAGGTGTAGGAGAAAGTTGTTTAAGTCTCTTAAGAGAAGCTTTCGACTCCTTTGCATCTTTAGCAGTTGGCGACAAGCCCATATTTGCTGCCATAGAGCCTCCCAAAAAAAAGTAGAAGAGACAAACACTTCAGAGAGCTAAGGAAAACCCAAAGCCCGAGGAGAATGATTCACTCAGGAGGCAGGGAAGAAAAAAAAGAAAAATAGTAAAAATATGCAAGCACACCTCTAGCAGGTAAAGCAGGGTATTAAAGAGCAGTTAATAGCAGTGGAAGGCACTGAAGACGCTCAGAATAACGTAGGGTAAAATGCAACAAGATTATAGTTAAGGCACCACAGCATGAAAAACGAAGGCTCTATAAGCTGGTAGGGGTTAATAGTAGTCACCAACACCTATTTGTGGGCATTTTGTAGAGCTTCGTAGCCATAGTAGCTCCTTTGCTGAGGAGACTCGGAACTGCGTGTAAAGGCAACCCAAAATGGCAGCCGCCCACAGAAACACCGAGCGTCACCTTAAATGTTGAGAAGAGCAGGCATAATGAGGTTTTGGGCACAGGAAGGACGTTCCGCCGGCACACGGCACCTTCCGACACCAGAGGCTCCGTTTGCTGTGAGTTCGGGGTCCCTGGAAGCGGAGACGAACCTCAGACGGCCCTCGCTCGTCCCGGAGCTCAAGCGCGAACCGCCATTCCAAAGCGGCGCGCAAGCCACGCCCCAGGGTCAGGTAAGTTTTTAATTAAAATAGTAAGGACACAAAGTTGAACACAAAAGTCTTAAAATCGTCAGGGCTTAGATAAGGGCTCCCGCGGAAGGCAGGGGAGGATCCAATGGCGAGCTAGTAGTCAGCTCCTACCTTTTAAACCCAAAGTGGGCGTGGCCAAAAGAGAGTGGGCGTGGCTCGGGGAGCAGCTCGCTGATGGCGGCGAGCGAGAGAGGCTGACCCCGCTGCAGCGTCTACCTCGGCTGCACGGGGGAAAACGAGGCAAGGAGAGGTCCCTGCAAGGGTCAGGTAAGTTTTTAATTAAAATAGTAAGGACACAAAGTTGAACACAAAAGTCTTAAAAATCACGTACATTCGTCCGGGGGTTTGCCCGGCTTAGGTATACTAATTATAGTAGCTATTCTTTGATCTAGTGGCAGCCCTTACTCAGACTGTCCTGGAACATAGCTTGAAGTTACGGAACAGTCAGATCAGAGACACGTTTGTAGAGTTTCATTAGGGATCCCATTGGGTCCCATAGCCTTACCCGATTGCAGTAAGTGGACTGCAGCCAGAACCTCGTCTTTTGTGAAGTCAGATTCCAAGAGCAGGGCTTCCTTTTCCGACAAAGAGGGCATTTTTATGTCTTTAATGTAGGTCTGGGCCTCCTCCGTTGTCATTTGCGAGGTAGATGTATAGACCTGTTCATAATAATCAGCTAGAGTGTCTGTGATGCCTGACGGAGGCGTGACTACTTCGTTTGCCGGGGTACGACGTTGCGCAATCGTCGTTTGTGCCCCTTCTTACTTATCCAGCCAGGCTAGAAGTCTGCCCGTCTTATCACCCTGTTCGTAAATATTATGCCAAGTGGTTTGAAGCCGAAGCTTGACTTGTGCCTTTTGGAGTTCAGTTAGCTCGCATTGCTTGAGGCGTAGATTATGAGCTGTCTCTGCAGTAGGGTCAGCCTCATGTAGCTTCTGAAGCGATATCAGTTCAGCCTCAATTGCCTCTAGGTCGCCCTTCAGCGCCCGCCTGTGTCCCGTTATGGAAGAAATAGCCTGCCCCCGCAACACTGTCTTGTAGGCCTCCCATAGAACCCCTGGGGACTGTACTGAGTCTGAATTATCTTGAAAATAGTGCTTTGTGACTGCAACAACATCCTTCCTAATTTTAGGGATCTGCAAATAGCCAGGGGAAATGGGAAAAATGTGTTTGCGCACTTTGATATGGGAGGTATAGGATAAACAGGCCGGTGAGTGATCTGAGATACCCCTTGGCTGTATCTCTGTGTCAGTCAAGTAAGGGAGACTGTCTGCGGAGACAAAGAAATATCAATACGTGAAAGACTATTATGCGCCCCCCCCCCCGACTGAAAAGTATATCCACGTTCTCCGGGGTGTTTGTATCTCCATCCATCTATAAGGCCCATTGCGTCCAAAAACCCATTCATACGTGAGTTACCCACCCCTACCGTTCTGCTTGGGTGGAGATCCAGTTCTCCATTCACTACTGCATTAAAGTCCCCCCCCACAATAAGTTCACCCTCCGGTAAATCCAGTAAAAATGCTCTGAGAGCTGGAAGGGTCACTGAATGGAGGGCAGGGGGAGCGTACACCGAGACAATATTGAATTGCTTTCCCTCCCACTGACACGTTATGGCGGCAAATCTTCCAAGGGCTTCTACCCATACCTGTTGTATAATTAAGGGAAATCTTTTCCGTACTAGGATGCCAACCCCTCTGGAGCCCGCGGAGAACTCTGAGTGCGCTACCATTTTATATCCCTGTTTAATCTTATCTCCCAGCCCGTGCACATTCCAAGTAACAATAGTCATAGGGGACACAGGAGTCAGGGAGGGGGTGCTAGCAGAAACTTCAGTGCACAACAATTCCGGGTCCTCCATCACCATTATAGCAGTTTTGCAAACCATTCTCAACATTACACATCCCGCCAATCATAGCAATTGGTCGCAGCCCAAAACTGAAACTTTGAACAAAACTAAAAAAAAAACACATTCCCACCCCACAATACTCAAACATTCTGAATACCTTACCCGCAAACCCCGAAGAACTCCACCCCCCTCCCTGCTCCCCTGCCTGTGGATGTAGAACCACCCACCCCCCAAAATGGCAGAGTGCCTCTACCCCTCCCAACCATGCTTGAAATTCAAAGGGGAACCGAGCCCCCCGTCCACTAACGACCTATACTGTCAACAAAAAATCCCAGCCAAAAATTCTAGAGACGCCCCTAATAAACATCATAACATGTCTAAGCAGTCAGTAAATCAAACACATTATACCCCATTAACACTGTGAAGCTAAACTTCGCCTGTGGATCATGTACGGATAAGTACTTCCAATTCCACCCCCGCCCCACTCTACTTGCGTATGGCCAAACTGGCATGTCCTGCAGTCATTCAGGAAGTTATTTCATTCTTGTTCGTTTAGACTACTCGGCTCCATTGCAGCTCCCTCTGCCGTCGTGTCAGGACCATCACCATTCCGCCGTCCCGATCTGTCTCTACGATTACCCCTTCTGCCTTCAACAGTGGTCCAGCCCTACATCCATTCCCAGGCCGCGTCCGGCGAATCGAAGAACCAGGGTTTACCATCCCATTCCACTCTCAACTTTGCCGGGAAGAGCATCGCATACTTCATGTCTCTGCTAGGCAGCCCCCGCTTGACTGCTTGGAAACTCCTCCTCTGCGCCTGGACTCTGGCCGTAAAATCGGGGAAAAATGACACCTCATAGTTATCAATTTTGAGCGGGGGCCAGATCTGGAGGATTGCAGAATACTGTCCCTGTCTCTAAAATTAAAAACGGTCGCGGCGGGGCTCCAGGCTTGGGTCGTCCTCCTGGCACCCTATGTGCCCGCTCAATGGAAAAGTAACTGGATAGCGCCTTGGGCTTGAGGTGTTTCGTGATTAGGTCCTCCACATAGAGATCAGCCGCGGGCTCTTCCGTTTTTTCCGGAACACCCAGGATCCGGATGTTGTTTCGGCGGGCTCTCCCTTCATAATCGTCCAGCTGTTGCACCATTCTGACCTGCCTTTTCTCCATTTCCGTCATTTGACGTTGAAGCTCCGAGGTGTCATCCCGCGGGGCTGTCATCGCTATCTTAAGCTCCTTCACTTTCTCGTTCATTTGTTTGAAGTCTGCTCTGTGCAGGGAAACCTCCACTGTGACTGAATCCATTGAAGTATACATTCCACCAATGGCCGCCAGAACATCGCGAAGCGTCGGCTCCTGTTCAGCTGGTTGTGCCTCCTCCAACGCACCCTTGTCCGACATCGGCGAGTCGCCTCTATCTCCTCCCTTGGTCCACACAAATTTAGACAGCTGTCTCTGAGCTGTATTTCTGGAGCCCCTTCCTCCCGTTGCCATTCTTAGGGCCATCAGGTGCAAACTCACTTCTCCGGAAGGGTGAATAAAATTGTCAGTCCAGGCTCTCCACCACCATGCAGCAACTCAATAAATCTTCGCTAGGGTAGGAACTACTGGGTCTGCACGGATTTTAGCAGGGCGCTCCAGCAGGTTCTCAAGAGTAAGTCTGTCCAAGTGGCAGCCCTCAGTATGGTCCACAGGGCCCGGTCCCCCCTCCAGTGCCACAAAGTCGAGCAGAGCTGTTAATGTCAGGAGTAGGGAGGGGGGGAAAAGCAATGCGCCCGCAACCGTTTGCTGAGCGGGGTGCAGGAGGGGGAATGGAGAAATCAGGAAGGCCCCCCTGTAGGCCCGCAGAGCCCTTCACAAGGTCCCAAAGCTTCGGGGGCGCCGGCGCAATCAGGCTCCCCCAGCCACGTTGCAGAAGTTATCTGACCAAGCCTAGCCTGCTTAGCGCCAATCTTCAGTGGCCCAGAGTCTCAGAGGCTGCCTGGCTCCAAAGCTCACACCAGCAATATTGGGAATATGTTCTGGGGCCCGGGCCACAGCGCCACCTATCACCTGTGTCTCCTCGTGTCGTCAGGCGGCAGGACAACAAACCGGCGTGTGCAGGGGTGAATTTGGGGCCCCTCCTCTCCTTCCTCAGCAATATCAGGAGCCACGATCCGTCCGCGGCACCCCCACCGCGCTCTCGCCTCCTCCGGTGGCCGCACTCACTCGTTAGGCCCACAAGCCGGGGCCTGGATTTCCGATGCGCCCCGGACCGGGGCTTCCACCCGCTCGGCCGCACAATGACAGGGGGGAGGGCCGCGCCCGCTGGCCGCGACACTCTGCCAGCCTCTGCCGCTCCGCACCAGCCGCTGGCTCCACCACCACCCATGCGCCGCCGAGCCGGAAACACCACAGCGGGCCCGCTCTCTCTTCCGGCCTTCACCTCAGGCCGGTGACGCCATCTTTGCACCGCGTCCCCCGGGCACTGCTGGCACGGAACTTTGCCACCTCGGGAGCGGATTCTGCAACAGGTATTTCGCGGCCATGCAGGGGGCGTCGGGGCAGCCTCTCCCTCAATATTTCAAACTTTCAGGCATAATATGCAGGCTGTGGCATGGATTATTTGCCGTGGACAGGGGAGAGCTCGGTTAAGCAGCAGCCATTGCTCTTGGCTGCTAGCCACGCCCCCCCAACATAATGTTTTTTGATGACATAGCACCATGAACAGAGTGTGCCCCAAACAGTTGGATATCAATACCAGCCTCTTGCATAACTGACTTTAACCATTTGGCTATGGTAGCCGCAGACACAGGGGTATAGGGCTTCTGCATTACAATCAACAATTGTGCCACACCCTCAGGTCGTATAGACATAGTACATTCCTCATAGGCCTTGAGGCACTGAACCACACATATCTTTGCATTAACAGGAAAGGCATGATATTCAACACTTCTTAACAATGTTTTAGTTCTGGCAGTAATGTTAAATGAAACTCCCTCTGGAGTAAATACTCTACCTGTAAGATCCAGAGCTTTCATGTTAGAGGAATGTCGACAGGAAGAGACATAACAACATAGCTAACTTGCACATTAGTTGTTTCCTTGTTAATAAATTATTTGTTGGCCATTTATCAACTAAGGAAAGAACTAGAGAAACATCCCACAGTGAGGAGTATTTAGGTTTAAGAGAATGCACTACCCTGATACCCTTTAATAATTTGCAGATTACCAGGTGCATGCTCACAGGTTTGCCATCCATCTGAGAATGACCAGCAGAAATGGCTGAACGGAAATTGTTAACCGAAAGGTTTGCCAAACATTCTGACGCTTTTTCTTCTAAGAAATTCACAACATGGGGTAGGTCAGCCCCCACAGGATCCACTTGTCGTTCCACGCACCAATAAACCCAGCTTTTCCAGGCTGAAGAATATCATTTCCTGGTGGAGGGAGCCCAGGCTTGGTTGATGAAAGCCGCAGCTTTGTCCGAAAATCCCGGCATTTCCCATCTTTGCCTAAAAGCCTCCAGGCCATCAGGGACAACTGCCCTGATAACACAATCGGGTACAGTTCTCCATGAGGGCCCTGGAGCATCGTCGATGACCACAGGACCATCCTGGGGGAGTCGCAGCTCATCTCCAATAATATTGGAAACCAGGGCTGAGACTTCTACAGGGGGATTATTAGGATCACCTTCGCCATTTGGCGAGCCACCTGTATTGTCACTCTGGGAATCAGAATGAAGGGGGAAAGGCATAATTCATACCCTTGGACCATCCCCTCCCCCTCTGATCTCCCCATTCCCCCTCTATCAACATACACACAGAAAGAGCACTTTGCTTTGTCCCCGACCACGACTTCCCCTCAATCAACACCAATGGCGATACTACTCCGTCTACTCCCTCAATCCATCTTTCCAATATGGACACTCTCACACCTGACCCCAGACTTAACCAGATATTATCAGCCCTTCAGCAAGTCAAATCTGACATCCGAACCCTACACGACCTGATCATATAACAACCCAAGTTCACTCGCAGTAAACAGGAATACAGATCTTTCTCTCGCTCCAAGATTTATAGTCGCAGCCAACATCTATCTGCAAGCTCCCAGGTTCAGGGGTCTCCACGTTGGAGCACAGTGCCGCACCCTAATGTCTTATCCCACACCAGCAGGATGATAAACCAACTATCTGCTATAGAAGTAGGGGCCCTCCTTCACTCGTACGAGCTTCCTCCCCCTCCACTTAACATTGGTCTTCCAGTTATCTCACATATAGACTCCCAAATACAATTTATCCCTATCAACACTTACGGAGCCACCAGACACAACTCCAGAGGCATAGTTGAAAATAACCTCACTACAATCCCCCTCACAATCGAACCCACCACAGTCTCCAACAAGACACGGCTAAATTGTATTCTCCTAAACTGCAGATCTACATCCAGACATGCAGCTGAGATAGCTGACTTACTACTCACTAACGAACCTGACATTCTGATCCTGACGGAAACTTGGTTAAATGAAACATCTACACCCATCATGGACATCTTGTTACCCCCCAACTATGACATCACCAGACTAGACAGAATGCACAGGCCAGTAGGTGGGATAGCCTGCATACATAAGAGCAGCCTAACAGTGTCTAACTCAAATGCCCCATTTTTTCTTCATGTGAATACCTCTGCTTAACCATCGCCAGTAATAACAAACAAATTTGTTCTTTTCACACTTTCTACCACCCTCCTGGAGATAACCTTGCATTCATAGAACAATTCATGGATATTCTAGCGTTAAATGACAGCCAACAAAATAAGCAAATATTCCTGGGAGACTTCAACCTCCACTAGGATGACCAGATAGACCCTGGGGTAAACAGCCTCAAAGCCTTCCACACCGACCTTAATCTCAACCAAATATGTAACAGCCCTACACACGACAAAGGCACAATTCTCGACCCAGTAATCTCTAAAGTTGACTCCACACAGCTCGACTCGATCCTCCCCTGCGACTGGTCTGACCATCACATTATTACATTCCAAGTCTTGGAAGAAGTTAAACGACTCCCAACAGAACCACTGAGAACTAAGATCTGGAAGAGAAACCTGAAAAGCGTTGGCTCTAACTCTATACCATCAACTAACTCAAAACTTCTATGTCCCCCGGAAGACCTAAACGATGTCCAGGGGCTGACCAATCACTACTTTCACTCCATGAACAACCTACTGGATAAAATAGCCCCGAGTCAACTGAAAAGAACTTCCACAAAAGACAAAAACCTTGGTATGATGGGAGGCTAAATAAAGACAGACTCTCTCAGATTAACGGAACGTTGTTGGAGAGCCGCACCATCAGATGACCACCTCAGGCTTTTAAGAATCGCCAGAAACTCCTATTTTAGAAAGATCAGAAGATCTAAAACCGACTTCTTCAGGTCTCAACGAGACCAAGCCAAGAACCGCCCCAAAAAGCTTTTCGATCTTATCAAAACCCAAACCAAGAGCATACCCAGTCTCCCGAATGCCATCCCTCTTAATCTAACCAATTGTGATGAATTTGGCTCCTTCTTCGCTTCTAAAACATAATCCATAAATTCAGATCTACTCAAGGACCTCTTATCCATCTCAGACATGGAAAATAACTCATCTATGCCCCTGGCTGGTGCACAAACAACATCCCCCCAAAATTCGAACTAAAAAAAAACGCAACTCGGCCCCTTTAAAACATACAGTGAAAATTCCATATTAAAGACGCTAACTTCTCTGAAGCCCTCCAATCGTTTCAAAGACCCGCTCCCAGCTAATTACTTAAAAGACTTCATTCCTCTGCTATTACCTCTCTGGACCAAGATCATAAATACGTCCCTCCTTCAAGGATACATTACAAACATCCTGAAAACAGGTCAGGTGTCGCCTGTCCTTAAGAAAACAACAGCTGACCCCTCTGACCTAAATAACTATCGTCCGATTTCTAACATACATATGCTAGCCAAACTCCTGGAAAAATGTGTGAACATGCAGCTGAACAGTCACATTTATCAAGTCAACCTGCTTAACCAATTTCAACCAGGCTTTCAAGCAGGTCACAATACTGAATCAGCCATGACACATGTAATTGACGACGCTCTAAAAATTCTGGAGCAAAATGAAGCTTGTTTACTTATCCTACTCGAATTTTCGTCAGCATTTGACACCGTCAAAAATGACAACCTGCTTGAACTCCTGAAATACAGAATGGGAATGTCTGGAACTGTATTCAACTGGTTTGCCTCCTTCCTCCAAAATAGATCCCAAAGATTCAAGGTCAACCAATCCCTGTCCAACCCGATGACAGTCACATTAGGCGTTCCACAAGGCTCCTCCCTCTCATCGACCCTTTTCAACCTTTTTAAGGAACCTCTCACCGATCTTCTCAGCCTCGCCAATATTCACTTCCATATGTAGGCACCCAAATCTACATCAAGATCCACTCACTTGATGACATCAAATCACTCAACTCCACACTACAAAAAAAACCAAACATGGCTGGCTGAAAATCATTTGAAACTAAACTCCCTGAAAACGGCGCTCCCCCTAACAAAACTCCCACTATCCTGGATTGGCTGAAGCACTTAACAGCTCTCAAAGGACAACCTCTCATCGTCCACTCAGCAAACTCGCTAGGGATAACGCTTGACAGCAACCTAAAGATGCAGAAGCATATCAGCGCTACCACAATAGGAGCCAATTTCCACTTGAAGACCCTGCGAAAACTGAAATCCTTTCTGCCAGCCTACGATTTCAAACAACAGTTCAAACCCTAGTAATACCTAGAGTGGAATATGGAGTGGTAACCTTATGCGGCCTCCCAAGGTCATCGACAGCCCCACTAAGAGCCACTATCAACTCAGCTGCGAGACTCATCATGGGTTCAAAGAGAAACTCTCACATATCCCCTGACCTGAGAGCCATCAACTGGCTACCTTTTGAAGCTAAAATTCATCTTAAAATTGCTTGTATGACACACAAGGCCCTACACCACAATTCCCCGCACTACCTAGCCCAGAAACTGGAGCTTTCTGCGGGCATCAGAGCCTCCAGGAGTGCCAAGACACTTCTTTTAAAGCCACAACGATTTGCCAAGAAGAAAACCTATATCCGTTCATTCTCTGGTATGGCTCATAGGATCTGGAATGCTTTGCCCACTGAAACAAGAATGAACCCGTCCTCTGCCTCTTTCAAAAAAGAAGTGAAAGTGATCCTCATGGCTAAATTCATGTGAACGCTCTGTCCTTTTAGCTAGCTTTACTATATACTATAACTATCTATGTCTTTGTGCTCCATAGTTGTCTATTTGTTTTTCACGCTAGCTTATGTGTACATGTATAAGCTATCACAAGATATCACCTATATCTTTGTTTGCTACATCTTGTTTTCTACATTTGACTTGTAAAGTGCTCTGATACTCGCAAAGGTCTTGTTTGGGCTATATAAAACCCTCAAAATAAAAAATAAATAAAAGCAGTGAGAAAATGCATCTGTCGCCATTGCTAACGGATCTGGCCTCCAGCTGAAAAACTTCTGCAGCTGTTGATTCTGCCTGGACTCAAAGAGGTCTATCTCACAGCGGCCCATATCGCTTGTACCCAACTGAATATTTGGGTCTGGAGCTGCCAATGGCTGTAGTCTTTGAGATACCGGGAGTTCCAGTCCGCTATTACATTCAACTGCCCCGGGATGTATTCAGCGATGACTGAAATCTGACGACTCAGGCAGTAATGCCAGAGGTCCTTCGCTATCTTCGCAAGCAGTGACGACCTTGTGCCTCCCAACTTGTTGATATACCTCGCAGCCGAGATATTGTCCATCTGAAGAAGGATGCAACATGAGAGTTGGTTGGGGGATAATGTCCAGATCACAAACTACCCTGCTAATAGCTTTAGGCAGCTGATATGAAGCTCAAAATCGCGCAAGGACCACCGTCCTCCTGTGGCGATATCTCCGCAGTGTGCTTCCCAGCCACAACAGCTGGCGTTGGTTTCTATAACTACCTCTGGTTGAGAGCCGAAAATGGTTCTGCCGTTCCACGCTTCCACATGGCCCAGCCACCACTGAATTTCTTCTTGCACTTCTTGGGAAAGGGGAATCAAGTCCGTGTAGGACAAGCTTTTCCGAAGTTGCTGAATCTTTAACCTCTGAAGGGCCCGATATTGAAGAGGGCCCGGAAATATCACCTGAATGGAGAATGCCAGAAGACCCACGATCCTGGCAATCGTCCGAAGGGACACTATCAGTCTGGACAACAGAGTGATGAGTTCCTTATTGATATCTCTCAATTTCGAATGGGGTAGGTTCAGTTGGGCCATCTGAGAATTTATGGCAAACCCCAGAAAATCTAGGGTCAGAGAACGGCATAGCGCAGATTTGGGTTTTGAAGAATAGACACGGTCATGCTCAAGTGCTGCACAGCTAGGGCTGGAGTCTGAGTCATGATAAGTATATCGTCCAGATACACTATCATGCGGACGCCCTGCTCCCGTAAATGAGCTATCACTGGTTTCATCACCTTGGTAAAGCACCATGGTGCCGAAGGAAATCCCGAAAGGAAGGACCAAGTATTCCAACCACTGGTTCCGCCAATGAAATTGTAGGAAACAGCAGTGAGGAGGAAAATCAGGGATTGACAGGTAGGCGTCTTTCAGGTCCAACCTGACCATCCAGTCTCCTTTTTTCAGTAAATCCGTGAAAAGATAGATGCCTTCTATCTTGAAATGCTTGTTGCCTCCTTTCTTCTGTACTAAGAATATATTGCTGCAGAAACCGCGAGGACCATTGTCGCAATAGGCAATTGTGTGTTTCTGCAGCAATCCTTCGAGTTCTGCATCTATAAAAACACACTCTTGTTGGGAAAAAGAGAGCTGTCTGGGTTGAATGTCTTTGAATAGAGTCTGATAAAAGTCTAGTTGAAAACCCTGAATTGTCTGTAAAATCCATGCATCTTGTGAGATCAGAGCCTAATTGTGAATGAAAAATTGAGTACGACCCCCCAAGGGTAACAGAAATTTGTCGATAGCACTTACCTGCAGACTCTGGAGCCTGGAAGCTCCCTCGATGTCCGCCCCTGTTGAAGCATCTCCTACTGAAGCGCTGTCTGGTGGGATAGAATGTTCCACCACAAGTGCAATCCCACTCTCCTCGGCCACGGGCGTAATCTCCTCGCTGAGGACCTTGGTATAACTAGCGGCCTGACAAGCGTCCTCGGCCTTGCCCGGCCTGCTTAAAAAGGCAGCTTGAAAAATGCATTTAATGCCAGTTTGAACCTTGTCCAGAGACGTTAATATGCCCACATACTTGGAGACGTCCTTCACGAAGCGTCCCCCGAAGAGGTTACCCTCTGCTAGAGGACCAGGTTCTGCAGTGGCAAGCTCGGTGAGATTCAAGACCATCCTCAAAAGGAGAGACATGCTGTGTCTCAGTACCTCTGTGGAGATAGCACAGTTAGCTTTCCCCACCAAGCATATGGCCCTTTGGGTCCACCCTTACAGTACATCAAGATACACAGGAGCGCTTGACTCCTTTGCCTCCTGGGCCATTTCCAGAAATTTGGCTAATGGCCAGCCTCGCCAGGAGCAATCAATTCCCTTCTTAGGAGCTTCAGTGAATTTCTTCAAGAAAGGATGGAGGCTTGCGTCGATGTCCGGGGTGTCCGCTACCTTATCCGGGATATCGGGCCTAGGGCACTATGAACGCAACCTGTGACGCACATCTTTGTCAAAACGTTTGCGCAGGTTATAGTGTAAGTAGGCAGCAACCTCTGGAGCAGGTGCCCAATCCGATGACCTAGGGTGTACGATGTCGGCCGGATTGAAAGTGAAGGGTGTGTTTAAACCCTGGGATAGGTCTTGCTCCACATTTTTTGTTTTCCATGACTTTTTCTTGGGGAGAGCCTCCTCACTGGGGGTGTCAGTCCCTGTGGTGTCAGTGTCTGTATCCGTGTCAGTGTCCTCTTGACGCTTAGCCTTTCTGCCCTTGCTAGGTGGAGTAGGAGCAGTAGATAGTGCTGCCAGGGTGATAGCATGGGGCCAAGACTCTACTTTAGAGCCACCTGCTGCGTCATCCTTTTGGGATTCGGCTGGTCCAGTTAAACCATGTTGCTTAGAAAACTGTTCTAGTTGTTTTTGTAATGGGTTTCAACGCAGCAGCCAGTGCCTGCTGCACAGTCCCAGGAACTGCTTTCTCAATGGCCCGATTGACAGACTCTTGGACCGAAGCGTCCAGAGCCTCAACAATATTGTCCTCCAGTGAAGATATAGAAGTCTCCTGGTATAGCTCATCATCTTCATATCAGACCCAGTCTTCCATGATAGTGCCGTATTTTAATATATAGATAGTAAAATGAGGACCAATGTAGAGGAGTAGGGGGGAGCCAACCCACTGCACACCAAAAGGAATAAGGTACCTAGCTCCTCAGCAAAGCTGTATAACAATTATTGCAGCCCACAGGGGGTAGAGATCAGACGATTGTTACAGCCGAATCAGGCGTATCTCTGTGTAAAATCTCCAGGATAAATGAGCCTCGGATCACTTTGGGGGTGCGCGCGATGTGCAAAGCCCAAAATCCTACCAAAAGTAGTCCAATTGGGCTATGCACGTCGGAACGATAAAAGCTCTCTAAACGCAACACCGGCTAATTAGGGGAGCCTGTAGAGGACATTGTGTACACATAAACAGCTGACTAACGCTGCCAAAGGCAAGCGCAGTACCAATGTTCCCAGCGGGACTCTGTAAATACAATTTCCGAGTGGGCCACCAGCACTTAAATTTGTCAATGCTCCCAACGGCAGCCTATCAATCACAGCGCACCAACGGGCTAAAGGCAATAAAGCGCGAGTACGTGTAACACTCAAATGCATCAAGCACATTAACAAAAGCAAGCACATTAACATGAAAGTAACCGAGGTGACTTAACTCCTGCGTGAGCACCAAAGAAAGAGGCTCAGCAACAGGATATGGTGGCTTTTATAGGATCATGCAGGATGTGATGTATAACTAAGCATCATGGGAAATGTAGGTTTATTTGCATACAAAACATTTTTCATTGGCTGCTGTGAGTAGCAAATAAACGAAAGAGAAGCATAAGCAAAAGCCTCCGGTCCTGTAATAGAATTGAAGGCAACGTTCTGGCCGAATGTATTTAGATTGAATTTGGCACGTTTTTGGGCACATTTCTTCTTCATTGCGGGCAAAAGGAACGTTCTGTGTACTTTGTGTGAAAGTGCCATCTTTCTTGCATGGTATGCCCCCGCTTTTTGAAGAATTGCTGATGTACTTTGACTGAGTGTGCCCTGAGTTCCTGCCAATCAGGTACCCAGGGCCTGCGTTCCTTTCCTAAAATTGTGTTGAAGCCTAAACCCAATTGGCATCTCTAGCCACAGGTCATACCCCGGTAAATGGTACCCTAGGTACTTAGGGCACTGTGACCAGAGAAGGTCCTTGTGCCACCCTTAGGGGCCCTGTACCCTGACAGCCACACACTGCCTTTGCAGGCTGAGTGTCTCGGTGCAGAAATAAACAGAGAGTCGACATGGCACACATCCCTGTGTGCCATGCCCACAAACAACACTGTCCTGGCATACCTCTGTCACCCCTCTAGCTGGAAGCACTATGCCAGCGGTGTGGACCCTACAGTACCCAGGGCCATTCCTGGGCACTGTAAGTGCAGTGATGCCATTAAGAGTATATGGTGCTGGGAGGTTTTCATCATGAACTCCACAGTGCCATAATGGCTACACTGAAGACTGAAAAGTTTGATATCAAACTTCTCAGCACATTAAACCCACACTGATGCCAGTGTGGGAGTTAATGTAAAATGCACGACAGAGGGCAACTTAGAGTTGCCCCCTGAGCCTAACCTACAATCCACGTCTTGTCTGAGAGGCTGCCTAGGCTGCCACACAGCAGACATGTTGGTGGACCCCTTGGTAGAGAGCCTTCTGCTCTCCTGGGCCTGCAACAATGTATATCCAGGGCGAGGTGCTAAGTCTCCTCCCCCAGGATGGGCAGGGGAAACTTCAAAGGCATGCCGCCTTTGTGAGTTTCTCCAGGCCACTTGCTGTACTGGAGGTAAAACCCAAGGGAGGTATGCCAGCCTTGGCCAACACCACCCCTCAGGTTGGGGAGACGAGGTGAAGCACATCTCCGGGCTCTCGCCATCCTGAAGATGGGGAGCCCTGCTCAATCAGTGATAGACATCAAATCACTCAACTCCACACTACAAAAAAAACCAAACATGGCTGGCTGAAAATCATTTGAAACTAAACTCCCTGAAAACGGCGCTCCCCCTAACAAAACTCCCACTATCCTGGATTGGCTGAAGCACTTAACAGCTCTCAAAGGACAACCTCTCATCGTCCACTCAGCAAACTCGCTAGGGATAACGCTTGACAGCAACCTAAAGATGCAGAAGCATATCAGCGCTACCACAATAGGAGCCAATTTCCACTTGAAGACCCTGCGAAAACTGAAATCCTTTCTGCCAGCCTACGATTTCAAACAACAGTTCAAACCCTAGTAATACCTAGAGTGGAATATGGAGTGGTAACCTTATGCGGCCTCCCAAGGTCATCGACAGCCCCACTAAGAGCCACTATCAACTCAGCTGCGAGACTCATCATGGGTTCAAAGAGAAACTCTCACATATCCCCTGACCTGAGAGCCATCAACTGGCTACCTTTTGAAGCTAAAATTCATCTTAAAATTGCTTGTATGACACACAAGGCCCTACACCACAATTCCCCGCACTACCTAGCCCAGAAACTGGAGCTTTCTGCGGGCATCAGAGCCTCCAGGAGTGCCAAGACACTTCTTTTAAAGCCACAACGATTTGCCAAGAAGAAAACCTATATCCGTTCATTCTCTGGTATGGCTCATAGGATCTGGAATGCTTTGCCCACTGAAACAAGAATGAACCCGTCCTCTGCCTCTTTCAAAAAAGAAGTGAAAGTGATCCTCATGGCTAAATTCATGTGAACGCTCTGTCCTTTTAGCTAGCTTTACTATATACTATAACTATCTATGTCTTTGTGCTCCATAGTTGTCTATTTGTTTTTCACGCTAGCTTATGTGTACATGTATAAGCTATCACAAGATATCACCTATATCTTTGTTTGCTACATCTTGTTTTCTACATTTGACTTGTAAAGTGCTCTGATACTCGCAAAGGTCTTGTTTGGGCTATATAAAACCCTCAAAATAAAAAATAAATAAAAGCAGTGAGAAAATGCATCTGTCGCCATTGCTAACGGATCTGGCCTCCAGCTGAAAAACTTCTGCAGCTGTTGATTCTGCCTGGACTCAAAGAGGTCTATCTCACAGCGGCCCATATCGCTTGTACCCAACTGAATATTTGGGTCTGGAGCTGCCAATGGCTGTAGTCTTTGAGATACCGGGAGTTCCAGTCCGCTATTACATTCAACTGCCCCGGGATGTATTCAGCGATGACTGAAATCTGACGACTCAGGCAGTAATGCCAGAGGTCCTTCGCTATCTTCGCAAGCAGTGACGACCTTGTGCCTCCCAACTTGTTGATATACCTCGCAGCCGAGATATTGTCCATCTGAAGAAGGATGCAACATGAGAGTTGGTTGGGGGATAATGTCCAGATCACAAACTACCCTGCTAATAGCTTTAGGCAGCTGATATGAAGCTCAAAATCGCGCAAGGACCACCGTCCTCCTGTGGCGATATCTCCGCAGTGTGCTTCCCAGCCACAACAGCTGGCGTTGGTTTCTATAACTACCTCTGGTTGAGAGCCGAAAATGGTTCTGCCGTTCCACGCTTCCACATGGCCCAGCCACCACTGAATTTCTTCTTGCACTTCTTGGGAAAGGGGAATCAAGTCCGTGTAGGACAAGCTTTTCCGAAGTTGCTGAATCTTTAACCTCTGAAGGGCCCGATATTGAAGAGGGCCCGGAAATATCACCTGAATGGAGAATGCCAGAAGACCCACGATCCTGGCAATCGTCCGAAGGGACACTATCAGTCTGGACAACAGAGTGATGAGTTCCTTATTGATATCTCTCAATTTCGAATGGGGTAGGTTCAGTTGGGCCATCTGAGAATTTATGGCAAACCCCAGAAAATCTAGGGTCAGAGAACGGCATAGCGCAGATTTGGGTTTTGAAGAATAGACACGGTCATGCTCAAGTGCTGCACAGCTAGGGCTGGAGTCTGAGTCATGATAAGTATATCGTCCAGATACACTATCATGCGGACGCCCTGCTCCCGTAAATGAGCTATCACTGGTTTCATCACCTTGGTAAAGCACCATGGTGCCGAAGGAAATCCCGAAAGGAAGGACCAAGTATTCCAACCACTGGTTCCGCCAATGAAATTGTAGGAAACAGCAGTGAGGAGGAAAATCAGGGATTGACAGGTAGGCGTCTTTCAGGTCCAACCTGACCATCCAGTCTCCTTTTTTCAGTAAATCCGTGAAAAGATAGATGCCTTCTATCTTGAAATGCTTGTTGCCTCCTTTCTTCTGTACTAAGAATATATTGCTGCAGAAACCGCGAGGACCATTGTCGCAATAGGCAATTGTGTGTTTCTGCAGCAATCCTTCGAGTTCTGCATCTATAAAAACACACTCTTGTTGGGAAAAAGAGAGCTGTCTGGGTTGAATGTCTTTGAATAGAGTCTGATAAAAGTCTAGTTGAAAACCCTGAATTGTCTGTAAAATCCATGCATCTTGTGAGATCAGAGCCTAATTGTGAATGAAAAATTGAGTACGACCCCCCAAGGGTAACAGAAATTTGTCGATAGCACTTACCTGCAGACTCTGGAGCCTGGAAGCTCCCTCGATGTCCGCCCCTGTTGAAGCATCTCCTACTGAAGCGCTGTCTGGTGGGATAGAATGTTCCACCACAAGTGCAATCCCACTCTCCTCGGCCACGGGCGTAATCTCCTCGCTGAGGACCTTGGTATAACTAGCGGCCTGACAAGCGTCCTCGGCCTTGCCCGGCCTGCTTAAAAAGGCAGCTTGAAAAATGCATTTAATGCCAGTTTGAACCTTGTCTAGAGACGTTAATATGCCCACATACTTGGAGACGTCCTTCACGAAGCGTCCCCCGAAGAGGTTACCCTCTGCTAGAGGACCAGGTTCTGCAGTGGCAAGCTCGGTGAGATTCAAGACCATCCTCAAAAGGAGAGACATGCTGTGTCTCAGTACCTCTGTGGAGATAGCACAGTTAGCTTTCCCCACCAAGCATATGGCCCTTTGGGTCCACCCTTACAGTACATCAAGATACACAGGAGCGCTTGACTCCTTTGCCTCCTGGGCCATTTCCAGAAATTTGGCTAATGGCCAGCCTCGCCAGGAGCAATCAATTCCCTTCTTAGGAGCTTCAGTGAATTTCTTCAAGAAAGGATGGAGGCTTGCGTCGATGTCCGGGGTGTCCGCTACCTTATCCGGGATATCGGGCCTAGGGCACTATGAACGCAACCTGTGACGCACATCTTTGTCAAAACGTTTGCGCAGGTTATAGTGTAAGTAGGCAGCAACCTCTGGAGCAGGTGCCCAATCCGATGACCTAGGGTGTACGATGTCGGCCGGATTGAAAGTGAAGGGTGTGTTTAAACCCTGGGATAGGTCTTGCTCCACATTTTTTGTTTTCCATGACTTTTTCTTGGGGAGAGCCTCCTCACTGGGGGTGTCAGTCCCTGTGGTGTCAGTGTCTGTATCCGTGTCAGTGTCCTCTTGACGCTTAGCCTTTCTGCCCTTGCTAGGTGGAGTAGGAGCAGTAGATAGTGCTGCCAGGGTGATAGCATGGGGCCAAGACTCTACTTTAGAGCCACCTGCTGCGTCATCCTTTTGGGATTCGGCTGGTCCAGTTAAACCATGTTGCTTAGAAAACTGTTCTAGTTGTTTTTGTAATGGGTTTCAACGCAGCAGCCAGTGCCTGCTGCACAGTCCCAGGAACTGCTTTCTCAATGGCCCGATTGACAGACTCTTGGACCGAAGCGTCCAGAGCCTCAACAATATTGTCCTCCAGTGAAGATATAGAAGTCTCCTGGTATAGCTCATCATCTTCATATCAGACCCAGTCTTCCATGATAGTGCCGTATTTTAATATATAGATAGTAAAATGAGGACCAATGTAGAGGAGTAGGGGGGAGCCAACCCACTGCACACCAAAAGGAATAAGGTACCTAGCTCCTCAGCAAAGCTGTATAACAATTATTGCAGCCCACAGGGGGTAGAGATCAGACGATTGTTACAGCCGAATCAGGCGTATCTCTGTGTAAAATCTCCAGGATAAATGAGCCTCGGATCACTTTGGGGGTGCGCGCGATGTGCAAAGCCCAAAATCCTACCAAAAGTAGTCCAATTGGGCTATGCACGTCGGAACGATAAAAGCTCTCTAAACGCAACACCGGCTAATTAGGGGAGCCTGTAGAGGACATTGTGTACACATAAACAGCTGACTAACGCTGCCAAAGGCAAGCGCAGTACCAATGTTCCCAGCGGGACTCTGTAAATACAATTTCCGAGTGGGCCACCAGCACTTAAATTTGTCAATGCTCCCAACGGCAGCCTATCAATCACAGCGCACCAACGGGCTAAAGGCAATAAAGCGCGAGTACGTGTAACACTCAAATGCATCAAGCACATTAACAAAAGCAAGCACATTAACATGAAAGTAACCGAGGTGACTTAACTCCTGCGTGAGCACCAAAGAAAGAGGCTCAGCAACAGGATATGGTGGCTTTTATAGGATCATGCAGGATGTGATGTATAACTAAGCATCATGGGAAATGTAGGTTTATTTGCATACAAAACATTTTTCATTGGCTGCTGTGAGTAGCAAATAAACGAAAGAGAAGCATAAGCAAAAGCCTCCGGTCCTGTAATAGAATTGAAGGCAACGTTCTGGCCGAATGTATTTAGATTGAATTTGGCACGTTTTTGGGCACATTTCTTCTTCATTGCGGGCAAAAGGAACGTTCTGTGTACTTTGTGTGAAAGTGCCATCTTTCTTGCATGGTATGCCCCCGCTTTTTGAAGAATTGCTGATGTACTTTGACTGAGTGTGCCCTGAGTTCCTGCCAATCAGGTACCCAGGGCCTGCGTTCCTTTCCTAAAATTGTGTTGAAGCCTAAACCCAATTGGCATCTCTAGCCACAGGTCATACCCCGGTAAATGGTACCCTAGGTACTTAGGGCACTGTGACCAGAGAAGGTCCTTGTGCCACCCTTAGGGGCCCTGTACCCTGACAGCCACACACTGCCTTTGCAGGCTGAGTGTCTCGGTGCAGAAATAAACAGAGAGTCGACATGGCACACATCCCTGTGTGCCATGCCCACAAACAACACTGTCCTGGCATACCTCTGTCACCCCTCTAGCTGGAAGCACTATGCCAGCGGTGTGGACCCTACAGTACCCAGGGCCATTCCTGGGCACTGTAAGTGCAGTGATGCCATTAAGAGTATATGGTGCTGGGAGGTTTTCATCATGAACTCCACAGTGCCATAATGGCTACACTGAAGACTGAAAAGTTTGATATCAAACTTCTCAGCACATTAAACCCACACTGATGCCAGTGTGGGAGTTAATGTAAAATGCACGACAGAGGGCAACTTAGAGTTGCCCCCTGAGCCTAACCTACAATCCACGTCTTGTCTGAGAGGCTGCCTAGGCTGCCACACAGCAGACATGTTGGTGGACCCCTTGGTAGAGAGCCTTCTGCTCTCCTGGGCCTGCAACAATGTATATCCAGGGCGAGGTGCTAAGTCTCCTCCCCCAGGATGGGCAGGGGAAACTTCAAAGGCATGCCGCCTTTGTGAGTTTCTCCAGGCCACTTGCTGTACTGGAGGTAAAACCCAAGGGAGGTATGCCAGCCTTGGCCAACACCACCCCTCAGGTTGGGGAGACGAGGTGAAGCACATCTCCGGGCTCTCGCCATCCTGAAGATGGGGAGCCCTGCTCAATCAGTGATAGGCTCCTGCCCCCCTTCCACAGGAGAGGAGCAGGATAGGGGTGTACTCACCCCAGGACAGGGATCCATTGGTCCATGCCTTTACCCTACCTGTAACACCCCTAAATTTAATATTTAGGGGCACCCTGACCCTTCCTTCCTCAGATCCCGATTTCAAAACAAGAAGAAGAACAAGAAGAAGGACGACCTGCTGTGCAACAAAAGGACAACAACAATTGACTTGGCCCCAGCCCTACCGGCCTGTTGTTTCTTGAACCTGCTCCTGCTAAATCCCAGCGTCTCCTGCGGACAGCAACCTTGAAAACCCTGGAGGACCTGCCTGCCTTGCTCATCTAGAGACTGGGACTCCCATGAGCAGTGTTTCTGCTCAAACAAGCAACACCCTTGGTGCCAGCCAGGAACCACAAATCCAGCATACTCTGCAGCCGCCGAGCCCAGCCTGTGCCTGAGTGGAGAAAGACCCTGAGGACGTCCCCCCGGCGATTGTGACCTGAAATCCAGTGTGCACGGACTCTCCTTGATGACCCAGACGACGCCTGCAGCCTCACAACCAGAGACCCCTCCAACTGCAACCAGCTGAGGGTAAGATTCCCCGACATCAAAAGGCACCCCTGCACCCGGCACCCCAAGGCCCCCTGTGCCCAACTCCTGGGTGCCTACCTTTGCTCCAAGATCCCAACTGCACCCAGCCGCCCGAGAGCCCCTGGCAGTGCACCCTTGGGCCTAATCTACTTCCCCATTTGCCCAGAGCAAGTGACCAGGAGCCCAGCTCCCACAGCCGCGTCGCCTGCTGGCCAGCAGCCACCAACCAAACGCCCCATGCCGCTAATAGGCTAACATTGGGCCAAACTCTCTCTGCACCCGGCTGCCCCTGTGCCGCTGAGGGTCTACCAACTGTACCTACCTGACCCTGGGAGACCCCTGAGTCTATGCCCAGAACTTTAACCCAAAGCCGATAACTCACTTTTCTTTTATAGGGTAACATTGACTGGTTTCACTTTGAAATTCTTTTAAGTGTGGAGTTTTGAAACTTTAAAATATTCATCTAAAATCAGCCAAACAACGAATTCTGACGTACTCGCCTGTTATCAGGAGAGATCTCAGTGCTGGATCTTGGTGCCCAGCACTGACCCTGAAAAGTAATTCTAACCGTACTTACCAGTAACTTGAATTTCCTTCCATTGGATAACATTGCCTGCGTTTTGCTGAAAACGTTTTTGTGTCAATTTTTTAAAGCTACAAATATTAGTAAAAAATCGCCTCAATTACATAAACACATTTTTTCAATTGTTTACAGGAGATGCACCAGGATCCAACACTGAGTAAGAAAAAGTAACAATAACACTACTTACCTGCTAAGTGAATTTCCTCTCATAGGATAGCATTGATGATTCTATGTGAAAATGTTTCTGTGTCAACTTTTAAAATACAATATTATTCCTTAAGAATCACTACTGTAACCAAAATGATTTTACTCAACTGTTTACAGGAGATGTCCCAGGACTGAATCTAGGATCCAGTCCTGTAGTTAGAAAAGTAATCCACAAAGTAATTAATTGCATTTAACTAGAAGTTCCCACTGAGCTCAATGTAACATTGTGTTTGAAATTGTGTTGCCTATTGCAACGACTGTATCTATTGTACTCAAAAGTCTATTGCCTATTTTGAAAAGTACTTACCTAAAGTAACTCATTCTGAGAAAGTATATTTTGATACCTTGTTGGTTCTAAAATAAAACAACTGTATATTTTTATTAAAAAAATTGGCCTAGAATTCAGTCCTTGAGTGTGTGAGGCCATTTGCTGACTGAGTGTGTACAACAAATGCTTTACACTGTCCTCTGATACTGCCTTACTGCTCGACCAAGCTACCACTTTAGAGAGTAAGGTTATATTTAACTTTAGCTTTTGCCAAACCTTTGGTGACTGTGGACTCTGTTCACACTGTACCTTACTTTGGTCCAGTATATACAGAGCCTCATTCCTAAACACTTTTCCTTTAAAAATATTTTACAATTACCATATTGTGCAAACTAAATAACATTGAAGGACACAAATATCCACAACAGACTTGTTCTTAATAAAATAATATACAAAGGATACCAGACGCAGCTGTACCCATAAAACCAAGTGTTGAATCCAGCCTTTATTAGCATGACCCTAAAGGTTGCCTCATGATTCACCGGAAAGGCGAAGTGATAGGGCAGGGGAATAAGCGGTGAGTAAAGTAGAGGCTTGTCCAAACTCCTAGCCATCTGCTCATATGCTGTTGTGGTGCATTCCCATTAGTTATAATGCGGTAACCCAGTGACCCTCAGAACCTGGGTCTTGAAGCCAAACAAAAACGGTGGTTCTGTCGGGTAAAGAACAATTTCTTTGCTTCACTGTACTTCAATCATATTATGTATCAACATTGAATGTATGGTACACAAAGACACACAACCCCCAAATTAATACAAAAGGTACCTTGCATGTATTGATCAGTAGAAAAAGGGCTGTCCGAGACAAAATGAGATAAAGAACACATAAAGCGTTCAATGCTTAGTGACTAGTAGCGGGTGGTGATGACCATGCTGTACAAAGATAAGGAGTGTGACATATATTCATACAAATAAACAAAACATAAATTCTTGTGTGTCCACTTTTTAATTCAATAGTCACAACAGACTCAAATTTTTCTTATTTGTGTTGCAACTTTGCATGGACCAAGGGAGAGGAAACGAAAGGAGCAATACCAGGGTTCGGTTCCAACCACAACCACAGCAAAACCACTGCAAAATCCGTACCAGACGCCAGACATACCGATGGTAACTCCCATACTTGATGCCAATGCTGAGACAAAAGATCAAACCAGCATAGAACAGGGCAACGAGAGGATTACCACAAATAAGAAAGACCCCATCTTCAACATCTCCAATTACACCTTAACTAAGGCGGAGCATGATATCCTAGACAAGGGATTATCTTTCATACCTACCTCTCCACCGAACTTCTTTAACATCAAGTTGGAGCTGCAACAGTTCTTTAGGAAAATTCGCTTGAAGTACTTCTTTGTGAATAAAGCCATGGATTTCCGCCCTGCGTCGATATTCACTCCGGCCCATCACTTAATGAACGATAAGATCTTAGCCTATGAAAAAATAGTAATGACTGAGGTCATGAACATACTGGGGAACACCAAGTACACCAAACATAACATCTCTAAAGATGAGAGAGTGGCCCTCCAAACATTAAAAGAAATTAAATCCATTGTGATAAAGACAGCGGACAAAGGGGGAGCGGTTGTGGTCCAGAACACAGAAGACTAAGTAACGGAGAATTACCACCAACTGAACTGTGAGAATATATACACCCCCCTACCAAGAGATCCCACGAATGAAATTGCAAAACTGATAAAAGAACTTACCAAGCAAGGATTGGAAGAAGGATTTCTTTCAGAACCCAAATTTAAGTTCCTTAACAGTGTTGATTATTAATACATGCAAGGTATTTACAAAAGAGATACCTTTTGTACTAAATTGGGTGTTGTGTGTCTTTGTGTGCCATACATTCAATGTTGACACCTAATATGTTTTAAGTACAGTGAAGCAAAAAAATTGTTCTTTACTCGACAAAACCACTGTTTTTGTTTAGTTGTGGTGCATTCAGCAGTAGTGTCCGCTGCCCTGGCGGAAATCCCCTGCGCTCTCAGAGAGGCTGAAGATGGAATAGGGTACATGTATCCCCAATTAGCTCAATAGCTAGATATGGCCTGCACGTCGCTCAACCACCCTAGTGCCACCCTAACCAAATATGAATCTATTTCAGGTAATTGCAGCAGAAGAGAAGTGCAAAGACGGTTCAATAACTAAGGTAATACTTTTAATATTTCTGGGGTGTCACACTCTAGAGTATAGTTTTAATCTTTTTTTTCTAGGACAGCATTAACTCCCAGAGTGCTTCATGCCATAGTTGCCAATGCATATTCCAACCTCTCTCCTTCACCATACTTCCTTGCCCTAAAGAATTTACCTAGGAATAAGCAATTCCACTCAGTGGTTTCCTGATAGTCTGTGATGGCTACGCTGACCGCCCACTACTCGCTGTGTGCTGTGGATCTCCAAATATACCATCTGATGTCTTTATTTCTGTTTCTATTTTCCTAAGTAAGTCGTTAATGGAGAACAGGATCCCTCCATTCTTCACCGAATAAATCACCCGAGTGGTAACCTTGAAAATATCCCATGTCGTACTAATCTGAGGAACTAAGGGGCTTATTATCAAGACAAGCGATAAAATTATCGCTGTTTTATCGGCAGAAAACTGCTGCTAAAACGGTGATAATGGGCTTGATAATATGCTCTATGGAATTCCAATTGAAGCCTATGTTAGATGTCCTTTACATCTAACATGGGCTTCGATTGGAATTCCATAGAGCATATTATCTTGCCCATTATCGCCATTTTAGCGGCAGTTTTCTGCCGCTAAAACGGCGATAATTTTATCGCCTGACTTGATAATATGCCCCTGAGTCGTTATTCCTGTAGAAGAATTCCACCACCTCCTGTCTCATCTCATCCCAAAATGCTCATCAAGAAGTAACATTAGAGAAAGTCTCCGGGATATGAGTGGGGAAGGAGTGTCTGGGAGAGCAAACACCATCAGCACTGTGGAGTGGTCCAATTAGTTACATGCTAAGTGGGTTGCATCATGCAGCCAGGTTTCTAAACTTCTGGATATAATCTAGTAATCTATCCTGGACCAGCTATTGAACTCCTGAGTGGAAGGTGCCCTCTTATGCCATCAGATGGAGTGTCATCCACACATCAAGCATTCTGTGATCATCTATACTACTATTATAAAGAGAGAACACAAACCTTTGAGCCAGGTAAACTACAAAAGTAATGCACAGATCACTACACCCAATACACCATTCGAAAGGGGAGATGTGGCAGAAGGACATAGGCTATAGATATGTACACCATATACATTAAAAAAGCAAAAACGCCAAAAGTGGTAAAGTAGTCCCTTGGGGGCGTGGTCGTGGGCGTCTCAAACAACAAATGTGGGTGTTTACAGGGCCGTGGCAAGTGCAAATAACAAACATAAGCCAAGCGACTTCACAACACACTTACATATGCACACATAGAGCGGAAATGCGCTTTCACTGAATTTAGAACGCACAATATGCAGACATAGAGCTGAAATGCGCTTTCAATGAATTTCTAACAAACATTTGCAAATCCCAACACATACAGCGGAAATGCGCTTTCAATAAATTTAAATTCACACATACAGCGCGGTAACACCAATATACAAAAACAGCAGAGGTGCTCGCTATAAGAAATATACACACATTCGTTGCAGTTACCCAGACAACATTGACGCCTTCGCATTAAAAACTGGGCGGGTCTTCCATCGACGAGGAGTGTCAAATGACGCCACACAGGGGGCAGGATTAATCGCATACTACACCAATCACAATGCACTAAAAAAAACACACACACGACTTCGGCTTACTAAAAAAAATATTTAAAAAAAATCTTTAACCATTGGTTATTGACCAACGACATCACAGGGGGGTAAACACGAACAAAAAAAGCCGACATTTCTTTGCTCCCGGACAACGTCGGGACGGGCTAGTAGTCTATAATAGTTTGAATGTGTCTGGCCGCTAATGCGTGATAATTTGGTTTTACATGTGATCTGTCCCATTGTGCATTCAGCACTAAATTGAAACCACCTCCTAAAAGGAGGTGCGTGGAAACAATTTCAATGATCAGCTTCCAGAGCCTGTCAAAGAAACCTGAGTCATCAGTGTTTGGGCCATAGAAGTTAGCAGCTGTGATGGATATAGATGGCACTTATCTACATATCAATGTGTAGTGACCTTGAGGTGATTGAGCGTGCCCAGTCAAACATTTAGAATGCCCCAGCTTATAAGTGTTGCAGTGCCTCTTGCATGAGTGGAGTAGGTTACAAAACAGCAATGCGATGCCCAGTGAGATGTAAAAGTATGACGTGTAGAGTCCTTGATATGGATCTCCTGTAATAGAGCGATGTGAACATTGTGCCGATCTAAGTATGTCAGTATGTGGTGATCACCCAGTCTGCGAATATTCCAAGTCAAGCATTAATATCTCACTCATGTATTGTTAGTTATGTTGGTTGAATGATGTGAAACATGTATGTGGGTGCTTGTGGGGGTGGCAAACCTGGTGATTAAGACTTTAGTGGATTTGCCCTTAAAGTCAACAGAACATAACAGTACCCTACTTCCTCCCACTTTGGCTGCCCAATCCCGCCTGCAAGATGTTCCCATCCCAAAAAGTTGCATACATTAGTGGAAGAATCTTTAATTATGAATCCTACCAGCGATAATCGTACAACGTTTGGCAAATGCTTGCTGATGGGACAAGGCAGGCTTAGCAATGATATCCACCTTCCATAGGATATCATGTCAAATGCAAAAGTATTGAAACCCTTTCATGAAGCTTTTGCATTTTACTCGTGGGGAACATCTAGTAACTACTAGTTGAACTGCAGCTTGATGAAAGAATAATTTCAATGCTTTTCATTTGACTCATGAGGGACATCTAGTAACGACTAGTTGAATTGCAGCTCTTTGTAGAATAATTTTGATATTGGATACTATATTATTCACTGCCCACTGCTAATCTCGTCCCATAATGCTTTGCAGGGCCTTTGACTGGGATTGTTTTTTGCCAATAACTGTGCCTGGGGTGGTCCTAGGAGGATGGGACCACCACCGAATCGTTCAACAAGACGTGCTTTTTGTTTTCAAGGCATCTGCTTGGTTCTCTCCCTAAGTTAGGGAGGCTCCCAAAATCATGACCTCTCTCACTGCTTACTAATTTTTCAGTTTCACTTTTGTGAAAGTACTGTATGCTCTTTATCATATAAAAAGATACATTTAGAGATACTTATTTTATCTTAACTGGCACTGTGCAAGAAGCAATTTGTAATTATCGCACAGTGCAGACAAGTACACAGTGCCATCAGCTACACACTACACAGTTTGTGTACTATGCGTAGTTCAAAGTATACTACGTGCAGCTACGTGTAGTGCTACTATGCAAACTACACCCATGGTTACTCTCAACGTGAGCACAGCCGCATACACACTGACCTATCTGTGTCTATTTTCAAACACTGACTGGGGAAGGCTTGCAGAGACACGAGGCGCTTACGGAGCTATCACATTATATGAGGTAACGTTTATGACCGCCGCTCGCTCGGTCTTGTATTCATTTAACTGTGATTATGACATCTATTCTGTCACCTCCACAATACTAATTGATGATGCTTTCTTCATCTGCTTTGTTCCGCTTTTAGAATTTTGACAACACTAACTCTGTCTTTACGAATACAGTCATTTAGAGCATCGTACTCAATGAACAAAGAAATGTTTTGAATACCATGGCTTCATGTACTTTGTGGCCAATTGATGTAAGTATGGAGAATTTCACAGCCTTCCATAGCTTAATATACACTATTTTCTTGGTGTTGATGTGCGACTTTAATTTAATTTCAGCACAACAACTGCCTTCTGGATCCGACAGAGACTATTGTGGATGATTCTCATTTGTCATTTTTCTAACAAGTAGCTTACAGGCCTAATTTTCCAAGTCCCCCACCATTTTGATTACAGTGGGTTTGAGGTGAGCCGGTGTGCCACTTTTTAAGTGCACCCATTCTGTTTTCCACCTAGTTATTAATCCATGGTTTTTCCTTACCAATGTTGTTGGTTGCTCCGCCTTTTGTCCTGATGAAGACCCCCTTCGAAGGAACTATCGGCCCTTATACTTTCCCTGGGGTCGAAACGTCGACTTTCCTCAAATACTAACCTGTACTTAAAAATATTATCCACATGCAAATAATGGAAATTCATATATTGTATCTTACAACTGTGGATTATATTAGATAATATGTAATATATGGTTAGACAGTTTCAATTATCATTTTTTGTAAATATTGTAATTAATTGCACTTTTACCCTTATCCCCATACTTTCACAAGCACTCCATTGAGCACTTGTATTTCTTCACTTGTTTTGGAGCAACTGTTCTATTAAGTTGTTGTCCAAATTGATTTTGGTTTAAACAATATACTATACATCGTGGAATTGAATTCCATTTTTAAGAACATGTGTTTATTTTGAGGCCAAATGATGTTTATGTTCATAGACCCTATAACTCCTGATGGTATTCTGGTTCTTTACAAGTATGTTGAGCTAGCCTTGAAGTGCCTTACTCAGAGAGCCAGGCCTTCAGCTTTTTCAAGCATTCAGGAAGCAACGAGGAGGCTCTAATGGGGTGTGGGAAGTAATTTCAAGCTTAAGGACTGACACGTGAAAAGGCACGACCTCCTGATCTGCTTTTTTGTATGTGTGGTATATATTAGTGTTAGTCCAACTGAGTGTATGTGTCTATTGAGTTGGTGGAATGGTACACAACTGATCAGGTGAGCAAGCCTTATTTTTTGTAGTGCTTTGTATGTGGAGGTGACGAGCTTGAACTGTGCATGCTGACGTATAGGGAGCCAGTGTAGTTTCCTTAGGAGTGCTGTGACATTTAGACCAGTGAGGGAGGTTGAGGACCAGTCTGGCAGCTGTGTTCTAGAAAGCCTGAAGCCTTTTTGTGAGCTGGTTGGTGATTCTTATGTGGAGGGCGTTTTAAGTTGTCCATTCTGTTGTTGATGCAGGTTTGAGGGCCGGTTTTCCTGCTGTTGCTAGATAGTCACATGACAATTTTTTTCAGCATTCTCAGGGCATTGAAGTAGTCTGTGATGATGGCATTGTCCTGGACCGCCATGTCCAGCTTGCTGTCAGTAATGAGGATGATGTTTCTTGCATATGTCCTGGAAGTGTGTCCTAGGTGCATAGGCCACCACGAGCAGCCCCAGAATAATGCCTCCTTTCTGAAGATTACTACTGTGCTCTTGTCCATGTTAAGATGGAGGCAGTTGGACTTCATCCAGGAAGCCACTTCAGTGATGCACAAGTTGATCTTGTCCCTAGTGCTGTGTGTTTCGTCCAATAGAGAAGGTATTTGTTCTGTGTCATCAGCATAGGTAACTATGTCCATGTTGTAACCTGGAAGATGTTACCTTGTGGTGTCATTTAGATGTTGAAAAGGATTGGGCTGAGCAAAGAAGTCTGTGGGACTCTGCAAATGAGCTTCCTGGCTTCTGTGGAGTAAGGTGGCATGTTGACTGTTCATGTTTCTCCAGTAAGATAGGCGTATATTCATTGAAGGGTGGGCACTTGGATGCAAACCTTGTGAAGTGATCTTATTAAGATGGGATGGGAGACTGTGTTGAAAGCAGTGGAGAGGTTAATTTGAAAACTGTGGAGAGGTCAAGTAGGAAGAGGGCTGAAGTTTCTTCTTTATCCAGGATCATTTGTATGTTATCTGTTGCTGCTATAAGAGTTGTCTCTGTACGGTGCTTAGGTCTGAAACCTGATCGTGTTGCATCGAGGAGCTGTTGGTCAGCAAGGTGCTTGGAGAAGTGTCTCTTGATGACTTTCTCTATGATCTTTGCCAAAAAAGGAAGTTTGTGAGTTTGGCTGGTCCTACTGAGAGCTTCTCAAGGGGGGTGTTGAAGGCTACATACTTCCAGGCTTTTGGGAAGGTGGCTGCGTCATTGTAGGTACTGAGCAAGGGATGAGGGCTTTGTTGATGGGGGCTGAAGCTTTGCTGAATGTATGATTTCCACTGAAATGATGGGTTGTATGTTGTCAACATGTCACTTTTGTTGGATACCAGAAGACATATTGCAAGGTTGATGGGGTGTAGTTGTTGATTGAAGTTGGTGTAGACGACTGTGATGTTGCTGCAGAAAAAGTCTTAGAGTTCGTTGTACAGTTCTTGGGGGATGTTGCTTTTGGTTGCTGCTAGTGTGGTGAAGTCCTCGATGATAACCAAAATGTATTTGCAGTTTTTAAACCTGTTGCCGATGTGTTTGGCTAGAGCCTGCTCTTTGTCATTCTGGATTTGCTGATGGTGGGGTCTCTAAGCAGATTGTAATGCTTCCTAATCTGATTCTTCCTCGTTCAGTCTCAATCTCATTCCAGGTGTTTGCTGTGCCATTTGGTAACTATGAGTACTTCTGTGTATCAGCTGGCCTGCATTCTTGTTATCTGGCTTATTTTTCCAAGGGCCTAAGGTGTTAGGACAGGCATGATCCAGTTGTTAAAGCTATTGATGTCGCTTGATAGTTGGTCTCTTGCTTATTTTTGTGAAACCAATTCATAGAAGGTGTCAGACAGTAAAGGAGTGACATTTTATACCCACTCTGATATACCCCATTTTGGGAAGGTGTTGGATAGTAAAGGAGTGACATTTACTAATCCCACTCCACTCTAACTCAGTTTGGAGTTGTAGTTGAACACTAAAAGGTTGACCTTTACTATTCCCACTCCAATGTAAACTAAGTTCAAGAAGATTTTGGCGACTAAAAAGGTCACATGTACAATTTCCACTCCAATCTATACCAATTTGGGGAAGGTGTTGGACACTAAAGGGTTGACATTTACTATTCCTAATCCAATCAAACCATATTGGTGGAAGGCATTGGACAATAAAGGGGGGACATTTACTAATCTCACTCCAATCTAATTGTATTGAGGAAAAGTGTTGGTCTCTAAATGGGTGTCATTTACTATTCCTACTCTAATGTTAACAATTTGTGGAAGGTGTTTTGCACTAAAGGAGTTGCATTTACTATCCCCACTCCAATCTAAATATATTTGGGATAAGATGTTGGACAGTAAAAATACAAATGTCAACAATTCATATTTAATAAATTATTATTAAACCTACAGAGTAAATTACACTTTAATAAATGACATGCTAATCATAACTTACAAACAGTATTACTTACAACAATACTTTCTAAATCAAATCTTTTACAACAATCCGATAAAACAACACTTAAAATGATGTTTTTACCTTCTATATTCCTGTTGACAATATTTTTGACATCCCAATATCCTTGCCGGATATTTTTGTAACACAACTTTTTTTCTGATATTTTGTCAAAATGCCCTTAAAATCACATCATAAAATGTCTTGAACAGTGAAAAGGTTGTCACATAGTTGCAATTTGGTTAAATAATTAAATACAAATTAAGCTTTGTTTTTCAAAGGCAATATTAGTGAAACAATTGTTGAAACAAAAATCAAATTGGTTTTCAATCAGGGAGATTTATTGTCCTCACTTTATTTAACATTATTATCGTTCCATTAATTAGTGACACATTTAAGATGGCAAATACTTCACGTATGGATTTAGAGGCTTCATTCCATTTCTGAAGGCATTGCTTTACTCAGTGATTCACTGGGAGAAATTACTGTGAATTTGAATATATTTGAAAAAGTAAAAGAAGTACCTTAAATATGGTTCTGTATTTGCAGCTAAGGAGGTAAACAAGTAAATACTGCCATCCATGGATCAATGATAAACAGAACATTGAACATGGGCAATCCAGTTGTGGAAGTCTAAAATGAAGAAGAAAAAACACCAGAAAGTGAGATTTTCAATGCATCTTCTTATTCAATAGCTGCTGAGGAGCTCAGTGCCAGTGTGAACCCTCTCCAAAATGCAGACGGGTTGTTATAGATTACAATACATTTTGCAAATATTGCACACATGAAACACAGTTAATGAGAGTCAGTTGCTTGGTGAAATGGTAGGGTTTCTTTTCATACATTTATCTTATCATTGATCAGAATATGGACCTTACCTATACATGGGCATTAAATTATTAAATAAGCAAGAGATGCATTGCAACAGCTTGTCATGTACACTTGTGATTTGGTAATTTCTCAAGTCCTTGGGGTTACAACAAAAGTTTAGACAGTTTACGTTCACTTAGAGGCCAACAGTCTGTGCACCACCTGCAGGATTTCTCCTATTAAGTGTCACAAAATAAAACCTGAAATAAAATGGATTACACACACGCAGTGACAGTAAACAATACCTAATACCAATATCTAATGCGTATGCTAAGTCAGATACTCCCACTATTACCAAAAGAGTCGGGCTCCCTGGTTGTGAGAAGCACGGTGATAAACAGATTAGACTACTGCAACTCCCTGTATTTGGGAGCTCCACGATACATCATTCAGGGGTTGCAGAGAGTCCAATCTGCAGCAGTAAAACTGGTGCTTGATAGGCAGCGTCATTCATCCACCACCTTGGCCTTGAGAGATTTACGCTGGCTGCCTATTAAGTAAAGGTTCCATTTTAAATCTCTCTGCCTGGTGTTCAGGGCGGTGCATGAGCTGGGTCCAGTCCCACTACATGAAATATTCACCTGGTACCAGCTCAAGAGGCAGCTGCGCTCCTCTAGTGCCAGTTTACTGAAGATTTCTAGGTTTAAACGTTCTAGGATGGGAGGGAGGGCACTTAATGTGGCTGGTGCCCGTCTATGGAATGAGCTACATCAGGACATCAGACAAATGAATTCCCTGATTGAGTTTCAAAAGAGTCTTAAAACCTGGCTCTTTCCTTGGGTCTGACTTCTTTTCTCTGATATTCTGAACTGATCTATTCTACTATGGTCAATTTTCTTTAGTCTGAAGAGCCAGGATACCCGTAGGGTGACAGTTTGCGCTATATAAGAATCATTCATTCATTCACCGGGTATGAGATTTGATCTACATGCTGGCCATAGAAAGAACAAGAATAATGAAATATTTTGTGATTGAACTTAGAATCCCACTTAAAATACATCCTATAAAAGCCCATCTGTGAATCTCCTTATCCTGGTGCGGACTCAAATTATAGTCCATGGAAATAGTGAGAGAGCAACAACAAAGAACCCCAACATTAGCAATCCAACTTCAAAATTGTCATTTCAGATAACTCCTCAGCCATTTATTTCAGATTATGTATAGATGATCCCATGTGGTGCTAGAACAAGGAGGAAAGAAAATATATATAATGTAGAAAACTCAACTAAGGGAAAGAATATGGATCTCTGTATACCAATACATACCAGAGGGATAATAATTTTCACCCAGAGGGCTTCATGTCATAGTTGCCAATGCATGCTCCAGCCTCTCTCCTTCACCATACTTCCTTACCCTAAAGAATTTACCTCAGAATAAGCACTCCCACTCAGTGGTTTCCTGATAGTCTGTGATGGCTGGCCTGACCGCCCACTACTCGCTGTGTTCTGTGGATCTTCAAATATACCCTCTAACGTCTTTATTTCTGTTTCTATTTTCCTAAGTGAGTCGTTAATGGAGAAGAGGATCCCTCCATTCTTCACTAAATAAAGCACCCGAGTGGTAGCCTTGAAAATATCCCATGTCATACTAATCTGAAGAACTGAGGGGCATATTATCAAGATAGGCGATAAAATTATCACCGTTTTATCGGCAGAAAACTGCTGTTAAAATGGCGATAATGGGCTTGATAATATGCTCAATGGAATTCCAATTGAAGCCCATGTTAGATGTCCTTCACATCTAACATGGGCTTCAATTGGAATTCCATAGAGCATATTATCTTGCCCATTATTGCCATTTTAGCAGCAGTTTTCTGCCGCTAAAACGGCAATTATTTTATTGCCGGTCTTGATACTATTCCCCTGAGTCGTTATTCCTGTAGAAGAATTCCACCACCTCCTGTCTCATCTCCTCCCAAAATGCCTCATCAAGAAGTAACATTGGAGAAAGTCTCCAGGATATGAGTGGGGAAGGAGTGTCTGGGAGAGCAAATACCATCAGCGCTGGGGAGTGGTTGAATTAGTTACATGCTAAGTGGGTTGCATCATGCAGCCAGGTTTCCAAACTTCTGGATATAATCCAGTAATCTATCCTGGACCAGCTATTGAACTCCTGAGTGGAAGGTGCCCTCTTATGCCATCAGATGGAGTGTCATCCACAAATTAAGCATTCTGTGATCATCTATAATAATTTGAATGTGTCTGGCCGCTAATGCTTGATAATTTGGTTTTACATGTGATCTGTTCCATTGTGCATTCAGCACTTCATTGAAACCACCTCCTAAAATGAGATGCGTGGAACCAATATCAATGATCAGCTTCCAGAGCCTGTCAAAGAAACCTGGGACATCAGTGTTTGGGCCAAAGAAGTTAGCAGCTGTGATGGATATAGATGGCACTTATCTACATATCAAGGTGTAGTGACCCTGGGGTGATTGAGTGTGCCCATTCGAACATTAAGAATGCCCCTGCTTATAAGTGCTGCAGTGCCTCTTGCATAAGTGGAGTAGGTTACAAAACAGCAATGCGATGCCTAGGGAGATGTAAAAGTATGATGTGTAGAGTCCTTGATATGGATCTCCTGTAATAGGGCGATGTGAATATTGTGCCGATCTAAGTATATCAGTATGTGGTGATCACCCAGTGTGCGAATATTCCAAGTCAAACAGTTATATCTCACTCATGTATTGTTAGTTATGTTGCTTGAATGCTGTGAAACATGAATGTGGGTGCTTTTGGGGGGCGGTAAACCCGGTGATTGAGACTTTAGTGGATTTGCCCTTAAAGTCAACAGAACATAACAGTACCCTACCTCCTCCCACTTTGGCGGCCCAATCACGCCTGCAAGATGTTCCCATCCCAAAATTTCCATATATTAGTGGAAGAATCTTTTATTATGAATCCTACCAGCGATAATTGTACAACGTTTGGCAAATGCTTGCTGATGGGACAAGGCAGACTTAGCCATGATATCCACCTTCCATAGGATATCATGTCAAATGCAAAAGTATTGAAACCGTTTCATGAAGCTTTTGCATTTTACTCGTGGGGGACATCTAGTAACTACTAGTTGAACTGCAGCTTGATGAAAGAATAATTTCAATGCTTTTCCTTTGACTCGAGAGGGACATCTAGTAACGACTAGTTGAATTGCAGCTCTTTGTAGAATAATTTTGATATTGGATACTATAATATTCACTGCCCACTGCTAATCTCGTCCCATAATGCTTTGCAGGGCCTTTGCTTGGGATTGTTTTTTTTCGAATAACTGTGCTTGGGGTGGTCCTAAGAGGATGGGACCACCACCAAATCGTTTAACAAGATGTGCTTTTTGTTTTCAAGGCATCTACTTGGTTCTCTCCCTTGGTTAGGGAGGATCCCAAAATCATCACCTGTCTCACTGCTTACTAATTTTTCAGTTTCACTTTAGTGAAAGTACTGTATGCTCTTTAGCATATAAAAAGATACAGATAGAGATACTTATTTTATCTTAACTGGCACTGTGCAAAATGCAATTTGCAATTATCACACAGTGCAGACAAGTGCATAGTGCCATCAGCTACGCCCTACGCAGTTTGTGTACTATGCGTAGTTCAAAGTATACTACGTGAAAAAACAAGGACCCCCTGATATGGATCAAGCTCCTGTGTCAGGGTAAACAATATATGTAAAATAGCACACCCAGGCACACAAGCTAACTACTGGCACAATACAAAAGGCAAAACAAACCATAATTAATAATGGTATCCAACTGCTTTAGAGTATAAGGTACATCATTGCATTGTTGCATATGCATACATAGATAAAAAACGAAAAGATATAATATAAATAATGGATGGTTTCCTGTCAACGCGTTTCGACACGTAGACTGTGTCTTCATCAGTGCTTTACCATCATGGTGCTGTGAACGAAATTGTAAACACAATTTACTGTTTGTTCTCTATATACTAAGACAGTTGACAAATGTTAGATACAGTTTGCCAGGTTTCTGACGCCAGTAAATGATTCAAATTACATGATGTACCGCCTAATGCTCAATTGCACATAATAGTGCCCAGAAGGTGTATATTATTACATGAATGGAGACAATGGAAACACATCAATATATTAATTTCCTGTTGTCACAGTTCAATTGTTGATCATTGTATGACTATTTTTATATCAATACAAAGAAGGATTACCATTTCATGTGCATTCATTTTTTTTGAACGGTGTAGCTCATGGACAGAGGATAACATATTGTTTCAGAGAGAGAAAAACGAAAAAAAAAGGACTTTACAGGGTATCAGAGGAAAAAAGATTCATAGTTTCTATCGAGTACTTCTTTGGTCTCTATTTATAAAGGGTGAGGGTATTATTTACATAACATACTTGGGTTCTTTTATATCTGGACTTTACTATTACACAAATTATAAAACTCACTACCTGTCTGAGGAAGTTCAGATAGATTTTCCTTAACGGGACCCTGCGGGTTCTATACTGCGTCTGGTGTAGGTAGATGACCGTCTGAAAGCAAAGATATAGTAGTTTTAAAAGGCCTATTTATAGATGCTCGTTTTTTTGATCGGGCACGGTTTTTCAGACTTCTTACCTCTTAAGCCTTATAAAGTGTATTGATATGATCTCATGGACATTGATATGTTCCTATTGGGTTTACCGGCTCCCTGTAATGCAAAAGTTGCTTTGTTTTAATATTGGTCTTCGATGGTATTTCGCTACGGCATTATTGTAGTTTCGGGTATTGCATTTCTCACCTTTTCAGAATGTGTACGATGTCTTACGGGATTGCGGATCTATTTCTGAGTTGAACGGCACGATTCGTGTTCGTGGGTGGACGAATACCTGTAAATAGAGGGTCGTCTATGAAAATATGTTTCCCTGTTAATTGTCATGGTGGACACTCCATATATTGTACATTGGTTGACTTGACTCATACTCGACCAGATTTATAGCTTTGTGTTGCCTAGTAGTTAATTATCATAAGCGCCGTCACATTCATCTTGTGGGAACAACCAGATAGACAGATAATTTAGATTGACAAACCTCAATGATGCATTAGCCGGGCTTTGTGGATGATAATTGTTCTTACCTATGGCGCGCAGCCTTGTATCGTAATGGTCATATGTTCTTTCCGTGGGAGTGTCAGATAGTTGTTAAAAACTTGCAGTTTTTTGGTAGTGGGTGAAGAGACGGTATGGAAATAGACTGTTTTTTTCTCGCGTCTTGTCTTTCAGCCAAAACGAGCGTCCTGTCTATCTAAGTTTAAAAAGCCCCATTTATTAGTGTGAGTCTATCTTTGTTAACTAATTAGCGTTAAATTGCGGTGCTGTCTTACCGGTAACAGATAGTTAGGCGGCCTCTCGTGTGAACTTCATTCAGCGTTTCGGTCTTCCAGGAAGGAACCTCGCGCTGTCGTTTAGATTGATTTTATATAAGGTGCGTTGTCATTGGTTGAAGCTGTTGCCTAGTTTCTTAAAGGCATATGCCGCAATCAATGTTGGATGTCTATTCCAAGATGGCGATTAAAAAGTTAAATTAGGCGGTACATCATGTAATTTGAATCATTTACTAGCGTCAGAAACCTGGCAAACTGTATCTAACATTTGTCAATTGTCTTAGTATATAGAGAACAAACAGTAAATTGTGTTTACAATTTCGTTCACAGCACCATGATGGTAAAGTCCTGATGAAGACACAGTCTACGCGTCGAAACGCGTTGACAGGAAACCATCCATTATTTATATAATATCTTTTCGTTTTTTATCTATATGCAATGATGTTTTATCAAATCTTATTAATGAGTCAATGATTTTATCAAATGATGTTTTGATTGTATGGAATTAAAATGTACCTTATACTCTAAAGCAGTTGGATACCATTATTAATTATGGTTTGTTTTGCCTTTTAAATTGTGCCAGTAGTTAGCTTGCGTGCCTGGGTGTGCTATTTTACATATATTGTTTACCCTGACCCAGGAGTTTGATCCATATCAGGGGGTCCTTGTTTTTTCACGTAGTGATACCCACGGTAAATCCGTGTGAGATTGTAGTGTTGTCTATATTTATGAAAACCGCTGTGCTCTGTACCTCTAAATTGTTAAAGCTCTCTTTTTTCCTTGCCTGTATTATATCTAATACTCTACTCTGTCCTTTTCTTTTACCCTGCCCCTTTTCTCATTCCCCTCATTATTTCATCATGGCGACATTTGGTTTCTCTGACGAAGATTTTGCCACATTAGTAAGCACCTCTGTACCTTCTAGTCATAGCTTTATGTCCAAACCCCAGAACAACAGTGACATAGGCAAATTGTCCAATCTCAAGAAAAAACAAATAAGGATAGAGGCCCATGGCGAATTTATGCTTAATTATTTAAAAGCAGGCATTATCCCAATGGGACTAAGAATTAGGAATATCCCTGGTTTGTTTGTAGACATAAAAACTTTTCTACACAAATGGAGCATGATAGCCAGCAGATGCTCCAGGGACCTCATGATCCTGATTATTACTACATCCAAGTAGCTAGCCTCGGATTTAAGGAAAGAAATATAAGAACTGGAAGAAAAGATAAAAAGATCTACAATAATAGAGGACGCTGATATTCAGCTAGAAGCCCTAAAAAAAGACATTTTATCCTTTGCGGAATATCTTACAAAAAGGAAGCAGGAGAAATTCACAAAGGATAAAAGGTTCTACACATTAGAGCGTACCTATCCCTATCTTGGAGACAATTTCTACAAAACAGACTATCAGCAAGGAGGAATAAATTATAACCAACCAAAAATAAACACTTTTTTCAGATTCCTCAGATCCTGAATCAGACATTGACTCCAACTATCAAGAAGAAGGTCATTACAATCCACAAAATGGGCGCAGAAATACACGCCAGCCTTTTTTGGGCTATCGCGGAACCAAACAGGGGCGACAAAGAGTACGATTCCAACCCCAGTCTCGAGGTCATTATCAGACACACCAATATCCCACGGAACCTCAACACTTTCTAGAGACTCGCAGCAAGCAATATAAAAAAAAATGGATGTAATACCTATCTTTAACCTTTCGAATTACAACTTGGATAAATCTGATGTATCCTTATTAACGAAAGGATTAACATTTGTTCCCCATTCCAACGTGGATTTGTTTGAATTACATCAAGACTTGCATTCCTTCTTTAGGAAGATAAGACTGCAAAAGTTCTTTATGGACAAAGCAGATATAAACCAAGACACTAGAACCAATAATATCGTAGCCTTACCATCCACGTTTACCCCCACATTGGATCAACTTGGTCCAGAGATGGCAATATTTGAAAAAGTTGTCTTAACTAAATTGGAACAAGCCCTAAGATATATACCCAAACCTAGATATAACATCTCTAAAGAGGAACATATATCTTTAAATAATTTAAAAAATAACAAATCCATTGTCGTCAAGAGTAGAGATAAGGGAGGCGGGATTGTTCTCATTGACTCTACCGCCTATGAGACCAACATGTGAAATATGCTGAATGATCTCCTTTTTTACAAAAAAGTCACCGGTAACCCCACAGATAAAGTAATTAAAAGATTCAACAAATTACAACAAAAGCTTTTGATGAAAAGATAATCAACAAGAAGGAGTATGAATTCTTAAATAAATCACAAAGAAAGATAGCGTGCATTTACGGGGTGCCAAAAATGCACAAAAATCAGCACAATCCACCATACCGCCCAATTGTCTCCACTATAGGTACCCCTACAGAGGCCCTATCCAAATATCTGGACAATATTCTTAGGCCATATATTCCATTGACCCCTTCATATATTAAAGATACTGGGGCAATTATTTCAAAGGTCGAACATTTACCTTTCAATGGAAATAATGACCTACTGGTTACGCTTGATGTTGAAGCATTATACAGCAACATCCCCCAGAAAGGAGCAATAGAGGCAACTATGTGGTTCATAGACTTGCATCAAATACCATGCAACAAGCAACTCATCTTTGAGTGCCTCACGTTAGTACTCAAGGAAAATGTCTTTCAATTTGGAGACCATATGTATCAACAAACAAAAGGCGTCAGCATGGGGGCAGCCATGGCTCCGTCAATAGCTAACATATATATGGCCCTCTTTGAATCACGCCATATACACAATGAAATATTAAGTCTGTTTCCCATTGGTACTGGTTTATCGATGATATTTGTTTCATCTGGACCAATGGGGAACAGACCCTACAAGAATTTCTGGAGTGGATTAACCTTGCAGATAGCAATCTTCGCTTTACTGCACACATCAATGCGACACAGGTGGAGTTTTTAGATATATACATCAGAAATGAGTCCAACAAATTAGAGGTAGACCTATACACAAAGCCTACAGCGAGGAACACACTCCTTCACTTCTCAAGTTATCACTCGAGGAACCAAAAAGATGGCATCCCTTTTTCGCAATTTCTTAGAGTAAGGAGAATTTGCACAAACATTAAAGATTATGACTCTCAATCCATAAGAATGAAACAAAAATTCCTCGAAAGAGGATACCCACATCGCCTTGTTCGAGAAGCATTTAAAAGAGCTCGATTTTACGACCGAGATGCCCTACTTAAGTCAGACAAAGCAGTACAGGAACCGAAACTGGTATGCATCACAAAGCATTCCACATTAAACGCCACAATTAGACAGAATAATAATGCCAATTGGCATTTATTAAACATAGAACCATCAAAACCCAAACTCAAAAAACCAATGTTTGCACACCGCCGTAACAAAAACCTAAAAGATCTAGTAGTAAGATCACGGTTCACTGGAACAACTGAAAAAGCCCCCTTTATAAAGAAATCCATACAGGGTACTAATGCAGTCAAGGGCACCTTTTGATGTGGTGCATGTCAGTCATGTGATGGCATTATATCAGGAGAGACATACACTTTCAATGAATTTAAAATACAAGCGAAGGAGCTCTGGACATGCAACACATGCAACGTAATATACCTGATTTTATGCCCATGTAACATGGGCTATGTAGGCGAAACCTCTCGAGCAATAAAAAATCGCCTCACAGAGCATAGATCTGCTATTAAAACTCGCAAGGTCACAGCTCCACTGGTAAGCCACTTTTTGGAATTTCAACATGCTCCATCTGATATCAGATGGCGCATCTTGGAAAAGATCCATACACCCAACAACAACGGAGATGACAAGATAAGAAAAAAGAAAGAAGTATTCTGGATTTTTTCATTAAAGACTTTTACCCATGGTCTAAATAACAATTTACCATGGGTGAATGCGATCCTATAGGGAAATTTTAAAATATGTCTAATACTGAACAGAAAATAGACCCCATTATACACCCTGCTGAACTGAATGCCAATATGTATAAGCAACCTCTGCCACCCATTCCAACCACAAATGGTTGATTTACATCAGCACACTATTGTCTCTTTACTTAGTATAATGGGACACACTATACTGTGGTTCACCCTCAAACTCCTAAATAAATAGACCGTATCAATATTATGCACGGCTCCCTGTCCTCTCGCAATACGAACCTACCCAAAACAACAAGAATACAAAGATATTCATAATGAATAGACTACGTGCGTTAATGCCACAATGTAGCCGAGATTGCCGCCCCAATACTTAGATGTGATGTCACTTTTTAATCGCCATCTTGGAATAGACATCCAACGTTGATTGCGGCATATGCCTTTAAGAAACTAGGCAACAGCTTCAACCAATGACAACGCACCTTATATAAAATCAATCTAAACGACAGCGCGAGGTTCCTTCCTGGAAGACCGAAACGCTGAATGAAGTTCACACGAGAGGCCGCCTAACTATCTGTTACCGGTAAGACAGCACCGCAATTTAACGCTAATTAGTTAACAAAGATGGACTCACACTAATAAACGCGGTCTTTTTAAACTCAGATAGACGGGATGCTCGTTTTGGCAGAAAGACAAGACGCGAGAAAAAAACAGTCTATTTCCATACCGTCTCTTCACCCACTACCGAGAAACTGCAAGTTTTTAACAACTATCTGACACTCCCACGGAAAGAACATATGACCATTACGATACAAGGCTGCGCGCCATAGGTAAGAACAATTATCATCCACAAAGCCCGACTAATGCATCATTGAGGTTTGTCAGTCTAAATTATCTGTCTATTTGGTTGTTCCCATAAGATGAATGTGACGGCGCTTATGATAATTAACTACGAGGCAACACAAAGCTATAAATCTGGTCGAGTATGAGTCAAGTCAACCAATGTACAATATATGGAGTGTCCACCATGAGAATTAACAGGGAAACATATTTTCATAGACGACCCTCTATTTACAGGTATTCGTCCACCCACGAACACAAATCGTGCTGTTCGACTCAGAAATAGATCCGCAATCCCGTAAGACATCGTACACATTCTGAAAAGGTGAGAAATGCAATACCCGAAACTACAATAATGCCGTAGCGAAATACCATCGAAGACCAATATTAAAACAAAGCAACTTTTGCATTACAGGGAGCCGGTAAACCCAATAGGAACATATCAATGTCCATGAGATCATATCAATACACTTTATAAGGCTTAAGAGGTAAGAAGTCTGAAAAACGGTGCCGATCAAAAAAACGAGTATCTATAAATAGGCCTTTAAAAACTACTATATCTTTGCTTTCAGACGGTCATCTACCTACACCAGACGCAGTATAGAACCCGCAGGGTCCCGTTAAGGAAAATCTATCTGAACTTCCTCAGACAGGTAGTGAGTTCTATAATTTGTGTAATAGTAAAGTCCAGATATAAAAGAACCCAAGTATGTTATGTAAATAATACCCTCACCCTTTATAAATAGACACCAAAGAAGTACTCGATAGAAACTATTAATCTGTTTTTCCTCTGATACCCTGTAAAGTCCTTTTCTTTTTTCGTTTTTCTCTCTCTGAAACAATATGTTATCCTCTGTCCATGAGCTACACCGTTCAATAAAAATGAATGCACATGAAATGGTAATCCTTCTTTGTATTGATATAAAAATAGTCATACAATGATTAACAATTGAACTGTGACAACAGGCAATTAATATATTGATGTGTTTCCATTGTCTCCATTCATGTAATAATATACACGTTCTGGGCACTATTATGTGCAATTAAGCATTAGGCGGTACATCATGTAATTTGAATCATTTACTGGCGTCAGAAACCTGGTAAACTGTATCTAACATTTGTCAACTGTCTTAGTATATAGAGAACAAACAGTAAATTGTGGTTACAATTTCGTTCACAGCACCATGATGGTAAAGACCTGATGAAGACACAGTCTACGTGTCGAAACGCGTTGACAGGAAACCCTCCATTATTTATATTATATCTTTTCGTTTTTTATCTATGTATGCATATGCAACAATGCAATGATGTTTTATCAAATCTTATTAATGAGTCAATGATTTTATCAAATGATGTTTTGATTGTATAGAATTAAAATGTACCTTATACTCTAAAGCAGTTGGAATCCATTATTAATTATGTTTTTTTGCCTTTTGAATTGTGCCAGTAGTTAGCTTGCGTGCCTGGGTGTGCTATTTTACATATATAGTTCAAAGTATACTACGTGCAGCTATGTGTAGTGCTACTATGCAAACTACACCCATGGTTACTCTCAACGTGAGCACAGCCGCATACATACTGACCCATCTGTGTCTATTTTCAGACATTGACTGCGGTAGGCTCGCAGAGACACGAGGCGCTTCCGGAGCTATTTCATTATATGAGGTAACGTTTATGACTGTAGCTCGCTCGGTCTTGTATTCATTTAACTTTGATTATGACATTTATTCTGTCATCTCCACAATACCAATTTATGATGCTTTCTGCGTCTGCTTTGTCCCGCTTTTAGAATTTTGACAATACTAACTCTGTCTCTACGAATACGGTCATTTTGAGCATTGTACTCAATGAACAAAGAAATGTTTTGAATACCATGGCTTCATGTACTTTATGGCAAATTGATGTAAGTACGAAGAATTTCACAGCCTTCCATAGCTAAATATACACTATTTTCTTGGTGTTGATGTGCGACTTTAATTTCATTTCAGCACAACAACTGCCTTCTGGATCCGACAGGGACTATTGTGGATAGCTCTAATTTGTCATTTTTCTAACAAGGAGCTTACAGGCCTAATGTTCCAAGTCCCCCACCATTTTGATTACAGTGGGTTTGAGGTGAGCCGCTGTGCCACTTTTTAAGTGCACCCATTCTGATTTCCACCTAGTTATTAATCCATGGTATTTCCTTACCAATTTTGTTGGTTGCTCCGCCTTCTGTCCTGATGAAGACCCCCTTCTAAGAAACTATCGGCCCTTATACTTTCCCTGGGGTCGAAACGTCGACTTTCCTCAAATACTAACCTGTACTTAAAAATATTATCCACATGCAAAAATTGAAAATTCATATATTGTATCTTACAACTGTGGATTATATTAGATAATATGTAATATATGGTTAGACACTTTCAATTATCTTTTTTTCTAAATATTGTAATTAATTGCACTTTTACCCTTATCCCCATCCTTTCACAAGCACTCCATTGAGCACTTTTATTTCTTCACTTGTTTTGGAGCAACTGTTATATTAAGTTGTTGTCCAAATTGATTGTGGTTTAATCAATATACTATAAATCGTGGAATTGAATTCCATTTTTAACCCCTTCGATGCTCATGACGAGCTCAGCTCGTCATGCAGTACACTGCTCGTGTGCTCATGACGAGCTGACCTTGTCATGAACAATGGGAATTCAATGAATTCAGCACCAGGGGGGAATACCTCTAGCACTCATGGTGTTAAGAACATGTGTTTATTTTGAAGCCAAATGATGTTTATGTTCATAGACCCTATAACTCCTGAGGGTATTCTGGCACTTTACAAGTATGTTGAGCTTGCCTTGAAGTGCCTTACTCTGAGAGACAGGCCTTCAGCTTTTTCAGGCATTCAGGAAGCAACGAGGAGGCTCTAATGAGGTGTGGGAAGTAATTTCAAGCTTAAGGACTGACACGTGAAAAGGCACGACCTCCTTATCTGCTTTTTTGCATGTATGGTATATATTAGTGTTAGTCCAACTGAGTGTAGGTGTCTATTGAGTTGGTGGAATGGTACACAACTGTTCAGGTGAGCAAGACTTATTTTGTGTAGTGCTTTGTATGTGGCGGTGAAGATGCTCGAACTATGCATGCTGACGTATAGGAAGCCAGTGTAGTTTCCTTAGGTGTGCTGTGACATTTAGACCAGTGTGGGAGGTTGAGGACGAGTCTGGAAGCTGCGTTCTAGAAAGTCTGAAGCCTTTTTGTGAGCTGGTTGGTGATTCTTATGTGGAGGTCGTTTTAAGATGTCCATTCTGTTGCTGATGCAGGATTGAGTGCCGGTTTTCCTGCTGTTGCTAGATAGTCACATGACAATTTTTTTCAGCATTCTCAGGGCATTGAAGTCGTCAGTGATGATGGCATTTTCCTGGACGACCATGTCCAGCTTGCTGTCAGTAATGAGGATGATGTTTCTTGCATATGTCCTGGAAGTGTGTCCTAGGTGAATAGGCCACCACGAGCAGCCCCAGAATGATGCCTCCTTTCTGAAGATTACTACTTTGCTCTTGCCCGTGTTAAGATGGAGGCAGTTGGACTTCATCCAGGTAGCCACTTCAGTGATGCACAAGTTGATCTTGTCCCTGGTGGTGTGTGTTTTGTCCAATAGAGAAGGTATTTGTTCTGTGTCATCAGCATAGGTAAGTATGTCAATGTTGTAACCTGGAAGATGATAGCCTGTGGTGTCATTTAGATGTTGAAAAGGGCTGGGCTGAGCAAAGAAGTCTGCGGGACTCTGCAAATGAGCTTCCTGGCTTCTGCGGAGTAAGGTGGCATGTTGACTGTTCGTGTTTCTCCAGTAAGATAGTCGTATATTCATTGAAGGGTGGGCTCTTGGATGCAAGCCTTGTGAAGTGATCTTATTAAGATTGGATGGGAGACTGTGTTGAAAGCAGTGGAGAGGTTAATTTGAAAACTGTGGAGAGGTCAAGTAGGAAGAGGGCTGAAGTTTCTTCTTTATCGAGGATCATTTGTGTGTTATCTGTTGCTGCTAGAAGAGTTGTCTCTGTACAGTGCTTAGGTCTGAAACCTGATCGTGTTGCATCGAGGAGCTGTTGGTCAGCAAGGTGCTTGGAGAAGTGTCTCTTTATGACTTTCTCTGGGATCTTCGCCAAAAAAGGAAGTTTGTGAGTTTGGCTGGTCCTACTGAGAGCTTCTTAAGGAGGGTGTTGAAGGCTACATACTTCCAGGCTTTTGGGAAGGTGGCTGTGTCATTGTAGGTACTGAGCAAGGGATGAGGGCTTTGTTGATGGGGGCTGAATCTTTGCTGAATGTATGATTTCCCCTGAAGTGATGGGTTGTATGTTGTTAACATGTCACTTTTGCTGGATACCAGAAGACATATTGCAAGGTTGATGGAGTGTAGTTGTTGATTGAAGTTGGTGTAGACGACTGTGATGTTGCTGCAGAAAAAGTCTTAGAGGTCGTTGCACAGTTCTTGGGGGATGTTGCGTTTGGTTGCTGCTAGTGTGGTGAAGTCCTCGATGATAACCAAAATGTATTTGCTGTTTTTAAACCTGTTGCCGATGTGTTTGGCTAGAGCCTGCTCTTTGTCATTCTGGATTTGCTGATGGTGGCGTCTCTAAGGAGATTGTAATGCTTCCTAATCTGATTCTTCCTCGTTCAGTCTCAATCTCATTCCAGGCGTTTGTTGTGCAATTTGGTCACTATGAGTACTTCTGTGTATCAGCTGGCCTGCATTCTTGTTATCTGGCTTATTTTTCCAAGGTCCTAAGGTGTTAGGACAGGCATGATCCAGTTGTTAAAGCTATTGATGCGGCTTGATAGGTGGTCTCTTGCTTATTTTTGTGAAAGCAATTCATAGAAGGTGTCGGACAGTAAAGGAGTAAAATTTTATACCCACTTCAATATAACTCATTTTGGGAAGGTGTTGGATAGTAAAGACGTGACATTTACTACTCCCACTCCACTGTAACCCAGTTTGGAGTTGTAGTTGAACACTAAAAGGTTGACCTTTACTATTCCCACTCCAATCTAAACTAAGTTCAAGAAGATTTTGGCTACTAAAAAGGTCACATGTACAATTTTCACTGCAATCTATACCAATTTTGGGGAAGGTGTTGGACACTAAAGGGTTGACATTTACTATTCCTAATCCAATTAAACCATATTGGTGGAAGGCATTGAACACTAAAGGGGGGACATTTACTATTCTCACTCCAATCTAATTGTATTGAGGAAAAGAGTTGGTCACTAAAAGGGTGTCATTTACTATTCCAACTCTAATGTTAACAATTTGTGGAAGGTGTTGTACACTAAAGGAGTTGCATTTACTATCTCCACTCCAATCTAACCATATTTGGGAGAAGATGGTGGACAGTAAAAATACAAATGTCAACAATTCATTTTTAATAAATTAATATTAAACCTACAGAGTGAATTACACTATAATAAATTACATGCTAATCATAACTTACAAACTGTATTACTTACAACAATACTTTCTAAATCGAATCTTTTACAGCAATCCGATAAAACAACACTTAAAACTATAATTTTACCTTCTATATTCCTGTTGACAATATTTTTGACATCTCAATATCCTTGACTGGATATTTTTGTAACACAACTTTTTTTCTGATATTTTGTCAAAACGCCCCTAAAATCACATCATAAAATGTCTTGAACAGTGAAAAGGTTGTCACATAGTTGCAATTTGGTTAAATATTTAAATACAAATTAAGCTGTGTTTTTGAAAGGCAATATTTGTGAAACAGTTGTTGAAACTAAATCAAATTGGTTTTCAATCAGGGAGATTTATTGTCCTCACTTTATTTAACATTATTACCGTTCCATTACTTAGTGACACATTTAAGATGGCAAAGACTTCACCTATGGATATGAAGGCTTCATTCCATTTCTGAAGACATTGCTTTACTCAGTGATTCACTGGGAGAAATTACTGTGAATTTGAATATATTTGAAAAAGTAAAAGAACAAGTACCTTAAATATGGTTCTGTATTTGCAGCTATGGAGGTAAACAAGTAAATACTGCCATCCATAGATCAATGATAAACAGAACATTGAACATGGGCAATCCAGTTGTGGAAGTCTAAAATGAAGTAAAAAAACACGAGACAGTGAGATTTCCAATGCATCTTGTTATTCAATAGCTGCTGAGGAGTCCGGTGCCAGTGTGGAACCTCTCCAAAATACAGAAGTTAACATGGGTTGTTATAGATTACAATACATTTTGCAAATATTGCACACATGAAACACAGTTAATGAGAGTCAGTTACTTGGTGAAATGGTAGGGTTTCTCTTCACACGTTTATCTTATCATTGATCAGAATATGGTCCTTAGCTATAAATGGGCATTAATTTATTAAATAAGCAAGAGATGCATTGCAACAGCTTGTCATGCACATTTGTGACTTGGTAATTTCTCAAGTCCTTGGGGTTACAACAAAAAGTTTAGACAGTTCAAGTTCACTTAGAGTCCAACAGCCTGTGCACCACCTGCAGGCTTTCTCCTATTGAGTGTCACAAAATAAAACCTGAAATAAAATGGATTACACACACGCAGTGACAGTAAACAATACCTAATACCAATAACTACTGTGCATGCTAAGTCAGATACTCCTACTATTTACAAAAGAGTTGCGCTCCCTGGTAGTGAGAAGCACAGTGATAAACAGGTTGGACTACTGCAACTCCCTGTCTTTGGGAGCTCCTCGGTACATCATTCAGGGGTTGCAGAGAGTCCAATCTGCAGCAGTAAAACTGGTGCTTAATAGGCAGCGTCATTCATCCACCACCTTGGCCTTGAGAGATTTACACTGGCTGCCTATTAAGGAAAGGGTCTATTTTAAATCTCTCTGCCTGGTGTTCAGAGCGGTGCATGAGCTGGGTCCAGTCCCACTACAGGAAAAATTCACCTCGTACCAGCCCAAGAGGCAGCTTCGCTCCTCTAGTGCCAGTTTACTGAAGATTACTAGTTTTAAACGTTCTAGGATGGGAGGGAGGGCACTTAATGTGGCTGGGGCCCGTCTATGGAACGAGCTACCCCAGAACATCAGACAAACTAATTCCCTGATTGAGTTTCGAAAGAGTCTTAAAACCTGGCTCTTTCCTTGGGTCTGACTACTTTAATCTGATATTCTGATCTGATCTATTCTACTCTGGTCAATTTTCTTTAGTCTGAAGAGCCAGGATACCCGTAGGGTGACTGTTTGCGCTATATAAGAATCATTCATTCATTCACCTGGTATGAGATTTGATCCACATGCTGGCCATAGAAAGAATAATGAAATAATATGTGATTGAACTGAGAATCCCACTTAAAATACATCCTATAAAAGCCCATCTGTGAATCTCCTTATCCTGGTGCAGACTCAAATTATAGTCCATGGAAATAGTGAGAGAGCAACAACAAAGAACCCCAACATTAGCAATCCAACTTCAAAATTGTCATTTCAAATAACTCCTCAGCCTTTTATTTCAGATTATGTATAGATGATCCCATGTGGTGCTAGACCAATAAGGAAAGAAAATATATTTAATGTGGAAAACTCAACTAAGGGAAACCAATACATGCCAGAGGGATAATTTTCACCTACATGTCTTCACTTAAATAAAGACTTGTCTTTACTATAATTGCTAGGAAAATCTGCATTGAATAGCAAGACCGGAGGCTCTATTATTCTACTTTAATGTCAATTTACTACCACCATAGAGACATGAGCACTAAACGTCTATCAAAAAGGTCCTAAAAGTAGAAACTCTGGATACATTACAAGATAGAGTATTTTCCTCCTTTCTAGCTTCGATTCAAAATGCTTTAAAGCTATTGCACAACTAACAGAATTAGTACTGATCCAGAGGTCCAACAACAACAGATACTCCACTATCATATACTCACCTGGGCCCATAAACTCACAGTGCATAAAACTGCTGGAGTCAAGTTTGTAATTTTCCACAGTGTTCAGGATTAGTTATTTAATATTCCTAACTAACCTTTCACTGATCAAAAAGTTATTTCCTCTGGTCAACGGACCATTAGTTGAACAAGCTGATTTTGAAAAAAAAATACAACTCACTGTTCTTTTATTTAATGTAAATAACAAAGACTCAGAAAGTTTTAAATCTTTATCTAAATTAATGCATTTGAATTATTCCAAAATACCGTGCAGTCACCGTCATTCATAGTAGAGAAAATTCAATTCATAAACACTAAGCATAAACTTTGGACTCATACAATAATCAATGCTCAGAAAGGGAGATGACAGAGAGAAAAGGACATCAACAAATAACAAAGAAATAGAGTTACCAAGGATGGTGTGAAATACCAACCCCCTATCCAAAGGGCTGGTAAGGGTCCCCTGGGATGGGGCAGGAGACAAAGACTCAGGACAGGAATCAGGAACGGAGAGATGACCTCTCTAGAATGCCAACGGTTGCGTCGCACCCCTCTCTGACACACTTTTCCTTCTCGAGATTCTTCCGCGATCTTCTGATCTAACCCAATTAATTATGAATGATAGTTCTGCTTCAAGTTCTGCATTCGGTTCTTCATCAGCATCTCCCAGCATCTCTCCCAGCAACCGAATCTCCTGCAGCAGTGACAGTATTCCAAAATCTCACTAACTAACTGAGGCTATCTTAAATATACCTTTCTTTTTTCATGTTCCACCTACTAAAGTTTCAAAATCGTAAAAATACGAAATCTGATTGGTCAGGCAAGGGGAAAGCTCCATCACACCATGCTTACATGTCATTAAAATCAGTTCATATGTTGTTCACAAACTCATCCCCATATTTATTGTTCATAAATTTAGTTTTCATCGATTTCTAAGTTCACTTTGAAACATTATATTAAACGTTTTGAATAAGAGTCTTTTTTGTTGAACTCTTCAACATTCATTCCCACATTTGTAACACTCAATTTTGGCTTCTTTCCAATAGCCCTGTCATGGCCTTCATGGCTCCACTCAGTGGGCATGCGCAGGTATTGCGTCACTTCATTTAATCCGGCTATGCAAAAGTGGTCCAAATACGCACTAGTGATAAAGTCAAAAGACAGATGTTACTTTCACAAATAAAATGTATACCACCCACCTCTACTCTAATCTACTTTATTTATTGATGTCATTTCCCTCATTAGCATTAGAAAAAGCCACTCGATTTAGTTCAAACAAGCAGATACCATGCAGGCTTGTCTTCAAGGATCCATTTTGGTATCTTCTACTCATGCGCCAGAATTTCCCTCCAAGCATTAATACGTCATACTACATAGATGCAGTTGATGCATGTGCACAACAGTTCCCCGTTTAAAGTGGTATTAGTCTGTCTTCATTGTTATCTACGTTAGTACACACAATAGCAAGCTTCACTAACCCACCCGTTCAATGTGGTGCATATCAGTTATTTACAAACATGATTAATAACTTGTTAGTGAGTTAAACAAGTGGATTGCTCGGAGCAAGTGTCTTCTCTTTGCATCCTTGCTCCATCAGTACCATAGGTGCTAGTACCTATACAAGAGAATGCCACTGCAAATGTGACCCACCTAGCCACGGTTGGAGAAGAAACCGAGGGTGTCAAGAGGAAAATATGAATATTCCATCAAAGTCGAGGTGATGGGAAAGAACACACACTAAGGTGAAAAGTTTCCTGCAGTGAAATCCAAAGCTTTAACATGAGAAACCCTTTCAAGTGAAATGAAACAAACAATAATATTAATCTTGTTCACAACATTTTAAAAGAAAGATATTTATTTTCTGCCAGTTCCTGAACTAGCTGGAGGACCAAATACCATCCCATAGCTTTGCATAATGAGGTTTAAAAGGATTAGTGTAGTTAATACTGTTTTATAATATTCACACTAAGGACACTCACCGATTGGTTTATTGCTGATATGGACACACCCATTGATGCCAATGTGAGTCATTAGGAGGAAAAAGCCCAGACATATTTCCATCTGGCTTTGGTAAGATGTTCCTTGATAAGATGATCCTTTGATAAGATAATCCTTGAAAAATAGCTCCTGATCCTCAGAAACTGCCTGTGAATATACCAGGGTTTCATTGTTTGGAGCAATTTGTAATAAAAACACTTTCTATCTCTACTTTATTACGGCAAACTGATATTGCCCAGAAAACAGGTTATTTGCTCCCAGTTATAAAGAATGTCAGAGTTTATCTATGTTTATCAATTCTTCTTTTTAAGGAGAGGCAACCACAAGCAATTATTAACATAAATGTGTCCTTCCTTGATTTGTCTAACTCTCAACCTGGAAATTCAGGACCTAAGGTATTTGTGTGACTTCCTGGGTGAAATGCTAATTTTTTTAGAATCACCATTTTGGCAAAGACAATTGGGGCTTGGCAACATACATTACGGTCACTTGAAAGAATGTAGACTATGTGGGAGCAGTAAAGAGGGCCTTGTTCACCTTGTCTGCATTTGCCCTAAATTATCTCAAGTACAAACCATTTTACTAAAACACACCATGAACGTTTGAGGCATTAGGAGATGCAGATCGGCAATTATGGAGGCCTTGGATCCAACAGACACTTCACTGAACTGCCAATCAATAAAGTTCCTCTCTGTTCATGCACAAGCATTAAAAAGGAATCCTGTGTCCTGCTCGCTAACAACGAACAAGACGGTCTGCTCAGTGGCAGATCGTACTCCTGAGCACAAGGTAGAATAACACTAGAACACTGGGAGGAACATTCTTCAATTTTACATAGCAGTCTAGGGGTCAATCAACGCTCCAGCATCACATTTTGTAAACTGCGCATGTTGAAAATGTCTGCACTTTTTTAACAATGATATGTCCACACATGTAATTCTATTTGAACAAAAGATTTTTATGACTTTTAGGATACATTTTATTATAGCTTACTGTTTTAGTAATTGTATTGGGATGGTTTTAATAACTGAAACAATAAAAAATGTTGATTGATTGTCCGTCACTAGAAATATTAACTTAATTGTAATTTGAATCTACTGCCATCAAAAAGGATCTGTGCCCCATTTAAATTACAAAATGTCAAATATGGCATTGCTTGCTCTGTAGACTTCTCAGCCCAGTCCAGTCCCTTTAATCAAAAGTGAGACATATCAAATATTTTAGAGCTTTGTTTGGGTCAATATAATCAATTCAAAATGCCTGTGTTATTTCCCCATGAAGTACTAAGTGGATCTGGGATATTTTGTATTCAAATCTGAAGATGTTGCACATCTATTATGTCTACAGTTAGGTTTAAAGAATGAATACAACACGCATTCAGGGAATTGGGCCACATAACTCAATGGTTACTTTATTTTTCATATAGTGGAGTCCATGGTCTTTAGAATTACTGGAAATGTATTTTATATCATAGATTTTGGGTAAGCTGTCTCCTAATACTAATAAAAGTGGTATACAATGTTCTAAAAAACAACAGTGTTTTGACAATATAATTATTGTTTGCAATGTATGTGCCGCCTGAATGAGAAGTTCTAACACATATCACTATCTAAGCGGAAACCTATAAGAATGTAACACTTCACTCCTCCCTGAAATCCTGCACCTAAGGGGAGGTACCTGTGAGGATACCTGACAATTCAGTAAGTTGCAGTAGTATCTTGTTCCTCTGTTTCAAAGGGCAGCAGGGCTACTTGTCACAAGGACTGGCTACCTAGCCTTGAGCTATTCAGGTCTTGGATAAACTATCTCAGAACAAGGTAGTGGGATTACTGTTAAAATGGGGTTTCTGGTTGGCAGAGGTATGCACCCTGCTCACTCTTTAGTAGCTTGGCAAATAGCAGTCAGGCTTATCTTAAGAGGCAATGTGTAAAGTATTTCTGCAGCACTTCCAACTGTAGCACAGTGAAAACACCACAAAACAACTTCACACCAGGTTAGAAAATAGAGCTTAATTGTATAATAAAACAAGACCAAAATGACAAAAAATCAATAAGTAGAACCTAGTTGTGAATTTTTAAATAATAAATTGTAAAATAGCATTTAGAAGCATAAAGCACCAATCAGGGATATTTAGTCACTCTGGACTGGGTGAAATCCAAAATTTAAGGCCAAATGTGATGAACCAACGGTCTGATTCAGACATAGGTATGTCCCGCTGAACTTACACCTTCTTAAGTTTTGTGCCAAGAGTACAATTTGAAATAGGAGCAAAAGACCATCACTGGCTATGGTCTGCAGGGATTATGGAGCAAGTTGGGTGGACATGGACATGGTGATGATCCGCGTCTATGGACGATGCTTGTTGTGCAGAGAGACACATTTGCAGTAGCTTGCGCTGATTCTCTGTGTGAGTGGCATGGTTAGGGAGTAAATATGCCCTTCTGCATTTATGAAGAGCTCAAAATGTTGATTTTAAGAGCTTAAAAAACCCTTACAAGGACCAGGGACCTTAGAGGCACCTCGTGGAGGTCAGGTGCTCATTGGAGATGGGTTCAGAAGTTGTCCCTGAGCTCAGATCAGGAGGCCAGCAGACTAGCCCTCTGAGTCTCTCTGGAGTCCTGGGTTCAAGATGGATTCTAGGTCCAGTTCTTCCTCGCTATGCAAGTGGGTAGGAGACAGCAGCTCAGTACAGCAAGGCAGCAGCTCCTGTAGAATGGCAGTCCAACAGAGTGGCAGTCCTTTCAGCAGCCTTCAGTACTTCGTCCTGGCAGTGTCCACAAGTCCAGAGGTGTACTGAAGTGGTGGTGTCCCAGGTCCAGTAGTTATATTCAGTAGTGCCTTTGAACTGAGGGAGACTTTAAAGACAGGCATTTGAAGTGCACAGAGGTCATTCCCTTCCTGTCCTTGCTGCAGACTCAATATAGGGGGTGTGCAACCCTTTGTGTGTGGACAAGGCACATCCTGTTCCATTGTAAGTGAGGTTGTGCTCAGCTCCTCTCTCCCATACTGTCAGGATGCTCATCAAATCACATCTAAGCTCCTGGTGTGTATGGCTGTCTAGGTGGAATACACAAAAAACAGCTGTTACCCACTCCAGACATGTGATCACACACAGGCAACGGGCACCAAATGGATAAGGTAAGAAAATGATTATGCAAGGGGTTTTCCTGCACTCCAGTGTGATCCTAGTTCATTTATTTCTGAATCATTAATCTAAGTATGTGTGCTGCTTTGTGATGGAGCCTGTTCGTCTCCGTAACTGTCTGGACTACAAAAGTGTATATTTAATAGTATACATTTAATTTTGATGAATTTCATTTTTTTCCCTTTAAAACATAAATATGTATTTCATACATTTGTCAATGTATACACTTCCATAAATGTTACATCACATTATTTGTGTTTTTTTTAAATGCAAAATGCATTCTCACAATTATTAGAACAATGACAAATCACTAGTTGTCTACAATTCACATAGCATTTCGGGTGATACCACCCAACTTCAGGGGCAGGTAGGCACTGAAGTCATGCTGTCTGGGTCTCAACCCGTTAACTCTGTATCTCTACATGTGATGAAATGCCTGGAACCATGTTCCCTCCAATAACACAAAACTTACAGCACCTCGTCTAGCAACAGGATCACGTTTCTTTGCCAAATGATATCCATGCTCTGAGTTTGAACGAAAATTTTCAAGAAATGGCATTTTCAGAATAGCAAATTTTAAATCCTAAGTTGTGATTAGATCCAGACACCAAACTTTGAACTAGTATATCTTCCCATGTGGAAATTATACTTATAAAATATTATAAGGTAATCCCAGTGTTATCCAATAGGAGTTGTAAGCTTTGCTGTAGTGAAAAACAAAAAAAGTACATGCAATGTTTTTTAATTACATTACCCCCTGCCCTCTGGGCTGCTCTGGGCTTACCCTAGTGGTGACTTTTATCTATTAAAGTATAAGGTTTGGTCCTGCCAGAAGTTTTGCCTGGCTGTAATGGCATTATAAACTGCACACACACGTTCTGCAGTAGCACCCATGAGGCATGGTTAGAGGTCTACTTAAGTGGGCTGCACAAGCAGTGTGCTGGCACACTTGTATAATTTTATTTACAGGCACTGGGCACATGTAGTGCACTATTCTGGGAAAATTACATATGCTAATTGGGTATGAGCAAAATATTACCATGTTGAGAGGAGAGAGCATGCACTTAAGCACTGGGTAACAGTGCTAAAATGCTCAGAGTCGTTAGACCAAAAAAAAAGAGGCAAGAAAAAGTGGAGGAGGAAGGCAACAGGTTTGAGTCCGACCCTGCATAGAGGGCCATTTTCTAGCAAGCAAGTTACCTTACACTAAGGCATTTATGTAAGACAGAATCTGGGCCAGGTTGTTATAAATCTTGGAGGAAATGTGTGAGAACTCATCTTGTTTTACTTAGGTGTAGTAACACAATCAACACTGACTTAATCCTTTTAAAATTGTTGCTAAGCATGCTGAAGAGAAAGAACTGATGAGACCAGAGTAGGAAAGACTGCTGACCAAGATGATCCCACGTAATGGGTATGAATGATTCGAGAAGGCAAACTAACAGGTGGAGGTCATATAGCTTTATTAAGCTTCCCTCTTATATAAAACAAATGAATGCCATCAAATGACTCAGGTGTCAAATAACCACGAGAGATGTTTGTACATATCACCATTATGGCCCACATTACGATTAGCACTGTGGAGAGGTGATAACTCTGCACCCATGAACACCGCCACCGTGCCTTATTAGCCTTCTTGTACCAAGTAATTATAAGTTAGTTCCCACAAAATTGAAAATACAACTTTGGGACTGTTTTTACCAGGCATATTATGCAATGTAGTCCCTTTTCTTGGGGATTAATGCTCCTATTTACCACCTGCTCTAAGCAAGTGATCAATGTGAGTGTGAGCTAGTGTGGGTCGGATGGCAGTGGAGAGTAATGATGAGGGTAGATTTGAGGTGAGGACATAATTGGTAAGGAATGCTTGAGCTAAGGACCAGTGAATGGGGCTAGGCTTCATTGCAGCTAATTCCCAAGGCAATTTTGCTGGCCAATTTTCCGCTCGCAAAATTGCTCTGTTGTTCCCTCACCTGCTAAATGCTTGTGCTGGAACAATGACCCACTTATGATTAAGTCAAGTGAAATTCCACGAGGAAATTCCACTAGGCTCAAGTTGTACTCGAGGCCTAAGTATTTTCTGTATTACGTACTAAGTATTATGGGGTATCCATGAAAACAACTGTTTTTTACTGGCAGGGTGTTTTCTCCAGGAAAAGGAAAATAACATGCTTATGTATGTTATTAGAAATTGAAGTATCAGTGAAGGCATGTGTGGTAAATAAATAATTAATTACCGGTACTATTTTTCTATGCATAAAATAAAACAGATAGCTCAATAAATAAGAGGCAGGATCCGGGGTATCTGAGTCGAACAGGCTTTGATCAGGCATAAGGGAAGGGACAGGATCGGAACAGCCTGAAATAGAATGGCATGGAAAGGCAGCTGCAACGTCTCATTAACAGTACATAGTATATATAGGTAAACATTACAATTGCATTGAATACAGTAGGCGTAACAAGTGACAAACGTAAGATAAGAACAAAAGGGCGTACAAAGAAGGCGTGTACGTAGACATGTGATGAAGACGTCACAGAAGTGTCATAAATGGGTGGATACATGGAGGGGGCTACCTGGGCAGCTGGAACCTTTAACCTACTGGTGCGCGCAAACGGGCCATGACGTGTAACTAGGGAGAGCTGGGGGCTCTGACTTCTGCACTAGAAGAGGAGACTAAAGTCTGAGATGTCAGGACGACATGTACCTATAGCATATCTGGTATCTGGTGTTTGGAGAACATGTTGATAGAATCTAAAAGTCATCAGAGCAAAGGCTACTTGACACTAAGGCTGGTGCGTGGATATATTCTCCGTGTATTGCGTGTGCTATGAATCTTCTATGGATACTAATTCAGTAATTCACTTGCATGGAGACAGAAAGACTAGACTATAGCTGAAGATGTTTATGCGGTTCGTTAGCTTAGGAATGTGAAGACGGGGAGCTGAACTGATAACTGTAGGCATAACATACTCTTGGCAGACAGGCAGGCAGAGCCAGGCCGGGCACCGCGCTGCGCGGCAAGAAGTAAGCGAAGGGTCAGGGATGCAGGAGGGGCTGCATCGCTCCTCGGAGTGGTTTCAGGAGACTGGAGCTTCAATCTGGTGTTCAGGCCCTTTGAGGCCTAGAAACGGGGACAATTCGATAAGTCTAACGGGCATAATGTAAAACGTTGGCAACATAGGCCTAATACTCGTTGCTTTCACGAGGACTGGATAACTGGTATACTAACATTGGACACAACTATAATTGCGTCCTTAATCGATCATAGGGGGATATATGCATATCGATCATGCACATATAACATAGGATGGGGAACACGTAGGCACACATGACAAGGCAAAATTCAATTTTCCTCACATGTTTTGCTGTCTTTAGATGCACACGTTGTCAGTGGACTTGAGATGAGTTATGAGGCTTATGTCGGTGTGAATTAGCTCGCACAGGGTCCACCTTGCAAAGAACATGTTAAGATTTTGTTTCTCTTTCTTGAAAATAATGTTAATTAGCAAAGGCCACTATCAAAGCTTGCATTGTAGTTTTGTACTGCGATTACCTAGAAGCACTGTGGGTAATAAGCGGTAATTATCTGGAAAGATTGTTATCAGACCAGACAAGCCCTCCCACTGAATGCAACCCATAATTCATAGGAATGATGTTATTTCCATGAATTATGGAGAAGTAAATAAATCATCCATGTTTTCATCTCTTTTTCTTCCCTGTGAAATATTGGTTTAAGAACTATATGCAGATGCAGGGAGGAAGACCAGAGGGCATATGTATGAAAATCCGTATTTGCGATTCTCAAATAGCGATTTTTTGAGAATCGCTATTTGAGAATTGAAAAACAGGATGTATTTGAAAATTCACAATTTTTTTGCGATTTCTTAGTTTCTTAATTGCGATTAGCAAATTGCGAAATCATTATTAAGGAATACCTTCCCATTGATTCCTATGGGCCAGGATGCCCATATGAATGATTGGGAAGTCATTCTCAATTTGCGATTCGCAATTTGAGAATCGCAAATTGAGAATAATTTCAAGGGTGCAAGGGTGTTATAAGGACACCCTCATGCACACCTGACATGAACATGTGTGTGCATAAGGCGCACATACATGCCCTAAGGGCATGCATTTGCGCCACATGGCACCTTGAAAAATGCCAAAAAATGCATTTTTGAGAGAAATTGCAAATTACCACCAACTTGAAGTTGGTGGTAATTTGCGATTTTTAAGGAGAAATCGCACAACTTGGGTGCTTGTTGCGTAGCATTTAAGGAATCGCAATTTGCGATTCCTTAAATGCTTACGCAAAAATTAAGGAATCGCAAATTTTGCGATTCCTTAATATTGCGATGCGATTTTCCTTAAACATCGCAATTCGCGAACTTTTGGTCGCAAATGCTGCTTTTTTGCGATTCGCAGCATTTGTGACTAAAAATCGGTTTTATACATATGACCCCAGGTGCCTTTAAAATGGAATGGAACCACTTGGTGACTTTCAATTACGTACAGTTGGGGTGAGTCATTCCATACAGTATGTGGTCCCTGTTTCGTGTGGCTTACCAATAGGCATTATTTTCCTTTTTTTCAGGATTTATGGCAGGGGTGCTCTCATTTTGTCCATGATGCCCAATGGTGTGTGTTGCTTCTCTGATGACAGACAAGACCAAGGGGCTGTCTGGCCTCTGTGGTCACAGACAGGGAAGGCAGCCGGTCTACCATGAGTGAAAGATTAGGAAAGGTGAAGGGCCTTCGTGCACTGCCTCTCCTCTCTGAGGTTATGTCAGGTGGCTTGGTTTATGGCAAAATGCATGGTCGCTACAGTCACAGACTAACACTTCCTTCACTTTGCAAAGAGTTTTGTCCTCACATGGGTGATGTCATAGAACACTATGGAGAGACCTAATGGAGCTGGCAGCTAGAGACGCACATGTGTGAGGACATCAATTTGTGCTCAAGAATTTTGTATAATTATTTAGATTTCACCTACACATTGCATGCGATGTGCTGCGAGACATAATGTTTGCAAAACAGTGGGCTAACAACCTACCACTGCATACCATTAGTTGTTTCAAGTGACACTTTTTTGTGCAATCTTTAGATTGATGAGCTCCCCCAGTCTTCCCTTTCTCACATGTGTTAGCTCCTCTCTGCAGTACGACCACGTGCATGTGTTCTTCTTCATCTTTGTTCCTCCATGTGATTTTGCGAAGCACTATTATTTTATTTAATAAGCATTTCAGTTTGATTCATGGACGTACAATGTTCTTTTCTACTTTTAACACAGGTATATAGCTTCTTGTTTGTGTTGCTTTTATCCTATCTGTCATCTTTAGTGGCGCTTTAGTTACTTATGCCCACTACTGTACTATTATACAGACCTACTCTGTGCTATTCCACTCTACGCACTCCTCTCTATGCCACTCTACTACCCTCACTTTACACCACTCTACTATATTCCACTCCACTCCACATAATTCCACTGTGCTCTGCGACACTCTATGTCTCTCTACGTCACTCCACTCGATGCCACTCTATGTTCCTTCACTATACGCAACTCTACTATTATCCGTGAGTAGTACACATGTCCACTGTCCCGCATAAAATAGGCAACTCCTCACAAACAGTCCCATGTACTTGTCATGCAGTCTGTATGTAAACTTTGCCAGTGCGTCAACATACAAGGAATACACTGTGAAACTGTATCTCCCCTTACCATTGCAGAGGGACAATCAACACCTCCTGCAGAGCACACCCGTCAGTGATGATGGAGATGACCACCAGGACAACAACTACGACAAAATCCAATGGTTCATGGACACCTCCGCACCCCACCTCCCTTAGCAGGGCAGCCCAGCCCCATCGAGGTGAACCCACCCCCTGCACAGACCACACAACAGGAAGCACCCACCACCACAGCTGTCTCTCAGGACCCCCATAACCAATACAGGGCATTCCAATGCCATTTGTTAGGGTGCCAGGAGAAGATGGCTGATCAGCTGCAGGTAGGGTTCAACTTCTTGGCAGCCAAACTAGATGCCCTACGTGGGTCTCGAAGTCCCATCAGGTACCACTTACACTCCCTAACGGACACCCAAAGTCCGCCCCAGGCCCTCCAACAATCCATGGCTGGCGTCGCTGGAGTCATAACTCGGAGACAACAACAACTGTCTAGTCAGGGTGGCTACAGCGATGTCATCCGTTATTTGGGAAACATAAGGAGGCTCATGCAGGACATGTAACGGATGCAGGCACAAAGAATGGCTAACACTGCTGCACACGAGAAAGCTGTAGATGGGATCTTCCATGCCCTGTAGATCCTTATCATGGGAGTCATGCCAAAAGACATTGCACACTGCTGCTACTTCTACATCAACATATCCGGCCCCTGATGTGTCAGTGTCACACAGTGCTGCAGACCAACCACCACCACCCACATATGAGGCACATGAAATGTCAGAGGACAAAGATGAGGATGAATCTGCCTTAGTGGTAAGAAGGAAGCAGTAGCACTCATCTCTGCCATAGGGCTTGTTTCTGCTTGTTTCTGCCCACTGCATCATGTCCTGGAATAACACCTTTCACCGTCCCCCGATACACTCTGCAACACTAACCTTGGACCTCGATATGGACTGCCATATTTTGTTTGCTTAACAATGACACAGCAATCAGCCTGCAGACTGGACTCATCCCCTTCCGAGTAACTTGTCAATCCCTAAATGACCCTGGCTGGCCCTCCACGGGGCAACATTGAAATGTGTTGTCTGCATGGCCCAGTACTAAGACAGCTTCAACACTCCACTGAATGTGAATAATACATACTAATACACACAGACATGTCATGTCTATGATTAATCAGGTATGAAAGCATAAACAAATTTAGGGGCAGTGATTCCCCCTTAAGTCCATGTTCCTCATATTTTGGGACTTGATGCACAGGATGCATCCCTGCATCGTGGTGGTATTTATCTGACCCCAAAAAAGGCCTGTTTTCAATTATAGGTCATAAATGACAGCCAATATATAATGATTATGGACACATGTTAAATGCTGATGAGTGGGATTCCGTAGTATCTTCGATACACAGAAATGGCATTTCGAATACATGACACCTTAAACAGCCTCTCTGTACAGAGTTGACACACCCATTATCTGTTAAATGATGAGATTGTTAGCACTACATGTTGCACTTACGCTTGTCAAAGTGATGTGCGTGTACAGAGAAGTGAGATGCACTCAGGGAATGTGTGTTGTAATGGCTTTATTTTCACATACTGTGCATGTGGTCATTTTGAACTGTCCCATGATTGCTAAGGACTGTCACAATGTGATATGCTCATGTGAAGAAATTGACAATGATGGTCTTCCTATGAGCTATTCCTGCTGCAACTGCAGTGGGGTGTGGTCCACCTGCCTCAATATTCCTCATCATCGTCTGGTGCATCTGACACTTGTATCCATAGGGCATTGGTGTATACACATATGTTGTGCAACACACAACATGCAACAATCATGTTGCACACGATGTCTGGGCTGTACAGGAGCCTTCCACCTGTGATGTCCAGGCACCTGAAGAGTGACTTCAACTTGCTTAATGTGCGTTCCACGATGCTCCTGGTGCGTCCTTGGGCTGCATTATACTGCCTCTGGGCCTGAGTGTTCGGGGCTCGGAGGGGTGTCCTTAACCAAAGGGCAGAGTGCATATCCTTGATCACCTGTGACAGTACAGAGACTTGAGTCAATGGTTGGTTCTGTATTATGTGTTGGAAGGCTCACTGGTTTATTGGTGTGTGATATGTGTGACTTAGTGATTCCAGTGTGACAGTGTGACAGCCGGCATTCCCATGTGCACCGCTGTTGTCAAGTGCGTGACCAGGACACCCCTACTCCCACGTTAGGCCAAGAAAGGAGACCGTCCGAGACAGCCCTGCTGACCTCCTTAGTAGCCTGACCCGTGCAGCCAGGCTTATCTCCAAGGCACGAGTGTTCAGTATGTGCAACCACGCCCACAGCAATCCCAATGATGTCACCACAAATGGACTCCACACGAGTTTGTATAAATCAAGTATATTTTATATAAAAAGATATACAAAATGACAACATGATCCAACTCCCACATATATACACTGGGTAATAGTGTTTCCGGTGGGTTGGGCGGTCCTAATCCCCAACCACCGCTTTTAACCTACTGTTACACTGCCTTTTAACCGTTCTCAACAGGTTAGGTACGTCGTACCACTGGATTCACACATGTTGCAAAATACAAGGAATACTGCCCTACTTAACGATGGGTTCCTGTACAGTGCCACAGTGAAACAATACAATGCATCGCGCCTAAATTATGTACTGAGTTAACACAAGATAATGCAACTCGGTTCGCTACCAGCATGCCCTGTTCAAGAAAGGAATACAGCAATGCGTCAAGCTGCAATTACGCACAGTGCGATAGGAAAATAATGCAATGCTTATCACCACCAGCATGCCCTGTGCTAGGAAGGAATAAGGTAATGCGTCACAGTGCAATTTAATACAATGCAGTAAATAACCAATGCAGTCCGCTATGCTAGGATCCTGTATCCTACAAGAGAAACATAACGTAGTGCGTAACGCACTAATCCCTGAGTTTGTTAAGCACCTCTAGTGTTAGACGTTGTCCAATAGTTTGATAGTTTGTTAGCAGCAAATATGCAAAGTGTTATATGCCTGTTTTTAGAAGTTATGCAACCAGTTGCCCCCAACACAGATCAATGAGGACGCACACATTTAACTCCCAGCCCTGGCCCCTGTACTGCCCCGTCCAGGACCAGCACGGACCGAAATCTGGGCTGAAGCAACAGGCGCCTACAGCTGCCCACAGTGAGAGGCCGAGAGAGTGTCCCTCCGGGCCCGCACCCCGCCCCAGGCGATGATCCACTTTACCTGGGGGGGGCGCAACCCCACTCTCCTCTCCTGCCGCAGCGGCGTGGCCTTACTCCAGAACCTTGTCACCACGGGCAAGGTGCGCTAGGGCTGGTAGTTCAGCTTCTGAGGGGCTGCCGGTCCGGGCCGGGCCGCCAACGTTCAGAACAAAGTCCTTCCATGAAGCCTTTCCCATGACGCTGAGGCTGCCCCACGTTGCCTTCAAGGGCCCAATCACTTGGCCCCCCCTCTCCAGCGCTGTCAGGACTTCTCCGTCTCCTGGTGCACATGGTCTTTAGGCGCTCTCCACTAATGCCCAGCTTGCACAATGACACGAACACTGTGCGTCTGAGTCTCACCTCTCCTCCTGGTGCACACGAGGTACCAGGGGCTCTCCACTAATGCCTTGGCTGCACCACCACACGCCGACCCGCGTGTCGGAGACTCACTCCTACTTAGTGCCCACGAGGTCCCGGCACTCTTCACTAGTGCCCGGACTGCACTGCACCCAATGGGCATCCCGAATCTCGGCTCTCTTCTACGATGCCCACAATCCACAGCCGCTCCAACACCTGTAGCCACACCAAGACACGCACCCTGCGCGTCAGAGTTGATTCACTCTGGGTGCCCATGATCACCTTAGGCACCCCTTCGGAGGTCTCAGGCTGCCACGACACGGTCCCACCAACGCGCCACTTGAGACTTCCTGGAAACATTTATGTTCCTGTGTTTCCACACAGGGAGCCAGCTCACCTCAGGCCCTTGGGGTTCAGGACACAGCATACAGCAAAGTACTGCTCAGGAAGAAGGGGGGACATGACCCACTGTAGCACCCCTTCAGTCTCTCCTCGGTCAAGAGCTACAAACTGCCCACAAGCCCCAGATTACAAAGCAAGGGTCAATTGTCTCTGTGGGCTTATTCAGCAACTCTTCCTGAGGCAGATCATGGACAGGTCAAAGCCGCCAGAGACTTGACCAGTCCACAGTGTCTTCAAAGCGCTCCCAGCACTTCTCTGAATGATACCACGACCGTTCTTGACGACATCTTCACCATGACAAAAACCTAACCTTACCAAAGTCTTGGGGTTACAGTTCTTCTAGTCATAACCCTCATTGTCTTTGAAGTTTCCCTGTGCTCGGGGGTCCCGGACCCTTCCCTAAATCAGTCTTGCGTATCCCCTCACCCCCCAGTGTCACCGTTCTCTCTTTGATACTGTGGGCCTGGATCTTTAATTACTCAGAGGGAGATGGGTCTATTGTTTTATGGCTCTGAACCAGGCCTCTTCACCTAGCAAAGCCTCTTCTTCTCCCTGCTCCAGGTGCAGGGCAGCATGGTGCCATCTCCACCCCTCCCCGGGGGCACGACCTCCCTCAGCCTTTCTCACCTCTCACAGATCCAGGCAGCCAATTCACACTCGGCTGAGACACGCAAAAAAGATCTAAAGCACAAACTCTGCCATTTTCTCGAACAGCCATTTCTGGACACACAGCGACAAAACCATCTACCCAAAAAGATGCGTTATGATGCTGTGAGTTCAGGCATACTAGGTTAACAATACTACACCAAGCCTTCCCCATTCTGTCCTATGGGCAGGATGGCCTTTTACCAGGGAAAATTAAATGTAGCCTTTTCCACTGTCAAGGCCTAGCACCCACACTGGCACAGGTCCTGCCTTTTACCTACACAGCACCATGCCTAAGGGTTACCCAGGACGTGCTACGGGGTGCCCCATGTGTATGCAAAAGGGAAAGTAAGGCCTGACAAGAGGTAGCACTTGTCAGTACAACATGCTAATTTAGCATAATGCACGCAGGCCCTACACTGAAGACCTATGTTCCCTCTCTGCACATTTCTTTAGTACTAGCACTGGCACACACAGTGCACATCACCTAGGGATCTTGCTAGTAAGGCAAACATACCAATCAGACAACCAAACACCACTATAATTTATACAGGGAACATCTGTACATGCACACTGATTAGCAGTGGCAAGTACCTACATCATCTAACTTCACAGCTCTCAGTCAGGAAACGGTCTAAGAGAAAAGCACAAAGTTTAAGTGAACTTTAGCCAACAAGGCCAAGTCCAACATACTGCTTGTAGCAAATGAGCGGGTTTAATGTGTAATAAGTAGCCTCAATGCTGCTCTTCCCTCCCCCGAGCCCATTTACTAGTGTGCGCAGCACAGTTGCATCACTTGCACTTCCACGCACACCATTGTCATGCCTGTCTGCGCATGTCCACAAGCCTAACAACAACACTGTGATGTTGTGAGTTGAAAGTGGGTGGCCACATGTGTGTAGGCCTATGGTAAGGATAGGGAAGACACAGATGTAGAGTTCATGGCTGGCTGCACTAACAATGCGGTTGAGGGTAGACCTTTGGCTTATGCTGCAGTAATAGCGACACACACAACAGGCTTCTATGATCCCAGACCCTGAGCGGGCTTGCGCTCCCTCATTTACCCCTTCGGCCGAACCCGCACTCCGGGGGCATGCTACATTGCAACATGGTCCATTGCGGCATGGATAGCACCGACACTACAACAGATACACATGCATTACTTACACTACGACAGAGACACACGCATTAGTTACTTCCTCGGCAAGGCCAAAACTTAACCACGCCCAGAGCCCCGGGTTGATGAACTACACTCTTACGCTGGACTTTTGTATGCCAGTGCACTCAGCTTACGCTTACAGGGGGGTATGACACAGCTACAGGACCCAGGTCTACCCAACTGCCTGAGGAGACATTTTTGCATCCACTGTACACATCACAATGTTATGTGGTAGGCCCCGAGGCTCACAGGCATACATAATGACCACACAGACACACTTAGATAGTTTGTGGAACTGGCAACAGGCACGTGCGCCCGGCCCCTTTTTTTGCCAGGGTCCCATGTCCAGTGACGCCTGTGCTGGATGAGTGTGAGCTGAGTGTAAGGTAGCCCTCAGGGAGTGGTTGGTGATGGCATCAACTACAACAGTGATCAGACAATCTGAAGTTCAAAGTTCAAACAGCAAGGGTCCATGACTTGAGCTGTACAAAGTTAGTGGCCTAAGATGCAATGCGGATGGCACAGACAGATTGGGGAGAGGGGTTGGCCTAACGGCTAAGGCGCTCGACCTCGGACCTGGGGATCTGGGTTCGAGTCTCGGTAACGACACCAAAAACCCCCTGTGATTCTGGGCAAATCACTTAATCTCCCCGTGCCTAAAATGAAAGTGTGTCCTCATGTAACGTAACTGGTGCTATGTAAAGCGCTCTGATAACTGATTCGGTTCGGTTCTAGTTCGCGCTATATAAAACTCTGCAATAAAAAATAAAAAAAGACACACCACCACCTCACGGTGACATGCCGTGCACTGAGGTAGGGCCACAAGAGCTGAGCGGGTCCTCATCGATGTCCAAGGTGAATGTCGCGGAGTGTTTCAGGGGACAATTGAGGTTGTTCTTCCAGGGCATGATGCAGAGGGCAGAACCAAGCAGAAACAGGCAATATGGAGGAGATGAATGCTACAGACTCATTCTTAACACCAAGTCAGATCAGCTACATGATGATGAAGACAACCCCCACGCCATATACTCAGATGCCACCAAAGTTCAACAAGAGCATGTCCATGAATTTCGGAGAACAGAGTTAGTGGCACCAGAGCTGAAAGGGGATGCAGTCTGCGATGAGGCCTGTACAATGATATAAACTCTGCCATAAATAAATCAAGTCTCAGTTCCAAATGTGTGTCCTACTCGACCGCAGTGTAGGCCGAAAGCAGTAGTTAGCAAGGGCCCACAGCCATGTGTTGTTGGCTTGTGATGCACAAAGTTATTGGCACCAGAGCAGTTGTTGGCAGTGTTCGATCACCTCTGTAACGATGATACTTTTCTCCTCCGGACTGAACTGCTTCTTCCTCTTACTCCTCTCCTTGCGTACAATGATATGTACTCTGCCATAAATAAAATTAAGACTCAGTTCCAAATGAGTGACCTACTTGACTGCAGTGTAGGCCGAAGGCAGTAGTCAGCAAGGAACCACAGACAGGTGTCGTTGGAATGCTATGCACAGAGTTGGTGGCACCACATCGAAGGGAGTACAGTGATATCAAATGTCCCATTAAAATATAAACTCTACCATAAAGAAATCAAGACTCAGTTCCAAATGTGTGAGCTACTAGACAGCAACGTAGACCGCAGTGTAGGCTGGACACAGCAGTGGAGTACGTCAACGAGAAAGGAGTGCTGGATGCCTGTGCCACGGAGTCCGTGATGGTCTAAGGAGGCTGCCAAGGTCGCGGGCCTCGGGCTTGGAGATTGAATCGGCACGTGGTGGGCCCTCTTTGACAAACGCCGATGTCGGCAGGTGTGCAGTGAGGCCTGGGTGCGCAGGGGCAGGCAAGAAGTGTCTGGGGACTAGTGGCCTGGGGTGCAGCAGGTGCACAGGAGTGCTGTCATGTCTTGTAGGTGGGCATGTTGTTTGGCATGTTGTATGTGAGTTTGTAATGTGTGCATCCCCTGAGTTTTGAGTTGCATGATTGTGGAGTTGAGGTGTGTGGAGTGTTCGTTTGGTACTTACCAATGAGCAGTGCATTCCCATAGGTGCCATCCTGGCAGCGCTGGTTGATGATGGACTATCGGAAGATGTAGGAATCATGCACACTGCCTGGGTAGTTGGCAACAACATAGGTGAAGAGTCCCAGGTTGTCCACTATTGCCTGCACATTGATGGAATGCGTGTGCTTTCTGTTGCGGTAATTGTGTGCTGTGTCGGCAGGGGGCACAAGTAGGACTAGTGTGTAGTCAATTGCCCTCAACACGTGCGGAAAGCTAGGTATGGTGTAGAAGCCTTGCTTGGTCTCCAGCTGTTCCTGCACAGTGTGGCGGGAGTGAAGGTGCTGGGGTACCAAACTGATGATGGTATCCAAGACAGATGTGATGAACTTTGATAGGGCTGGCTGTGAGTCTCCTCTGACTCTGCACAGTCAGCAGCCTTGTCTGCGGAGGGATGTTGGTTGTCTGGTTTGTTGGTACTGTCAGCCTGTGGGCAATGATGGTCAGGACGCAGAGGGTGGTTGTCCTTTTGAGCCTGTAGTGGGCAATGACATCCTCTGGTGTTGAGTTGGTGAGGCTGGTGCGTTTTCTGAAGGTCTGCTGCCTTTGTCTGCGCTGCCTCTGTGGTACTTCGGGGGGGGGGGGGTCCAGGGTCCAGGGGAGGGTGGCGGGCTTGGGTGTGGTGGTTGTGGGTGCTGTGGGCCTCTTGGGCTCCAAGCTGCATTATCAGTAGCTCCATGGCATTTGTTGTTCTTCAGGTGTGATTCTGGGCTGGGCTCCCTTGTATGGTGCAGGTTGTTGTCCCACTTTATACCAGGTAAGAGCAGGTGTTAAATCCCTGCTGCTAACGCGCCTTATCGCCTGTTTTGGGATCTTATCACCGATCTGGCTGGTCATTGAGAATGTTGTGAAGTGGTGTTGTCGTTGCTTTTTGCATGGTAGCGCCTACTCTGCATCTCATTAGCGGTAGTTGCTGGTGTCATCTGTGGCGATATTTTTGCAGCTGCTATCGCAGGAATACTGGTGATTTCGGCTGTTAGCACCAGCTTGTGAATAGGGCGATAACTTTATCGCCACTTTGGCTGCAATAAAGTGCCAATAACTTGGCAATAAGTCCTTGAGAATATGCCCCTCAGTCTCTCTGGTGTTGCAACAATACCAAAAGGTGTTACAATGCGCTTGTAGTAATTCTCGCTCCATATCATCAAAACAGACAACATTTTTCCCTTTGAAACTTCAGTGAAAATTGAGTTCATGTACAATATTAATAGTAGAATAATAATATATTTTGGTACCAAATAAAGCATATGAAAACATAAAACCTAATTGTGTGTATCATTTTTTATTTAAAAAAACATAAATTGCTATAAACCATAATTTAATTTTACCACCCCACAGAGAATGTTTTTATATGAATATACAAAATAAGTACAGAGCAATGCTCTACTGAAGGAAATAACACCAATGCTTAATTTGTGCTCGGCACTGGTATCCTTTTCAACACACTGTCACGTATTCATCCACTACATGGCAGTGCTCTGTGTATATATTTGTAGCAGAAATGTTCAATGGTGATTTAATATACAAAAGTACTTTTGTGACTAGTATTTGTCAGTAGTGGTGGGAGCTGGGCGACTTCAGCCAGAGTGGACTCCTGAAAAATACTGTGTGCACTTTACTCTTTTTTACAAATTAAGCATGGACTAACACCCTCATTTATACAGTGGACTATACATGAAGTCCTCAGCTTTCAAGCATATGAGTCCTATTGCCCGCAGAATAATCCACGTGCAATTACAACCAAAACACAATTACTGTCAAAATTATTTGAACAATAGAAAAAAAAAGGGGGGCATAACAGTTTAGGTAGCTAACTGAAGTAAAACCACAAAATTGATGTATTGAGCAGAGTGACTAAAGAAAAGTCTTTAAACACAATCTACCAATTCTAGCTCTTTATTTAATATCCCCAGCTGAATAGTGAAAGACCAGTACATTTCATGGATTTCACTCCTTTATCTGCTTCATCGGATGTGACCAACATCTACGTTTTTATGCAAAATTGGTGAAAGGCTTAATAGCACAACTTCTGGAACCTCTTTTTGGGGCATATTATCTAGCGTTGGCTACAATTAGCGCCGAGCGGGTTTAGTGCGCTTTTCTTTATCGCCAGCTATCGCTGGAATATCTTGCCAAGCTAGCTCTTTATTACCAACGCTCATAGCTATGGTGATAAATATTCCAGTGATAGTGGGCAAATGGCCAAATATCGCCTAAAAAACAGGGATGTCCCTCCCAAAACGGCGATGATCTTGGTGATAAGGACCTGTGGCTTTAACCCCATAATCCACCTCCCATGTTAAGTATACCTAGCACAGGAATTTAGCAGACGTTACATTTCTGCGTTAGGCCAGAGGCAGAGCGATTATAATCATTGCTACCCCTACTTGCAAATATCGCAAAAGCTGCCTTTGTGATATTTTTCCATTTGTTTCTGTCAGCCACGCCCACTTTGCATCTCATTATCGATGCATAGCGAGTGGTGACAGAAACGGAGATAAATCAAGGATACACGCGCTGGCGTGTCATTGTTTATAATGTGATAGAATTTGTGATAGAATTATCGCCGCTCGGTCTTTCTCTATTACTGTGCAAACTGCAATTTCGTGTTACACAATAAGCAAATCACCAACATTTTCCCCAAGGTAATTTATGACTGGCTAAACCAGATAAAACTTACTGGGGAATGGAAGGAAATTAACATTAAATAATGGGACATTTTGATTTTGGTGCAGCAAGTCTCTGCATGTTATTACCCATAATTATAATTTGGTACTATTTATCGCACTTGATAAATTCCATTGGCATGCAAACTATGATCAACAACAGTCTATAGGTAAAGAAGATATGTTAGAAAAAATGGAAAAAAGCGGTGAGGAGTAGAGGCGTCTGGAATTTTCTTTTGTGTAACACGCTACATTTCTGCAAAATGACGCCAAATTATGCATAATTTCGCTACACGCGAATCTGTCAATTATCACTATATTTTAGCACCAAATGCATCTTAGGTTTTTTGATGCAACAACAGGTTTCTCTCTCAAAATAGAAGCCCCACAAACAACAGTACGCATGTGTTGTATATTTTACAGTGAACTGTGCATAATTACTCAAAGTGATAGAATGGTGTCATTTTGAGGATTTTGCTTAACAAGCATAACGCTAAATTCCCAAAATTAAATCAAATATGTGGGTATAATTTACATTTCGCCAAAGGGGAGTTTGGATTTTCAGACCTGATTAAATGATTAACAAGTTAGGTAAATGTTAGGCCTTTTATTTCCAATACTATATTAATAGAATTAAAAAAAAAATCAAATCAATGAAATATACTTATAATTGGTATTATTTGCATCCCCCCAGTGCACGGAAACAAATCCGAACAATGCTTGGTTTTTGATTAAGTGTTTTCGAATGTGTACACTTTCTAATACATATAACCTGACTGATACAAAAGCATCAAACCATGGGAACAATTATTTTTCTCTTCTAAGATCTTGAGTAACATGTCCTAAGAGGCCTCAGTAGGTGGTTCAATTTCATGGTACCTTGGTAGCTTCCGGCTATAGAAAATAATCAGGTAGTTTCATTAGTTGCAGTGCAATAATTTGTCTAAATCTACAAATAAAATATTAGAAGGCAGCCTGGCTTTAGAAAGCTAAATCACTGTAGGAACACATTTGATGAACAGAAAGCGAAACAATACTAATCTGTGTGACAGAGATCGACCATTTTATAATAAAAGAAAGAAATATGCACACATACGTGCTTCCTTCTCCGTTTGCGAACTTAAATGTCTGCCATGACAATAATACTTGATGGCACATTTGGAAACAGGCGCTTTTGATGCGATTGGAATATTATATTTTAAACGCAGGTTGTTTTTCTAGAAACAGGTGATCTTTTCAGTAAATAATCATGGTTTAACAAGAGCCTCATCTTGGACTATTTGCTGTACAGCGGAACAAGATTCCACTACTGTAGTGAAGTGAAAGAAAGAAATGTATGTGTATTCTGTTGGTGCATGGTGCACGTGTGGTCCCTATTTCAGATTTCACTCCTTAGGTTGATTGTGCCTTTTGTCACACTTTTCTGACAACAAGTGAATGTGCTGTATGTGCCTCCGTGATAGGCACTGACGACCTGTAGACTGTTTTGTTAGTTCCAGGGTCGTACATGGAGGACACAATTCCATTGTTTTCCTTACTTTCTGTGCTCGTTAAGAGACAATTCATTTTAGCTAGACAAAACGAAAGGAGCTGCTCTGTGCCTCTGCCACAGATAAGAGCAACATGTTAATATATAGACAATTTCCATGCTAAAGGTCTTGTAAAAGGATCATCATGGAACTGCTGTAGACTGTGACTGAGATAAGATGCAGCCCTGCTGACTTTGACCTCCATACTGGTAAGGAAGATAACCTGAGCACCGCAACCGCCATCCTGACAACTAAGACCAAGGTATGGGGGTTAGGCTATCCCAATTGATCTGGCAGAATGGTGCTCTTGCTATACTTTCTTTAGTATAGCGTTAAATACAGATAGGAGTACGCAAACATTAGTACGCAAACATTAGTATCAATTAACATGATTGAATTGTTCATATTGTTTACCATTATACAATATTACAGTAACATGTCTAATCTTTCTAATAATCACAGCTCATGCGTTTTATGCAAGGAAATGATCATTTCAATAAATGTTTGAAAATGCACTGTCACATCTTTTTTCTGTTGCCCCTGGGCGTGCAAGAATGACCAAATTAAAGGCTTACTGGCACATGCATCAATATTGCATTTTGCGATTCCTTAATTGCGAAAAATAAGGAATCGCAATTAAGGAATTGCAAACTGCAATGCATCAAGAAATTGCTAAAAAAATTGCGATTTCTTAAAATTCCTTAATTGCGATTCTCTAATTGAGAATCGCAATTAAGGAATACCTCCCCATCCTTTCCTATGGGCCTAGTGGCCCATAGGAATGAATGGAAAGACATTCTTAATTTGCAATTCACCATTAGAAACTTGCAAATTAAGGGCTGAGGCAAGATTGCGGCCGTGGCGTGGGCGGTGTAGGCAGCCCAGTCCCTCTTCCCTGGTACTGGACCCTAGAAAGGACGTGAAACTGGAGAAAATTACATCAATTGCTCCCAAATAAGATTGTGTGGTGCGATGGAAAAAAGCATCGGCTTTTGGATCTTCTTTATCCGTACCCCCGGTACCTTTGGTTCATGTATGCTGCTGAAGGCGTTGGGAACACCGAGGAGCCCAGGAGCCGAGGAGGAGGAGGCAGGCTGATTCTCAGGTGTGGCGCCGATAGTGGACGAAGCCGGGATGCAGCCGTATCCGAGCAGCAACAGCAGCACCTGCGGGAGTTGAAAGTCCTTTCACAGGTGTGGGAGAAGTCAGGACGCTGCTAAACTGAGCTGTAGTTATTCGTGAAACCCATGGAAAACCTGCTTCTGTTGTAAATCTAGTAAAACGTAGACTGAGGGATTTTATAGAAAGTGGCTATCGATGCTGGGCGATTTGTTGGTATCTCGTCGCAGAGCCACGATACGGAGGTTTCCTGTACTGTTCCTCTCTGGTTATTGCTGTGGAGTTTATCGTGGTCGAGGTGGTGTACATCAAGGAGGAAGATGCCGGCAACAGCCCCATTAAAGCTAAACGAGGGGGTGAAAGTGATTACCCGAAGCGGGAAAGCTAAGGATCAAGTCGGAGGAGCCGAGGTAGGAGAAAAGGGTGGCAGCGCCCTGGCCGATTGCAGCGAAGAAGGTGAGCGAGCCCTAAGCGTTAAAGAAAACGTTAAGAAAGGTGGCAAAAACAAAGGGAAAAGCGGCATGCAGCAGCGCATACCTTAGCAAGGAACCCATAGCCAGACTCTTTCTGCAATGTTTGAGCGACATAACGCTCGGAATACTGAACCTGCTGTGGGACAGATTGGGGGAGGTAGCGCTGCAATCCCTGCTGAAGCTATTAGTGTTCGGACTTAGACACTAGTGGCCAGGCGCAGTTAGATGGGGCATCTACAGACATGTTAGCAGCCCTAGAACTGATCAGCGCAAATTTAAATGTAAAGGGTCACAGCAGAGGGCAGACAGGAGATGAAAGTAGTGTTATGGTGGTTCATACAGATTTGGAAAATCCCGACATGCTACAAGGTCAAAACGTGGATAACTTGGCTACTAAGACTGAGACTGGTGCAGCTATGGGCAAGGGGGGGCAGGAGTGCTCGACCCTGGCGAAAATTTCTGCTCGTTCTCTGAAGAATCCTCAGACGAGG